>NC_133327.1:24468530-24801655 GCF_042186555.1 Aquarana catesbeiana
TGCCCGAATGATCAGTTCGCCCCTGCCCCCCAGCATTCCTAGGAACCACTGACATCACCAGGACTCCCCACCTCTTCCCTGCCAATATTTTTTCAATGATTTTTCCATTCTCATCCCTTCCCAAATATAGATGATGACAGCTTTCAATGGGGTTTCAAAAATTGCACAAATCTCTAATTTGGGATTTTTAGGGCAATGAAACAATTGAATTGAGTAAAAAAATCATTTATTATAAATATAAATATAAATACATAGAACAAAAATTAATTAATTGAGCTTCATGATGTTGTAGACAATACATAATATTAAAAGACACAATGCATATTTGAACAGAATATTAGAAAGTGATAAAGCTTACTACAAGAAACGATCACCACCAGTGCAAAAAAGGTGGCATCAAGTAGCAGAATTCCGACGTGTTTCAACATATATTATTCAAGAGTCTTCCTCAGGGAAAATTGTATCACATTTATTATAAATGGACAGAGTATCTGCCAAGCAACTTACATTTTTCTTATGCAATTAGTAAATAACCGCTAGTGCATTCCCAGTTTTTATGAGGAGGGTGCAGGAGTTCATCCAAAACAGGTTTTTGGAAAGCCATTATTAGGATCCTTATTATATCCAGCCGTCTTGTAGAGGATGTGTGGCAGCTTGGGTTAATGGAGGACTAGAACCCTTTCACTCTGACACTGGGAATGCACTGTTATTTACTAAATGCATAAGAAAAATGTAAGTTGCTTGGCAGATACTCTGTCCATTTATAATAAATGTGATATCTGTATGTAGCCCATAACACCATTACTTTAATTCCCCTTAGATTGTGATACAATTTTCCCTGAGGAAGACTCTCTTGAATAATATATGTTGAAACGTGTCAGATTTCTGCTACTTGACGCCACCTTTTTTGCACTGGTGGTGATCGTTTCTTGTAGTAAGCTGTATAACTTTCTATTATTCTTTTCAAATATGCATTGTGTCTTTTAATATTATGTATTGTCTACAACATAATGAAGCTCAATTAATTCATGTTTGTTCTATGTAGTTATATTTATATTTATAATAAATGAATTTTTTACTCAATTAAATTGTTTAATTGCCCTAAAAATCCCAAACTAGAGGTTTGTGCAATTTTTGGAATATTATATGGGATGATGGCAATGACACATCCAACCATTTGAGTCAATTATATTCTTTAGCTTTCAATGGGGTTGCCTCCCGCAGCTAATTACTGGGATCCCCCACTGAAGTTCATGCATGTATTCACAAATGGTCCCATTCGTTAGTGTGAATGGAACCTAATAAATACTGAAGCTCCAATAGAGCTCCAATGGATGGCAGGCTCAGGGTGGAATATTGAACCATAGAGCAAACAGACAAACCAGGCCTGCACAAAATGAAACTCTTGGGCTGGTACACTTGGCTTTTATATCTCACAAAACAATATCAATCAAGTTAGACATCTGGTATGTTGTACACATTACTATATGCATAGATAATATGCATCCATAAGGCTACACTCTAAGATATTCACTGATATCCAAAAAAAAACAGCCACCAATGGCTACAAGAAGGTTTTTTGACTACTCCTAAACTTACCAATCTGATGTTTGATTACAGATTAGCTATGGAGCTATGGATTCAGTCTTTATTAATAAGTTCCGGTTTACCTCATTTTACCGCACAGTCCCTGATGAGAGACATCAGTTTAACGCCATCATCCTTCTACTGAAACATTTTGGCTGGAATTGGGTGGGCATTGTGTCTTCACAGGACAATGAGAGTGAAAGAGTCATTACAGAGCTGAATAGTCTACTGATGCAGAATGAGATCTGTGTTGCGTTTGCTATCACTATCAATGGACATATTGCACCTTATCATAATTTAAAAACTATGTACAGAATTTTACAAGCTACCAGCAGTGTTATAATAATTTATGGTACTGCAGAAAGCACGTATCTTTCCGATGTCATTCATTTTACTTCCAAGGAAAGGAACATTTTCATATTGTTTGGGACTTTTCAGATATATGTTAACTTAAAAACCGGCATTACTCTTAATGGTTCCCTGATGGTCAGTTTGCACAGCGGGAACATTCCAGGACTGAAGGATTACCTGCTCAATGTGAACCCTGAGAAATATCCTGACAACCCCATGTTACTGAATGTTTGGAGACAACAATTCTCCTGTGTGCCTGAATCTCTTCTGAATTTCTCAGAATTTACAGAATTTCCTTGTGGAGAGTCTCATAGTTTTCAATCTGTGGATCTATTTGAATATGATGTGGAAAGTTTCTGCTTCTCTTTCAATGTGTACGCTGCAGTTTACACTCTGGCACATGCTCTGCATGATACATATTTATACAAGGAAGGGAATGTCTTTAAATCAGAAATCTCCAACTGGCAGATGTGGCAGGTAGGGCATATGTTTGGTGGAATATCACACTACAATCTCCTTGCTAGGTTTTATATTCTTAAAACCCCCTATTGATCCTTTAAATTCCAGATGTACAAAATAACCCCCCCCCCCAATCAACAAAACCTCTTCCAATCTCCATATCCCCAGTTATTCCCAAAACGTAGATTTCAGGTATGAATATAGATATTGGCTAGTGTCAAGACAGCATGCAAGCACTGAAATATGCAGCAAATAAACATTACTCTGCCTGCAGTGTATCAGCTGTGGTAAAAATATTAGCAATTTGGGTACCACGTGCATGAGAACACATGCAACTCTACACCACAGACAATGACACTTTCATTCTCATCCTGCATTTTCTATGGGATTCCATTCAGAAAATGTGCCTGTCAAAAAGCATAGGCTTTTTTACTGAAAAAGCCAGATGCTGTCTCTCTTGCTATGGAGGGACACCCCCACTTGTGTAAGTGGGGGAATATTTGCAAGCATTTGCAGAAGCATGGCGATGGCTATTATGCAATGTATGTGTTCATTGTATGATTGCTCTCATTTGCACGTTATCATGCCAGTTCTAGAGGATGAAGGGTTCTGAGGTTCTGCTTAAGCCTTGTTACTTTTTCAAAGCCGAGCGATGAGGTTCATCTAATAGTGAAATGTCAAAGGGAGCAAGCACATGGAGTAGTGGCATTTCAGGAGTGTGTTTTTTTTCTGGCATCATAGGACAAAAGTATACTACCTAAATGCCCCAATCTTTGTTTCTTCTCTCCAGAGGTTCTTTTACTTGAAGTAATGGATGGGCATTTTTGGTTTGTGGTCTGGGCCCTGACCCACAAGTCCAGGTTTTCCCTGGCTTGGGTGGTGCCCCAAGCAGTTTGGTGTGCACACGTGCCCCCTTCTCTGTCCAGGGCCATCCATACATGGGACAGACGCCCTCCCTGACGGCCTGTCCACAAATCCAGAAAGGTTGATGATGGTCTTTTTTTGGGCCTTTTTGAGGATGCCTATTTGGAGGTACCTGAACAAACTGCTGCTCAGGGAGCAGTCTTTTCAGCATCTGGAGCACAATGCATCTCTGATAATGTACTCTCTGGAGAGGTTGAATGGTTCTTATTCTATAGTGTTTGGCAATGGTGCCAGCATTGGGTACCTGGGCCTGCTCCTGGACATGGTCCAGGTTAAGCTGGCTCTTTCTAAAAAAGATGCCTGTCTTAGAGAAATCAGGTGTCATCTTTTATTCGGAATGCTAAGGTATCTCTTAAATAATCTTGGCATGAGAAGATTGTGGAAGAATGTTGCCTCGTATGAGACAGTGTGTTTTCCAGAACTATACAACAGAATTTTCGGTTGGCATGGGGCAGGAGGAGGCTCAAATGTCCTTACATTCCAGTGATTATGTTCTAGACTGGTGGATGTCTCTTCTAAAGTTGGACACAGAGAGATCTTTTCTCACTTTTCCAGGACATCCAGAACATTAAGAGACTGGATAGATAGCAGTGGATCCTTGCAACATCGTGGGATCAGTTCTCCCTGAAATAGGTATTTTTTCTACTGTACAGTTCTTCCATATCTGCATTCACAGGATCTGGGTGAAAAAAAAGCTGGGGTTTATCATTACACCAGCTTGCCCCAGGAGAAAATGGTATTGTGGTCTTCCTCTCTTCCTTACATTTGCTGGCTTGGACAGCAGGGCTATTGAAGAGATTGAGTTGAGAGATGAGGAAGTGCCTGATTCAGTCATCCTTATGCTTTTTAGAGCAAGGATAGCTGCTTCGGGGGAACTCAGTGTTGAAGAACTACAAGAGGCAATTGTAGTGGATCTGAATGGACTGTTACGTTTTGAGTTAGGAACTGTTATAGACTCGTACCATGGGAGGAGACAGTATTCCTGCATGTGCAGAAGTGACACTTTGCTGGGGTCTTTTCCTGCACGGCTGTCTTCCTACTGAAGTTTCTGAGTCTGCCAATTGAATCTATAACTACTTAAAGCGGAGTTCCACCCAAATGGAACTTACTCTTTAACTGAAGGTGACCCCCTGACATGCCACATTTGGCATGTCATTTTTTTGGGGGGAAGGGGAGCAGAAACCCTCGTTTTAGAGGGTTTCAGCTCCCACTTCTTCCTGGCGCTCCGCAGCACTAGAAGGGAGATCACCTCTCCCCCCTCTCTCTCGGCAATCATCTGGGGCAAGTCACAGGTCCCAGATGATTGCCCAGCCAGTCACAGCGCGCTGTGCGTGTCCAGCTGTGAATCCACAGCTGTGCGCCCACAGTGCCAATACCGGCGACGCAGAGAGAAGGGGCAGACGAGCGGGGCTTCATTCCCCCGCATCGCTGGACCCTGGGACAGGTAAGTGTTCAATTATTAAAAGTCAGCAGCTGCAGTATTTGTAGCTGCTGACTTTAAATTTTTTTTTTTTAAGCAGAACGTTGCTTTAAGGATGTCCTGGCCCTAACCCTCTTTCCCCCAAAAATACAAAAAGGACTGTCAAAAGAAATAATTACATCCAAGAAGTGTCTGGCGCCCAATGACTTTCACCATCTTTGCACCCACTATGCCTCACAACCCACTACATATTAAAGGATGTCAGCTATCTTTGGCTTTGGAGGTCCTCATTAGACTGGACGAGGCAGGAGACCTTGTTACATTAGTGTTACAGCAAAGCAAAACACTATGTGTGGTGGAAAACTAACACTGCACATAACCCTGAACACACCATCTCCATTGTGAAACAAGTGGTGGAAGAATCATGTTGTGGGGATGCTTTTCTTCAGCAGGGGCAGGGAAGCTGGTCTGAGTTGATGGGAAGATGGATGGAGCCAAATACAGTGCAATCTTAGAAGAAAACCTATTATGCGACGTACACATGAGCGGACTTTTCCACCGAATCCGGCGAACAATCCGACCGTGTGTGGGCTTCATCGGACTTCCGACGGACCTTTTCGGTTGAAAATCTGCCGGACTTTAGCTTTGAAACATGCTTCAAATCTTTCTGCCGGAACTCCGCCATAACCATTACCTATCGGGAAGCCCGTTCGTCTGTATGCTGGTCCGACGGGCCAAATACGACACAAGGGCAGCTACAGCACCTGCCTGCGAGAATGTTTCCAGCGCGATCTTATCGCGCTGGTTCTCGGCGACAGGCTATAATCTCGCGCTTGCTGCAATAGGAAAAACACATTTTCCTATTGCAGCGAGTGCGAGAAAGAGGCGACAATGTCAAGTGGTATGGATTTTAAGGGGAACCCCCTACGCCGAAAAAATGGCACGCAGCCCGGCCGGTCAGGAAAGGGGGTGGGGACGAGCGAGCGCCCCCCCTCCTGAACCATACCAGGCCGTATGCCCTCAACATGAGGGATGGGTGCTTTTTTTAGTTTATTAGGCAGCTCCGGGGGTCTTCTTCCGACTTTGGGGGGTCTCTTCCGACTTCTCTGCTCTCTCCGGCCTCTTCTCCCGGTGTCCGGTTCTTCTCCCACTCTCCGGTTCTTCTGCCAGGCTCCTCCTATCTTCTGCTCTTTTGCTAGCGGTGGCCCGTTTTTTTTCGTCATCTTTTTCCCTCTTCTCTTTTTCCGATGTTGACACGACTCTCTCTCCCGCTGTAATGCTGTGTGCGAGGTGTGCAATGACTTATATAGGCATAGGGCGTGGTCACCGGGTGGTGACCCCGCCCCTTATGACGGCACAGTCTCAGCATGCCTCGGGACTGTGGCGTCATAAGGGGCGGGATCACAGCACACGGTGACCACGCCCCATACCTATATAAGTCATTGGGCACCGCTCACACAGCATTACAGCAGGAGAGAGCTTCGTGTCAACATCGGAAGAAGAGAAGAGGGAAGAAGACGAGGAAGAAGACCGTGCCACCGCTAGCAAAAGAGCGGCAAATGAGCAGAAGATAGCGGAGGAGCACGGCAGAAGAATCGAAGAGCGGGAGAAGAACCAGACACCGGGAGAAGAGGCCAGAGAGAGCGGACAAATCGGAAGAGACCCCCCGAAGTCGGAAGAAGACCCCCGGAGCTACCTAATAAACTACTTTAAAAACCTGTGTAGTGTGTTTTTTATTGACACTTTTTTCCCCAGGTGAATGGGTAGGGGTACGATGTACCCCATACTCATTCACATAGGGTGGGGGGCTGGGATCTGGGGGCCCCCTTATTAAAGGGGGCTCCCGGATTCTGATAAGCCCTCCGCCCGCAGACCCCGACAACCAACGGCTAGGGTTGTCGTTAAGAGGCCCTTGTCATCATCAACATGGGGACAAGGTGCTTTGGGGTGGGGGGCCACAGGGTGCCCCCCTTCCCAGAAGCACCCACCCCCCCATGTTAAAGGCATGCGGCCTGGTACGGTTGAGGAGGGGGGGCGCTCGCTTGTCCCCACCCCATTTCCTGACCGGCCGGGCTGCGTGCTCGGATAAGGGTCTGGTATGGATTCTGGGGGGACCCCCACACCGTTTTTTCAGAGCAGGGGGGTTCCCCTTAAAATCCATACCAGACCTGAGGGCCTGGTATGCTCTGTGACGGGGCTCGCAAGCTGTCAATCTCGCCGATAAAATGGCGAGATTGACTTCCTTTTCTAGTTCCGTCGTACCTCATCATGTTCAAAATGAACGGACTTTAGTCCGTGTATGGGCAAGTCCGTTCATTCGGAAGTCTGCCGTAACTCCGTCAAAAGTTCGTTGGGAAGACCGGCGGACCTAGTCTACCAGAAAGTCCGGTTGTGTGTAGGCAAGTCCGTTCGTTCGGAAAGTCTGTCAGGAAGACCGTCGGGCCTAGTCTGCCAGAAAGTCTGGTCGTGTGTACGTGGCATTAGAGCCTGCCAAAGACTTCAGACTGGGGTGGAAGTTCACCTTTCAGCAGGACAACGACCCTAAACATACAGCCAGAGCTACAATGGAATGGTTTAGAAGCATATTCATGTGTTAGAATGGCCCAGTCAAAGTCCAGACCTAAATCCAATTGAGAATCTGTGGCAAGACTTGAAAATTGCTGTTCACAGATGCTTTCTATCCAATCTGACAGAGCTTGAGCTATTTTGCAAAGAAAAATGGGCAAAAATGTCACTCTCTAAATGTGCAAAGCTGGTAGAGACATTCCCAAAAATACTTGAAGCTGTAATTGCAACAAAAGGTAGTTCTACAGGGGGGTTGAATACAAATGCACACCACACTTTTGACATATTTATTTGTAAAAACTTTTGAAAACCATTTATCATTTTCCTTCTATGTCACAATTATGTGCTACTTTGTGTTGGTCTATCATTTCAAGGGGTATGAATACTTTTTCAAGGCACTGTAAGTATGCACAATCTTTTCACACTGACATATTCTTTAAAAATGGTGATCGGGTATCTTTAAAAACTGTTCATTTACATATACAGCATTTATTGTTTAATCATTTTTCCCTTTAGATTATCAGGTATCTAAGGAGAGTGCATATTATAACCAAAGGAGGAGAGGAGATACAGTTCAATGAAGGAAAAGTTTCACCCAGGTTTGACCTAATAAACATCATCTTTACACCTAATAAATCTTTCTCAATGGTTAAAGTTGGATATTTCCACTATGATGCAGAAGAATTTAAATTAAAAATTAATAGGAAAATGATTCAGTGGCATCCCAGGTTCTCCAAGGTATCTAAAACAGTGCTTTTTAACCTTATTCAGTCAAGGCACCCTTTAGAACTGTGCACAATCCCGAGGCACGCCAGTCTGAGGCCTTGTAATATTTCTTAGTCCCATCGCACACATTCCTGGATGAGCTCATGAATATTGGTACTGCAGCAACAACCAGCTGCATACTGGTTCAAGTCAAAATGAAGATATTTGCCAGCACACCATGGAACGACGTGGATAGCGTCCAAATGTGTAATTTATTGCATGATTACAACACAAGGAGAGTGCAACGTTTTGGAGTCACGCAGGACCCCTTCGTCAGGCATGTGAGGACTCCTTCGTCCTCACATGCCTGACAAAGGGGTCCTGCGTGACTCCGAAACGTCACACTCTCCTTGTGTTGTGATCATATAATAAATTACACTTTTGGACGCTATCCACGTCGTTCCATGGTGTGCTGGCAAATATCTTCAGTCTGAGGCTTCGTTCACACCAGGAGGTGTGTCCGAGCACTCACTTTTTTGCGTGTTCATGCATGTCACATTTTTTAATGAGTACAAACATACAGGCATTTGCTAGATGCATGGGGATGTCATTAAAAAATATTGACACCCATGTAAAACTGCAAAAGGCAGCACATTTTTGTGTGGTACAGGAAAACATGCGATTTTGCACGTTACCTCACTGTACCCGGTGTGAAAAAGCCCTCAAATGTAGTCTGTGTGGCACAGTTCAGTGATCTTAGACTGTAACTCTTCTCCCTCCAAATTCCCCCCTTCCAGGACAAATCCCCCCAGCACACAATCCCCCCTCCTAACACAAACCCCCCAAATCCCCCCTCCTAGCACAAACCCTCCAAATCCCCCCTCTTATCACAACCTCCCCCCCAAATACCTTCTTCTAGCACAAACCCCCACCCCAAACCCCCCCTCTTAGCACAACCCCCCAAATCCCCCTCCTAGCACAAATGTGGCTTGTGCTCTCTTCTTTCCCCACCTCCTCTTCCTCCTCCCTCTACCCTCACCTGCAATTTCTGCTGTCTGTACAGGAGCAGTGTGGGGACGAGATGGGGCAGTAGTCAAATCCTGCACATTAGGATAAGAGTGCTACTTTGTGTTAACTCCCTTGTTATGCGACTCTGCAAGGAGAGAGAGCACAACCCACATGGCTCTCTCCTCCTTCTCCTTCAGCTACAGTATATGAATAGCTATGTGAACTATTGCCGGCAAAGCAGAAAGCTGTAGTGCCACCTGACATGTCCTTAACAACCAATGATGTTATCAGTTGGTAGGACGTGGGAGAACGGCCAGTACAGCTTTCTACTTTGTCAGCAATAGTTCACAAAGCTGTTCACACAGTTCACATAGCCCCAGGGAGGGGGAGGAGGAGAGAGCTGCGCGGGCTTTGCTCTCGCTCTCCTTGCAGAGTCACAGTGCACGGGAGTTAACACAAAGTAGCGCTCAGACCAGAATGTGGCCAAGGCACCCATGAGATCTCTTTGCAGCACCCTGGTTGAAAAATCCCGATCTAGATCATGAATCACACTGAAAACGTTTAAAATGATAGGATGCAAAAAGCAACAACTTAAAATGAACCAGATAGTAAACATGATAAATAAAACATGCCACATCCAGTAGGGTAGGGGGCTAAGAGGCTCACCATGGTATATATACAGGATATAAATTTGCATTAACTAAGTTGAACATTTATTTCCTTTTCTCATTATGAAGAATGCACCAGGAGGAACAGAAAAGTAAATCTCTTTTGTTGCAATAGAAGTGCTTCTGCTAGATAGGTTAAATGTGGATAACAAAAAAAAGAAACAAAAAAGCACCTTAAGAATAGCAGGATACTATCAGAAGTGATAACTCACTGAGATTCTGCTCACTCTATGTCAGAAACCAGGAATCAGACTGAGACAGAAGTACAGTCAAATCACACTTGTTTAATAATAATAAAGAAAGGTAAACAGAGTAAACGTAGTCAAAACATAGCCAGAGTTCAGGAACCGGAATGGATAGTCAGTCAAGCCAAAACGTCAAGGAGCCAGAGAACAGTATAATAGAACAGAAAGCAGGATCTGGAACCAGAAGGAATGTCAGCCAAGCAAGTCTTTAACAGGAACACAGGAGAGCGTCTCTAGAGATGTCACCAAGGCAAAGGCAGAGATCATCTGGACTGGATGGCTTAAGTAGGCAGGACTGGCAAGCAGGATATCATCAACAGGTGAGTCACTGTGGAAAGATAGGAGCTGGCAATTAGCCGACAGCTGAGCAGCCAGTTTAGAGAAGGAAGGGCTGAGCCCAGTCCTGACACTCTACTCCAGACTCTAACTCCTCTTTTCTCTCTCTGTTTTCCATCCTCTCTTGTTCCTTTTTTTTTCATCTCTCACATCGAACCATCTGCAAAAAGTCCAATACTAATCCAATCATCTATCACGATGAACACTGATCCAGTTGACTCAAAAATGATGATCCATACCAATGATTTTCTCCCAATGGACTATCATTGCAGCTTACTGCTCTCTGTCTAGCTGCTGAATACAGTGGGGCCATGTCCATTTTGGTCAATGACCTCAGCCAGTATAACCAGTCCCTTATTTTACAGTCAATAGTCAGTCAGGGAATCCCCTAGTTGGCAATTGAATGGGGAAGTGTTATATGTTGTTAGAACACAGCTGCCCACCAGTATCCTAACAACCAAGCTCTGAGTAAGAAACTGTCACATTAAGAAAAGGGTATTAATACCACCACTAAATCAATGACTACTACACAGCCAGAGGTTCAATTTGGCAAGACCTTGTGCCTAGTCAAGTGCACAGTACTGTGCAAAAGTTTTAGGCAGGTGTGAAGAAATGCTGTACAGTAAGAAGGCAAATATAATATTTTTTAATTTTATAAATTTATTTTTAACAATTTACAAAATCCCAAGTGAGCGAACAGAAGAAAAATCTAAACCAAATCAATATTTAGTATAACTATCCTTCAACTTCAAATCAGCAACAATTCACTTTCACAACCACTTGCACACTTCGTACACGTGCACAAAGTCAGGGATTTCGTAGGATTAGAGTCAGGGGTATGATTAACCAATCATATCAAGCAGTTGTTAATGATCATCAATGTTGTACACAGGAAACAGAAAGAACCGTGTAGGAGGCTTAAAACTGGTTAAGGAACAGCCAAACTCTGCTACTAAGGTAAGGTTGTAGAGGACAGTTTCATGTCACAGGTTATACACTATGGCAAGACTGAGCACAGCAACAAGACACAAGGTAGATATACAGTGTCAGCAAGGTCTCTTCCATGCAATAATTTCAAAGTAGACTGAGGTTTCAAGATGTGCTGTTCAAGCTCTTTTGAAGAAGCACAAAGAAACTGGAGATGTTGAAGATCGTAGATGTAGTGGTTGGCCAAAGAAACTTAATGCAGCAGATGAAAGACACATCATGATTACATCCCTTCAACATCGGAAAATGTTCAGCAGTGCCATCAGCACAGAACAAGCAGAAACCAGTGGGATCCAGATACACCCACCTACTGTCCGGAGGAGTCTAGCCAGAAGTGGTGTTCATGGAAGAATTATGGTAAAAAGGCCATACCTTCGATATGGAAACAGTTGTCAGGGAAGTGGGGTAAGTAGACATCCCCAGGTGGGGGGTATAGAGAATCCCAGCTGGTGACTAGGAGACACTGTGCAGTGTCATACCTCACCAGTGACATTGGTCCCATCGTGGCTACAGGACGGCGCTCTCCTCCTCTTGCCTCGCTGAGCTTGGTTGCCATTCCATGTTGCCAGCACACAGTACAGACACTTCCCCATCCTGGGCTTCACCTCCTGCTCCTCTCCATTCAGGACATGACTCACAGCTTCTCCCCAGCCAATGGGAACAGAGGGGTGTGGACTGTGGAAGGCAAAGTAGAAGCCCAGTACTTGAGCGTGGCTGTGGGGCCCTAGGGCAGATCGGAGCTGGATTTTTTGGAGGATATGATAATATGACAGGGAGGCTGCAGGGGCCCCTGGAGCTAGGGGCTGGGTTGTGATTGTGACCCCTGCAACCCCTTATGCTACGCCCATGGCTGAAGCCATGGGCTCCCATTGTTGTCAACCACGAGGAGAGAAAGGGGGGTGGGCAGAGCCACAGATCTATGTGTCTTATAGACACATAGAGCAGGGCTCGGGAGCGAGCATGCAGCAGTGCCCCCATAGCAAGTGAATTGCTGTTGGGGGCACTGGTCAAGGTGGAAGAGCCAGGAGTGCTGGCAGGGGACCCGAGAAGAAGAGGATCGGGGCTGCTCTGTGCAAAATCATTGCACAGAGCAGGTAAGTATGACATGATTGTTATTAAAAAAAATACTGAACCTTTAAGATCACTTTAAAGAAGCACCAAATAACCAAACTAACCTTGCATATTCACCATTTTTACAAGATGGCAACGTGATAAATTAAGTTAAGTTAATTTGTAAAGTTGAATTTCCCTTTAGACTCCACATTTTCTGTGCTCTGAGAGCTGTCTTCCTGGATACCAAAAACTGTTGCAGGAAGGAAGACAACCCTGCTGCCATTACTGTGTGCCCTGTCCGGAGAACGAGATCACCGATAAATATGGTTGGTGCTCCATATTCTTCATTCACATTTTCTTTAGCTATAGACACTTCTATAATGAAAGAATGCATATAATTACAACACTTACTTGTATAGGCTCTTCTGCTTCGTCTTTTAAGAGATATTCTAGGTGGAAGTAGATATTTTTCACAAGAAAAGTGTCAGGGAAAAAGGGACAATTGCAGCTATGATGACTTTTTTTCTCTCTTATATGTGTGTTCTTATATTCAGGGGATTTGTATCTTTAATCTAATTTCATCTTTATCTAATTTTGGTTTGTGATGGATTTGAGGACATCAGTCACTTTTTGCTGATATCCCTTCCATAGCAAATCACGTTTTTTTTCCTTAGAAAAAACTAGTGTAGTTTTGTTTTTATAGGTAGATTTTGGGAGTTTTCATTTAATTTGGGGGATTAGTGTTTTTTTTTTTTTTTTATAGCGCTTTTTACACAGATGTTTCATCTGAGGGCTGCTGCTTGCTTTTGCCCTGTGTTTAGTATATTGGTCGTGTTCTTGCCAATTCAAGCTATCCTGTTACCTTCCAATTTCTTATCAAACTCCTAGATACATGTGTGTAAAAGATGGTCAAAGGAAGGAAAGTGTCAATCAGCAAGGATAAGCCCAAATGCAGAGACACAAGACATAGGCATGTGTTTTTCTGCAAGATTTAAGCGTGTCAGCCCTCAAATGATACAGCTGCATAAAAATTGACCAGTGGCAGGATAGTTTGCACTAGCAGGAACAGGAACAGTGTCAGAGAACTGCTGGTCAATTTCTATCTGCTAATCAAAGCAGATCTGGCAATGCTTGATGAAAGGATATCTGTCCCTACTAAAACTACCTAAAAAAAAATCATGATTTGAATAAAATAATAGAGAATTGGAGTGCTGCCAAGATACTGTAGTTAGTAGTAAAATTAAAAAAAAATTCAATTCCATAACCAAAAATGTGCTGCTGATGTTTACTATTAATGAGGCCTGAAGGATACATATTCATAACTCAGTTTATTAAGGGTTCAGGAAGGAGGGGGGTGAGGGGGAGACATGAAAGCAGAGGGGACAGCAGCATATGGCGGACGCCCGCAATTAGACCACGGTGATCAGGGCGGAGCTGCCCTGATTTTCGTGGTCTATTTAGAGAGGGGATACAGGAAGTGCCAGATTCAGGGTTTTTTTTTTTTTTTTTTTTTTACAGTTTAGAGGGGGCAGATTACACAGCGCAGTGCAATCTGCTTTAAGGTACCAGAAAATCTATTTTTTTTTTTTCGGGTTAACAAATGCTTTAATTCTTCTCTACTGGAGAATACTAACAGTAGCTGGCAGAAGCAATCAATAACCTGAGTTTAGGATCTTTTTAAGCACCCATGAAAATAAAACATATCATTAGGCTGGCTACAGCCTGGCTGCATCTAGAAGACACAAGGTAAACTAGGGACACTATTGCTTAATGTGTATGTAAAGCCTAAACAATTTTTTAAACTTATTTGTTCCCTTTTGCTCTGTTACATATACCATTGAAAGTGGTTTGTTATATCTGTTCAATAAGTTAAAAATTGCCTGTTGGTCTTGTCAGGAATTCAGAGCTGTCCTCTACATTCTGCCTGTGTTATCTCAAGAAGTCTAAATAGTTCTTATAATGAACTACAGAAAAACTACTCTCTATGCTATGGAGATGAGACGATGGAGAGGGATTCTGTAGCTTACTTTAGATTTTAAATGCAAAAAGGCACTGTTGTCAGCTAACAACAAAAAATTATGTTATTAAAGAGGGAGTCCACCTAAAAAAAAATATTAAAAGCCAGCAGCTACAAATACTGCAGCTGCTGACTTTTAATAAATGGACACTTACCTGTCCTGGAGTCCAGCGATGTCAGCAGCCGAAGCCGATCAATCGCTCGGCTCTCTGCTGCTGCCTCCGCCATTCTCTGTGAGGGAATCAGGAAGTGAAGCGTTGCGGCTTCACTTCCCGGTTCCCTACTGCGCATGCGCAAGTCGCGCTGCGCGTCCTAAGTGGTCCCCCCTATCTCCTGGGACCTGTGTGTTTCCCAGGAGACAGCAGGGGGTGTGAGAAGAGGCGTGACTCCTGCAGGAGTCTATTCTAGGAAGTGGGTGCAAATACCTGTAGTAGATTGTGACACTGGAGGGGGGGAGGAATCAGATGAGCGGGCGTTCCACTTTTGGGTGGAACTCAGCTTTAAGTTGCGTTTCTTGCAAGAATGTATTCTGCTACATTTCTTTGGTAAAAAAAAACAATGAAGATAAATAACAGATAGGTGTATATTATTTAGTCTGTGTGAAAGTTATAGCGTTTACAAACTATGGTATATATATTTGAAAACTTATCAGTCCTGATGTTCTGACCGCCTGTTTCAATTCTTGAGGCCCAGGACAGTGCAAATACTTCCAAAATGACACCTCCGTGGAAGGTAAACAGTGCAAAGTTTTTAATAAGAGGTGGTGATGGGCCGAACATCCCCAGGTTTGGTTTGCACCTGAACTTTCAAACATGGAAAAAATTCAGACCTGAGCCATAGACCATATTAAAATCTATGGGATACAAACTTAAAAAATCAGAAGTCCCCATTTTGAAGACTTATATGCAAGTTATTGGCCATAAAAAGGGTATGGAGGTCTGGGTACTGCCCTGGGGGACATGTATCAATGCAAACTTTTTTTTTTTTAAAAAGTGTTTTTAAAGGAGCAGCAATTTTAAAGATGATTAAAGTAAAACAATAAAAATGAAAAACGTCTTTAAATATGCCTGGGGGGTCCCTTTAGTCTGCCTGTAAAGTGTCACATCTGTACTGTGTATAGAACCTACTACAGCAAAACTGACATATATAAAGAAAAAAAAATAAATTTAGATTGCCGGCAATACAATACCATTGCTGACAAAACAAAAATGTTAATAAAAAAAGGTGTGTGGGTCCCCCCCCCCAATCCATACCAGGCCCTTTGAGTCTTGTATGGATTTTAATGGGAACCCCCTGCCAAAATAAAAGAAAAAAATGGTGTGCCCCTCCACCCGAAATCCATACTAGACCTAGGCCTGGAAAGGGGGGGGGATGAGCGAGTGCCCCCCTCCTGAACCATACCAGACCACATGCCCTCAACATGGGGGGGTACTTTGGGGGGCTTATTGAAATCTGGAAGCCCCTTTTAACAAGGGGGGCCCCCAGATCCCGCCCCCCCCATGTGAATGAGTATGGGAATCAATTCATGCTGGGTCGGTGATGTCCCATTACTTATTTAGTCAGCAGTTAGCCTTCGTTGTAGGCAGAGCTTTTTTTATTATTTTTTCGGGTTTGGCAGTGGTGGCGGGCGGCGTGATTGACAATGGATCTACATCGGGGGACATTGTTTTTTTTATTTTTGTCAGAACTATGATGAAGAAATAAAGATATTTCATGAATTTCAGATGGAGGTTTAAGGTTGAATAAGCCTCGAAACAAAGGTTAACCTCAGGACACTCACAGTGTGATTGACAATGGATCTACATCAGGGGATATTGTTTTTTAAATTTTTGTCAGAACTATGATGAAGAAATAAAGATATTTCATGAATTTCAGATGGAGGTTTAAGGTTGAATAAGCCTCGAAACAAAGGTTAACCTCAGGACACTCACATAAGTTTTTCAAACAGATGCATCCTGCATCTTTTATCACCCTGTTAGAGATCTCTAAACAGGTTGTTTGCAAAACTGGGTATATAAAAGCCTAGGACAACTACATTACATGGTTTCTAAACAGAATTTATTTGAGAAGCCTCGAATCAGTAATACAACTTTGGAAACACAGCAACCATAATTGTTTTTCCCAGCTGAGATATTCTATATTCATATGAGGTCTCACAAGAAAGTCTTTGGGGAAAGGTTTACCCAGCTAGACACTTCTGAGATAATGTTGGCGAACAGACCAGCTAATAAACATATGGGATACCTTCACAGAAATTTCTTACCATTTAGGAATTCAACTAATACATCACCTATAATATATGGTCACTTATCATATATGGACACTATGGGGGTCATTTATTATAGTGCCGGAAAAATGATCCTGCAGTCCCGGAAAATAGCGCCCAATTAAGGCCAATTAAGACTTCAACTCAGAAACTGGGAGCTAATGCAAATGGAAAGCATCGCTTTTGCCCTCGAACATGCCTGTCAGATCACATATGCAGGAATAGTGGAAGTCAATGGGGCTCGAACCTGCAAAATCCAGAGTTCTCACGGAAGCCTTTCAATGCAAGTTCTTTACCATAAAAAGTGTGGGTTCCCCCCACCAGTCCATACCAGACCCTTATCCGAGCACGCAATCTGTCAGGTCAGAAAAGGGAGGGGACGAGCGAGTGCCCCCCCCTCCTCCTTAACCATACCAGGCCACATGCCCTCAACATGGGGAGGGTGCTTTGGGAGAATGGTAAGTCTGGAGCACGGCAGTACGGAGACTCTCTGGGATAAAGCAGCGGTCACAAAGTTTCTCAGGAGGAGCATGGACCTGAGCAGCAGGAATTTTGTCACCCAAAGGAGAAGTGAGACTGGTGCGAACCGTAGCCAGAATACGATCAGGAGGAATCACAGGAACCCGGAACCGAATCCATCTTGAAAGTGGAGGAAAATTGTCGCGGCAAAGCGCCAGCCCTTACATTCTTAGTACCGGGTAAAAATTAGACAATGTAATTGAAACCAGACAAGAAAAGAGCCCATTGCACCCTTCTGGGAGAGAGGTGTTTAGCCTCAGACATGAATGTGAGATTCTTATGGTCAATAAAAATGAGAACTGGCACAGTGGTACCTTTGAGGAGATGTCACCATTCTTTCAGGGCTAAAATGATCGCTAACAGCTCTCTGTCACCAATCTCGTAATTGCACTCCGCAGGTGAGAATTTCTTGGAAAAGTAGCCACAAGGATGCATAGCACTCTCAGAGGTAGGACGTTGAGACAGAAGGGTGACAACTCTAGTCTCAGAAACATCAACCTCAAGGATAAAAGGTAACGTAGGATCAGGATGTGCCAACACAGGAGCAGAAACAAAGGCAGCCTTGATACTCTCAAAGGCATTAATAGACTCCGGAGACCAACTCTGTGGGTTACCGTTCTTTCTGGTCATATCAGTCATTGGCTTGACCAGAGAAGAGAAGTTACAAATAAACTTCCGGTAATAGTTGGTAAAGCCAAGAAAACTCTGCATAGGACATAAACCCACAGGTCAGGGCCACTGTAGGACTGCTGAAAGTTTCTCTCGGTCCATCGAAAAACCAGCAGTGGAAATGACATAACCCAGGAATTTAACCTGTTCATGATGGAATTCGCACTTCTCCAATTTACAATAGAAATTGTTCTCTCTTAGTTTCTGAAGCACACGACAGACATTTATGTGGTGGCTCTCCAGGGACTTGGAAAATATGAGGATATCATCGAGATAAACCACCACACATAACTGCAACAAATCTCGGAGGACATTGTTAATAAATTCCTGGAAAACTGCCGGGGCGTTACAAAGGCCAAGAGGCATTACAAGCTACTCATAATGGCCTGTTCTGGTATTAAACGCAGTTTTCCACTCGTCGCCCTCCTTAATCCTCACGAGATTGTATGCCCCTCTCAAATCAAGCTTTGTGAAAACCGTTGCTCCCTTGAGGCGGTGAAATATCTCCGTAATCAACCAAATCAGATAAGCATTCTTAATCGTGAAACGATTGAGACCCCTATAATCAATACAAGGTCACAGTTCACCACTCTTCTTTTTCACAAAGAAGAAACCAGCACCAGCAGGAGACAAGGATTTGCAGATGAAACCTCAAGAAAGTGCTTCTGCAACATACTCTTCCATGGCCTTATCCTCCAAGACTGACAAAGGGTAAACTCGGCCACGAGGAGGTATGGCACCAGGTTGAAAGTCAATTGCGCAATCATACGACCGGTGTGGAGGCAAACTGCCAGCTTTACCTTTGTCAAAGACATCGCTAAAATCGCGGTACTCCTCCGGCAGGGAGTGAAGAGGTGCACAGGACCTTGGCTACCTTCTGGAAGCATGTCTTACTGGATTGTGGCAGCCAGGAGAGAACCTCAGCACGGAGCCAATCAAAAGACAGGTTGTGCCTCTGTAACCAAGGATAACCAATAACCAGTGGAAACTTAGGTGAGGAAATAACTTGGAATTGGATTATCTTATGCTGAAGAGCCCCTACGGCCATGGACAATGGAACAGTCTCATGAATCACATGGGCAGGCTGCAGAGGTCTTCCGTCAAGAGCCTCAATGGCAAGTGGAGTGTCACGCAGCTGCAGCGGAATCAAGTGCTTCGATACAAAGGCAACATCAATGAACAGGCCTGCAGCCCCAGAGTCAATTAGAGTCTGTATCGCGACGGACGACTCAGCCCAAGAAAGGGTAACCAAAACCAGGGGCTTATCCTTCTGCATAACTGGGGACGAAACAACGCCACCTAAGGTCTGTCCGTGACAGGACCTCAAGGTTCGGGCATTCCCTGTCTGGCCACAATAAAGGCACAATCTCTCCCTCCTCCTAAGGGTTCTCTCAACCGCAGAGAGACCCGTGAAGCCCAAGTGCATGGGTTCATCCTCACAGACCGACTCTGTACCAGGAGGCATGGGAGGTGAGGGAGACAAGGGTGGGACTGCAAAGTTCGGAGACAAATGTACAGGAGGCTTCTGCAAGCGCTCCTTAAAAGGGAGTCTTTCTCTGAGTCTGGAGTCAATGAGGATGGCAAACGTGATCAACCTCTCCAACTCAGTGGGTATATCTCGGGCTGCTATCTCATCCTTGATGGTATCCGAGAGACCATGAGAAAAAGCAGCCACGAGGGCCTCATTGTTCCAAGCAACCTCTGCTGCCAGAGTACAGAATTCAATGGCATAATCGGCAACAGTTCTCGTACTATGATGGACATGAGACACTTGGCAGCAGAAGTGGAGCATGCGGGAACGTAAAAAAACCCTTTTAAAAGAAGTCACCACCTCAGGGTAACTCAAGACAACAGGTTTTTGCATCTCCCATAGAGGGTTTGCCCAGGCTTTCTCAGAAAGCAAAGATATCCCGAAACCTACTTTGCTTCTGTCTGTGGTAAATGCCTGGGGCAGCAGCTCAAAATATATCTAAACCTGGTTGAAAAATACTCTGCATTGGACTGGATTGCCCCCAAATCACCGGGGAAGTGGAGCGAAACCAGACATACCTCTTATAGAGGTAATACTCAAGGCGGGTGCCTGCACAGAGACTGGAACAGCAGCAGGGATGGCCTGCAACACAGGTTGTACCGGAGCAGCCACAGTGGGAGATTCCAGGAGCATTTGTAATGCCATGGCAAACTGATCCATGCGGTGATCCTGCTCATCCAATCTGGAAAAAATATTACCAACAAGTGGATTGACTGCATCTTCTGAATTCATGGCCTTCACCTACTGTCAGAAACCATCAGACTGAGACAGAAGTACAGTTAAATCACACTTGTTTAATAATAATAAAAAAAAGGTAAACAGAGTAAACGTAGTCAAAACATAGCCAGAGTTCAGGAACCGGAACGGATAGTCAGACAAGCCACAACGTCAGGGAGCCAGAGATGAGTATAGTAGAACAGCAAACAGGATCTGGAGCCAGAAGGAATGTCAGCCAAGCAAGTCTTAAACAGGAATGCAGGAGAGCATCTCTAGATATGTGACGAAGGTGAAGGCAGAGATCATCTGGACTGGATGGCTTAAGTAGGCAGGACTGGTGAGCAGAATATCATCAACAGGTGAGTCACTGTGGAGAGATAGGAGCTGGCAATTAGCCGACAGCTGAGCAGCCAGCTTTGAGAAGGAAGGGCTGAGCCCAGCCCTGACACAAACTTGCTGGTCGCATATTTAGTTTGTAAGGTAGAATGAAGGCTGCACAGACCTTCAAGCTAGTCCTTACCTACAGTATATCTTCCAAGCAATTCTGGCATAACTGCCCCAAATGCTGCCCCCCCTCTAGTCAAGTAGGCTTGCAATTGTTTCAGAGCAGAAAGGCCTACTTCCTGCATGCCAATCTAATCATCTTGGTAACCCAAGATTGGATGACTCTTGAGGGCCTGATGGCTAAATGAAAAGATTGTACACTTTCCTTCTTTGACCAAGTTAGTAACTCGACATCGTGTAAGAAAACTGAAGTCTTCCTGCACTCAGTGCCTCTTTGAAAACTTGGAGGGACTACTTCCCAGTTTTTCTGGAAACTGGATATGTCAGGGAAATTTCAAGTTTCTCCCTATAAGCATTTATTTTCTTTGTGCTTAAAAGCACAAATATAGCTCTCTTATATAATGCCGGGAAAGCGTGCTTTGTATCCCTCCGAGTAACACAAACAGATGCTGTTATCACTTTGAGCTCAGTAGAATCCTGAAGAAAATAACCAGACTGCTTTTATTTATACTAAACACATGGATAACAAAAGAAGGTGTTGGCTTCAGAATCAGCCAATCAGACACTTGTATTCATTCAAAAGAACCAATCACACACATGTATATATTCAAATAGAAAAACAGTAGTGACATGTGCAGATGTTCGTTTGCAGAGCCATGCGGCAAGCACATGGCTCTGAACACGATCTTGTGCACGTTCCCACTGCTACCAATGACGCGAGCCATACTCTATTATGGCTCAGTGGGCCATAATTTTGTATGGTTATGCTATGGTTCCCATGTACGCAGATCTGCTCACTAGGAGTTATAGATGCAGTCACCAGGGAGTGGCCAGTCCCTTGGTGAAGCATAAACAAACATCCTTAAAAGAGCAAACAGATCTGCCATGTCCACGGGAAGGTTTCCGCAGCCAATGGTCTTCCACCAACGTCTGTATGTGCGAATACCCTCAAATGAGCATATTATAGCAAAACTGACACTGGGGGACATCTGACAATACACATTAATAAAAATTTCCACAACAGATACCACTTTAAAATTGAACTTTGTAGATAGATGTGGTATCCCTATCTCTGGTAAAAAGGAAAAGAAAAAAAAGACAACAAAGAGCCCTTGCAGGAAAGTGTTGCAATCTTCAACATCCTTATGTCTGAAGTAGTTGCTGTCAGGAGAACTAATTTTGCTGTGAGGTACTTCAAAGGAAATTAAACCTATTGGAGCAAAGGGTGCTCTCAGATCCAAGCCTAAGTCCCACAGAGGGAACAAGGATTTCCCTCATGCCCTGTACACATGACCGGTTTTGGCGTCGGACTAAATTCTGAAGGTTTCTCCGACGGAACTCCGACGAAATTCCATTCAAGCGGTCTTGCTTACACACGGTCAAACTAAAGTCTGACCAAAGTCCGACCGTCCAGAACGTGGTGACGTACAGCACGTACAACGGGACTAGAAAAAGGACGTTCAATAGCCAGTAGCCAATAGCTTAGTCTCTTACTTGCTTCAGAGCATGCCTCGTTTTTGGTCCATCGGAACAGCACACAGATGAGCGGTTTTCCCGATAGGAAAGATTTAGAACATGTTCTATTTCTAGGTCCATCAGAATTTTCGAAAAAAAAAGGTCCAATGAGGCCTACACATGAGCAGATTATACGATGAAAAGACTTTGTTGGACTTTTTCTATCGGACATTCCGCTCGTGTGTACGCGGCATCAAGGTCATATGGATTGTCATCTGGAAGAAGCATCTGGTCACTGGCTTTTGCACCCATCTGCAGCCTGGGAAAAGATAAAGTAGAGATCTGTACCTTTTATTTAACATAAAGTTTATTTAAAGTTTCAAAAACAAACATACATTGCCAGATTATAAAAAACGAACAGACATACAGCAAAATTTCTCTTTCACATAACTGTGCAATTACAACTATTAGCAGCAATTATATAAGTAGATGATCACCTTTCCTGTGTCTTGTGTCTCATAAGCCACCACAAACATGAGGACGCAGAAACACATGGGGGGGGGGAGCTACCACCAATCGCCTGTCTGGTAACAGCTACTCAATAGTCAAATGTTTCGCCTCTACCCATGCTGCCCAGATTTTCCCAAAATTTTTAGGACAATTTCTGCCCAGATATGTTAATTTGTATAGCGGGAGTGCTGCATTCACTAGGGATTGCCAAAGCTGTCTAGTGGGCGGTAAGGGCTGGTTCCACTGCAGCAATATTGCTTTCCTAGCGTAGAACGTGGTATAAAAAATGAACAACTTTTTAATCCAGGAAAGCTCCATAAAATCACAGATACCCAAGAGGAGAGGGGTCGGGCTGTATGGGACTGTCAGTTTCCCTATAGCGTTAATGTCAGGTAGGATGTCTTTCCAGAATTCCATCACCTCAGGACAAGACCAGACTGTATGGAAGAAGTCAGTGCCATCAAGATTACATCTAGGGCAGTTTGCTGTTCGGTCAGAGTATATTCTTGCCGTGAAGGTATATTCAGCTCTGTGAAGGAATTTCAATTAAATGAACCTGTCCCTTGCTGAATTTACATGGGGCAGATATTGCTGGACACCTTCCTCCCAATCGTCACCCGCTAGTTCTGGAATATCCCTTTACAAGAGTTCAAACAGCTGGGAGATCTTAGACATGTCGAGCATAGCTAGCATACCATATAAAGTGGATAACGTTCTCGCACCATCAGGGGATCTGAGCTCACTCTCCACCGCTGAGAGAGGGGAATTGGGAACGATAAGCATGACGTAATTGGAGAAACCTGAAGAACATATGATTCGGTAGGTCCCGATTTCTTTTCAGAGCATCAAAGGAGATCAGTTGTCCCTGAGATACTATGTCACCCAAGGTTATGACCCCATGCCTGGCCCACACAATTGGATCAGGGATGGAGCGGAAGTGGGGCAAGCGAGGGTTTCCCCACAAGGGGGTCGTCGGAGACCATACCCCAGAGCCCACCACCTGTCTGGCCACCGTATCCCACACTTTAAGGGTCGCACGCATAGGAAGGGTTATCCGAGAACTAGACCAGGCCCTCTATGGATCAGGTTTCTAAGTCCTGCATATGAGCCCAGCAGTGCCACCTCTAACGAAGAAGCGGGGTTGGCCGGGCTCTTGGACAGCCACCACCTAATCGCCATGAGGACCGCAGCCCAGTAGTACTTCAAGAAACATGGTAGTGCTAGTTCCCCAAGTGAAAGATACAGCTGACGAGTTGTTTTGGCTATTCTGGGGGCCCTCCCATTCCAAACAAAGGAGATAATTATTCCGTCCAGTTTCCTAAAAAAACTATTTAGTATAGGCACAGGGGTCTGCCGGAAAAGATAGGGGAGCTTGGGCAGAACCGACATTTTAATTAAATTAACCCTTCCTACCGGTGTCAGGGGCAGGGATTTCCACATACTGCACCTTTGAGATATCTGATTGACCACTGGGCTCAGGTTAAGAGGGATAAACTGTTTTAGATCCCGATGTGTCTTTACTCCCAAATATCGGAACTGGGAGACCCTCCGCAGCTGCCTTCCCGCTTGCAAGGGGCCAGCCCCATCATGTAGAGAGAATATAACCGACTTCTCACAGTTTACAAATATACCTGAAAAATGGCCAAACTTATCTATAACTGATAGGGCTGCCTGCAATGAAGTCCCATCGTCTCTAAGATACAAGAGTGTATCATCGGCGTATAAAGACACTTTTTCCTGAAGTGGGCCCCTAGTAATCCCTCTGACCTCAGATGAGGACCGGAAGAGCACCGCCATAGGCTCAATGGCTAGTGCTCAAAGAGAAGGGGAGGGAGAGGAGAGAGATCTTCTTTGGGGGCAGTGTGTAACACCTGGCACACCTAGGACACAGTACACCACGATGGAGCGAAAGGGCTCCGCCGTGAACCGTTCCTGGAGGCATCTTATAATTGAGGGATTATGTAGGAAATAAATCATACCTATAAATATGAATACCATTTTACACTTAGAGTATCCTAAGGGTCCATACTTAGTTACAACAGATTAAACTTTAAAACCTATAGGAAGAAAGATAAAGTTAACAGAGCTGGGAGGGTAAACCTTCTCTTCCCTGCTCTTGGCTAGGGATGAGCCGAACCCCCCCCCCCGGTTCGGTTCGCACCAGAACCTATGAACGGACCGTAAATTCGCACGAACGTTAGAACCCCATTGACATCTATGGGTCTCGAACGTTCAAAATCAAAAGTGCTCATTTTAAAGGCTAATTTTCATGGTATTGTCCTAAAAAGGGTTTGGGGACCCGGGTCCTGCCCCAGGGGACATGTATCAATGCAAAAAAAACTTATAAAAATGTCAGTTTTTTCGGGAGCAGTGATTTTAATGATGCTTAAAGTAAAAGAAAAAAAAAAAAGTGAAATATTCCTTTAAATATCGTACCTGGGGGTGTCTATAGTATGCCTGTAAAGTGGCGCGTGTTTCCCGTTCTTAGAACAATCCCTGCACAAAATGACATTTTTAAAGGAAAAAAAGTCATTTAAAACTGCTTGCGGCTTTAATGTAATGTCGGGTCCTGGCAATATGGATGAAAATCAGTGAGACAAATGGCATGGGTACCCCCCAAGTCCATTACCAGGCCCTTTGGGTCTTGTATAGATATTAAGGGGAACCCCGCACCCAAATTAAAAAAGGAAAGGTGTGGGGCCCCCAGGCCCTATATACTCTGAACAGCAGTATACAGGCAGTGCAAACAAGACAGGGACTGTAGGTTTGTTGTTAAGTAGAATCTGTTTGTAATTTTGAACTGGTACATTTTTAAAGTGTAGCTCCAGCCAAAAAATCTGTTTTTAAGCTTTTTGGAAAACATAGGGAAGGGTTATCACCCCTGTGACATTTGTTTTGCTGTCTGTGCTCCTCTTCAGAAGATTTCACCTCACTTTTTGTCCCAATGACAAATGATTTTTGAAAATTTTTTAGTGAAACAAGGATTGGTGATAAAGCATCAGTGGAAAGGAGAAAAGCTTTTCCCATATTAACTCTTACAGGAGAGAATTTCCCTTCCTATGGGGTAGATTTCATCTCACTTCCTGTTGTCTCCTTCCGTTTGCAAGTAGGTGTCGTTTGTAAGTTAGATGTTTGAAAGTAGGGGCCTGCCCTATATACTCAGCAGAAATTTGGGCCTTAGGTGTTGTTGTGGCCACAACACTGTAAGCCCTCACAGGGCCCTGCTGTGAAATATTAGATCAAGAATTGTAATTACATGCCCCTGTTGAACAGGGTCAGAAAAATTGGGCCTTTGGTGATGGTGGTGGTGGTGCTGGTGACACAACACTGTAATTCCTCACAGTTACTCTTGGTGGGCGCAGAAACGGGCCCTGCTGTGAAATATTAGATCAAAAATTGTAATTACACGCCCCTGTTAAACAGGGGCTGAAAAATTGGACCTTAGGCACTGGTGCTGTTGCCACAACACTGCAACTCCTCACAGATACTCTATTGGAACGCAGGAACGAGCCCTGCTGCAAATTATTGCATCAAAAATTGTAATTACACGCCCCTGTTAAACAGGGGCTTAAAAATTGGGCCTTAGGCACTGGTGCTGTTGCCACAACACTGCAACCCCTCACAGATACTCTAGTTGGAGCGTAGGAACGAGCCCTGCTGCAAAGTATTGCATCAAAAATTGTAATTACACGCCCCTATTAAACAGGGACTGAAAAATTGGGCCTTAGGCACTGGTGCTGGTGCCAAAACACTGCAACCCTTCACAGATACTCTAGTTGGAGTGCAGGAACGAGCCCTGCTGCAAAGTATTGCATCAAAAATTGTAATTACACGCCCCTGTTAAACAGGGGCTGACAAATTGGGCCTTAGGCACTGGTGGTGGCGCCCAGAACCAAAAATGTTCTTACAAGCTATCAGCATGATCATTGAGGAGGAAGAGGATAATTTCTCAGCATAACAGGATAGTCACTCTACATCAGCATAGGCAGTCTTTGAAGGGATCTGAGATTTCCAAAAAAATTATTCGGTTACATCAGCATCAGGTGCTTGGTAGCTGGTGGTGATCCAAGACTGATTCATTTTTATGAAGGTCAGTCGATTGACCGAATCAGTGGACAGAAGCACCCTGTGATCGGTTACAAAGCCTCCAGCAGCAGTGAATGTACGTTCCGAAAGAACCCTGGATGCAGGACAGGCCAGTAGCTCAATTGCATACTGTGCAAGCTCTGGCCAGTGATCCATCCTCAAGACCCAGTAACCCAGAGGATTTTAAGTGGGAAAGGTGTCCAAGTCAGATCTTGCCCCTAGGTATTCCTGCACCATGTAAAACAGACGCTGGCGATGGTTGCTGGAACCGATCATACCTTGGGGCTGCGGACTAAAATATTGTCTGAACGCATCTGTCAGACGGCCACCTTCTCCACCGCTCCTTCTTTGACTGACCGAAGCCTCAGCAACACGTTGTCCAGAAACAGAAGTTTGTAACCTCCCAGTCTCTGGGAATGCGTTGCACAGAACTTTCTGCAAGGCCTCCCGAAGATGTTTCATCCTTTGCTCCCTCTGCGACGGCAAGATAAGGTCCGCAACCTTACCCTTGTAACGTGGATCAAGGAGGGTTGCCAGCCAGTATTGGTCATTCTCCTTGATACCACAAATACGAGGATCCTTACGCAGGCTTTGCAGGATCAGGAAGGCCATGCAGCATAGGTTTGCTAAGGCATTCGGTCCGGAGTCCTCTGGGTCACTAAGGACGACATGGTCCGCAGCCACCCCCTCCCAGCCACGTACAAGTCCATGTGTTTCTTGGGAGTGATCCCTTAAAGACTGCTGCTGATGCTGAGTGCCAGGCTCCACCTCCATACTGACACAATCCTCCTCCTCCTCCTCTTCCTGTGTGATCGGCGGGCATGCAGGAACACTGTCTGGATAAAGGGGGCCTTGAGAGCTAAGGAACTCCTCCTTCCTGCCTCTGTTCTGCCTCAAGTGCCCTGTCCATTATTCCACGCAGCGTGTGCTCCAACAGGTGGACAAGGGGGACAGTGTCACTGATGCATGCACTGTCACTGCTCACCATCCTTGTGGCCTCCTCAAATGGTGACAGGACAGTGCATGCATCCCTGATCATGGCCCACTGGCATGGGGAAGAAAAAAACAAGCTCCCCTGTCCTGGTGCCATAGTCGCACAGGTACTCATTGATGGCCCTCTGCTGCGTGTGCAGCCGCTGCAGCATGGCCAACGTTGAGTTCCACCTGGTGGGCATGTCACAGATTAGGCGGTTCTTGGGCAGGTTAAATTCCTTTTGGAGGTCTGCCAGCCAAGCACTGGCATTATATAACCGGCGGAAATGCACACAGACTTTCCTGGCCTGCCTCAGGACATCCTGTAAGCCTGGGTACCTGCCCAATAACCGCTGCACCACCAAGTTAAGGACATGAGCCAAACAGGGCACATGGGTCAGTTGTCCCTGTGGAGGGCGGAGAGGAGGTTGGTGCCATTTTCGCAAACCACCATTCCTGCCTTAAGTTGGCGTGGCATCAACCACCTCTGAACCTGCCCCTGCAGAGCTGACAGAACCTCTGCCCCAGTGTGGCTCCTGTCCCCCAAGCACACCAGCTCAAGCACCGCATGGCATCTTTTGGCCTGCGTACTTGCGTAGCCCCTTAAACGCCTACGGAGCACCGCTGGTTCCAAGGACAAAGCACAGGAAGAGGCCATGGAGGAAGAAGAAGAGGAGGGGGTGGAGGAGAGAGGTGTGTCAGAATCATTAGTAGTGACACTTTGGAGGCGTGGTGGCGGAACAACCTCCAACACTACTGCACCTTGTCCTGCATCCTTCCCAGCTGCCAGCAGAGTGACCCATTGCGCCGTGAAACTTAGGTAATGTCCCTGTCCATGCCTGCTGGACCATAAGTCAGCGGTAATATGCACCTTACTGCTGACCGCCCTGTCCAGCGAGGCCAAGACATTGCCTTCCATATGCTGGTAGAGAGCCGGAATCGCCTTCCATGAGAAAAAGTGGCGTTTGGGTACCTGCCACTGAGGAACTGCACATTCCACAAACTCACGGAAGGGGGCAGAGTCTACCAACTGAAAAGGTAGCAGTTGAAGTGCTACCCTGTTTCCCCGAAAATAAGACCTAGCGTGATTGTCGGTGATGGCTGCAATATAAGCCCTACCCCCCAAATAAGCCCTACCTTGTTTCCCCAAAAATAAGCCCTACCCTGAAAATAAGACCTACAAGGACTTTAACTAGGGCTTATTTGGGGGGTAGGGCTTATATTGCAGCCATCACCGACAATCACGCTAGGTCTTATTTTCGGGGAAACAGGGAAGCAATTTTGCCAAGCTAGCATTCAACCGCCGGGCATGTGGATGTCTGGGAGCGAACTTCTTTAGGCGGTGCAGCAGCTGGGGCAGGGAAATTTGCCTGGTACAATCTGACATCGGTGTACTGAAAGCAGATAGCCCACAAGTACTTGGCTGTGACACACCTAATTCTACACCTTCATTCCTCTCAGTGCAGGTCTCAGAGAGGACTGAAGGTATAGTGGGGTTGAAGATCTCAGATGATGAGGAGCAAGGAGAGGTCCTCTTTGCTCTTTGGTGTGGGTCTTTTAGATATGCTTGCCAACGAACTGCATGGCAGGTCAACATATGTCTGGTCAAGCATGTGGTGCCCAAGCGGGAGATGTTTTGGCCATGCGAGATACGCTTGAGACATATGTTGCAAATAGCAGTGGTGCGATCTGATGCACTCGTCTCAAAAAAGGCCCACACCAAAGAACTTTTGGAATAATGCGCAGAGACAGCAGCGCCCTGCACATGTGGAGCTTTGCGGTGTGATACAGTTAGTGTGCTGCACTTAGGCTGGCCCCTGGAGGGCATCCTGCCTCGTTGGTGATGTGCCTCCTCCTCCTCCTCCTCTCTCCTATCAGGCACCCACGTTGAGTCAGTGACCTCATCATCCCCTCCCTCCTCATCACTGGAGCAAACCTGACAGTAGGGGCTAGGGAAGGAGTCACTGAGGCCATTGAGCCGAGGGAAGAGGCCACGTTGGCAGCTGCTTTGCCAGACAAAGTACCCTGAGCATGGGTGAGAGAGGATGAGGAGGATAAGGACGGCTTGGTCATCCACTCGACCAAGTCTTCCAGATGTTGCGGCTCAACACGGCCAGCTGCCGAAAAAAAGGCCAAGCGTGTCCCACGGCCACGTGCTGATGAGGATGCACCGTCTCCATGACCAGCACTGTTGCCTCTAGACACAGAGCACGCTTGCCCTCTTTTATTGGCTTGTGACTGTCTGCCTCTCCTTGTTGGCCTTCCAGACATACTAATAGCCTGTAGCTGCACTAAGCTGGGATATATATATATACATATATAGATACTGATACTGCAGCTAGCAAAATCAACCGCCTGCCTGTAGTATGAGAACGCCACCAACCTTCTACAGGTAGCTTTAGCTGAACACTGTGCAGAGGTCGCGATACACTAACGTGTAAATAATTTAGCTGCCTGCGGTAGTGATAGGATCAGGAAAACACCACCAACCTTCTACAGGTAGCTTTAGCTGAACACTGTGCAGAGGTCGCACTACACTAATGTGTAAATAATTTAGCTGCCTGCGGTAGTGATAGGATCAGGAAAACATCACCAACCTTCTACAGGTAGCTTTAGCTGAACACTGTGCAGAGGCCGCACTACACTAACGTGTAAATAATTTAGCTGCCTGCGGTAGTGATAGGATCAGGAAAACACCACCAACCTTCTACAGGTAGCTTTAGCTGAACACTGTACAGAGGTCATACTACACTAACTAGTAAATAATTTAGCTGCCTGCAGTAGTGATAGGATCAGGAAAACACCACCAACCTTCTACAGGTAGCGTTAGCTGAACACTGTGCAGAGGTCGCACTACACTAACGTGTCAATAATTTAGCTGCCTGTGGTAGTGATAGGATCAGGAAAACACCACCAACCTTCTACAGGTAGCTTTAGCTGAACACTGTGCAGAGGTTGCACTACACTAACTTGTAGCTTTAGCTGAACACTGTGAGGAGCACGCACTACACTAACTTGTAGCTTTAGCTGAACACTGTGAGGAGGACGCACTACACTAATTGTAGCTTTAGCTGAACACTGTGCAGAGGTCGCACTACACTAACTTGTAGTTTTAGCTGAACACTGTCTGTAGTATGAGAACGCCACCAACCTTCTACAGGTAGCTTTAGCTGAACACTGTGCAGAGGTCGCGATACACTAACGTGTCAATAATTTAGCTGCCTGCGGTAGTGATAGGATCAGGAAAACACCACCAACCTTCTACAGGTAGCTTTAGCTGAACACTGTGCAGAGGTTGCACTACACTAACTTGTAGCTTTAGCTGAACACTGTGAGGAGGACGCACTACACTAACTTGTATCTTTAGCTGAACACTGTGCAGAGGTCACACTAAACTAACTTGTAGCTTTAGCTGAACACTGTGAGGAGGACGCACTACACTAACTGTAAATAGTCTAGCTGCCTGACTGTGGCACTAATAGGATCAAAAGAACCCCAGCAATTTTCTTCAGGTAGCTGTAAATACTGTAACAAGACAAGCCTGCCTGTCAGTAGGAAGATAACAGGAATGGATCTAGCTAAACTGAATACAGTGTATATATATATATATATATATATATATATATATATATATATATATATATACATACAACACCAGGGATGCATATATATACACAATACACTGTAAGTGCAGCTAACTGACTGACTGTCCTGCCTAATCTATCTAACTTGAAATGACACTGTCTCTCTGTCTCTGTCTCTCAACGCCGGAACACACTACACAGGGCCGCCGTGCAGGCGGCCTTATATAGTGTGGGGCGTGTTCTAAACCACCTGAGCCATAATTGGCCAAAGCCACCCTGGCTTTGGCCAATTACAGCTCTCTCTACAGACGGCGCTGTGATTGGCCAAGCATGTGGGTCATAGTGCATGCTTGGCCAATCATCAGCCAGCAATGCACTGTGATGCCGCAGTGAATTATGGGCCGTGACGCGCCACACGAATTTGGAGCAAACGGCCCATATCGTTTGCAATTCGGCGAATGGGCGAACAGACGATGTTCGAGTTGAACATGGGTTCGACTCGAACACGAAGCTCATCCCTACTCTTGGCTAAGTCCAGAGTCTCCAGTGAAGACACAGTAAAGGAGCCCAGTCCTAGATATATCTACCAGAAGAATAAGTGTTTATACCAGTCTTGTATCTCTAGTGACCGGGGGGGATTAGGAAGCTGCCATAGTTCTCCTGCAGTTAACCCACCAACAGGTGAAAGGTCCATGTTTCCCCTCAACCACTCCAGGGGAGTATGTTGAGCACTACAATGGAGGGGTGCACAGTCTCCTAGTAGTCAGGTGGGAGGACAAGGGGAGGGGGGAGAAGCAAGCAGCCCGATGCTGCTGAACTATAAGGGTACATCCTGTCCCCCCCAAAAAAACAGGACCTCCAGGTAGGCAGGGCCAAGAGACAAAACCCCCCACCCCTCTTGCAGCAAGAGTGTGTTGTCCTAGGGAATTCAGGGGGGTCTCAGCATATCAGGCCTTCTGGGCACACAGAGGGGAAGACAGTATAACGCAAGGACTGCTGTGTTTACCACTGGACACATCTGGTGTAGTAGAAAAAATAACTGTAGTCTTCACCACGCGGGGAGTTTGCGGTGTCATGGAAGGGACTCGATCCATCTGGATGCCTCTTCCGGGAAAGTAAAGAACTTCGCCATCAATCACCAGTCGCGCCGGAAACATCATGCTATATTTGAGCCCTTCGGTGCGCAGCTGGGCCTTGACTTGATCAAATGTCCTGCGTTGCCTCTGCGTTTCCACCGAAAAATCAGGAAACAGCATGATCTTCACGTTCTCATGGCGCAGTTCTCCTATGTTTCTTGTGTAGCACTAACTCACGGTGGAGCTGCTGGTTTAAGCGAGTCTGTTACCTTCACTTTGCTTCCCTTGGTTTCACCGGCACAGGGTCTAGGGGTTCCATTGAGTTTACTTCTGGACGACACACGCACCAACACTGGAGTACGTTTTCAATGCTTTATTGAACAAACAAACTTTAGGAAGTAGCAGGAAAGAGGCAGAAAAGGAAACTTTCAGGAGAAACTCAAATATCTTCTTCTAGAATCTTAGTCCTGGTAGAATTCAGATAATTAGGTGGAATGCGCTCCCCTCGTGAGACACACTCTTTGCTCGTCTGGATAGGCCTCTCTCACCGGTCTAGCAGCCAGTACGCAGCACGAATTAAAAGTCTCTGCCACAGACTTGTTTGGGGGGATAAATCCATACGATCCTCTGCCACAGGATGTATCAGATTTTTCTGGAATGAAAGTCAGTCACAGTGCTTGAACCTTTACGCTGAACCAGCAACACTATGCTGTATGGTTACTTCTTTTGGATACATCCTCACCAGGCCCCTCTATAGACCAGCTCACCACGTGATCTCTCCAAGACGGGTCCTCCCCTGGGATCTCCTCGGTTGTCCAGCTTCGTCACACAGGACCGACAGCTCAGGACCATTCCTTGGCTGCGGTGGTAGGCCCCAGACAAGCCTCTGGACCCACCCCTGCGCCGCTGTATCGTGGGCCTCTCGATCGGAGGACCACGAGGTAGCTCCTTAACGCATACCTGTCGGCCAGGAGGGCCAGCAGGTGGCTGTAAAACGAACCCTAGAACATGGTGTCTGTCCCATAAATACCCCCTTCCCAGAATGCAACTCGGAGGACCACCTCCACCGAGCTTGTCTCCGAGACAGAGGAGCATCTATACACTACGACACGTTGCCTTTCCAACACCGACCAGTGGTAACAGCAACGCCCACCGGTCAGCACGGAAGCACACACAATGTCAGCCAAGCTGGAACAGAGGCAAACTTTTAACCTTCCTAACACACAATTTACTAAATTTACCTAACCTGCGGTAGATTGTAAATCTACCAGCGCTACACTTGCTTCTCTCAGAATGAGATCCCGATCTCTGAAGTTTAAGAGGCAAAAAATAAATGTGCGTGGCGGGGCACCAGGTGGGCCTGGAGCCGACGGCATTCTGTGAGCCCGTTCCACTGCAAAGTGAGGGGAGAATGGCACCTGAGGTAGGAGCGTGCGCAGCATGTGTTCCGCATAGGCCTCTGGATCCTGCCCCTCAACTCACTCTGGAAGGCCCACCAACCTCAGGTTGTTCCTGCGGTTTCTGTTTGCCTGGTCCTCTGCTCTAGATTCAAGCGCTTTCATTTTAACCTGCAGCATGCAGAGGGAGGCAGAGTGGTCACGGACCATGTCTTCAGTCTCCCCTACCCTCCACTCCACCTCAGTCAATCTGTCACGGTGCTTGTCCATGTCCCGTCTTATGAGACCCATTTCAAGCTGCATTTGCTCGATTTTGGTGGTTAAAGTTGTTTGGCAACCCGTGATGGCCTGCATGAGTGCTTGGAACTGTTCTGTTCCCAGCGGTGGCGGCTCGACTTGATCTGTCTGGGACACCACGTTTGTGTGTGCTGCCCCGCATGTACCTCGGATTAGCGGTGGGGTCCTGGGAGCCTGTTGCCTGTTCCTCTGTGAACCGGCTTCCCCTGCGCATACCCGACCTTCTCCTCAGCTTCCCGGGTAAGTCAGGGTGTCTGTAAATCCCTTACGACCGGATTATTAGGCCTGCCAGGTACCGAGTTTCTGTTCTCCACGTCCTATCTGGTCGCCATCTTGACCACACCTCCAGAGATCTGTACCTTAAATGGAGTTGTATGCCAGACCAACCTTTAGCGCTGACTGTAAAATGTCAAAGATATTGGCTAGAGTAGGGAACACAGGAGAGAAAGCTTTTGCTGAGCAGACAAAACAGACTTCTTTCATATCCTCTCCTATGTAGCATTCATGGATGATCTTCTGGTCACCAAGGTCTGAACAACCTCAGATGAGAATCCCTGCACCTGTAGTTTAGCCTATTCCATAGCCAGGCTATTAAAAGTAGTCTCATTGGATTGGGGTATTGTTACTGACCTTGCCATAAAAGATTTTATTTGATCTTGTATGACGGAGTCTTTGCATTGGTATCCTGTTGCAAATATCAGAAGCTGCATGTTCAGTGAAATCTCCCTGAAAAGTACTGCTGTATCGCCCCATAGGCCAATATTGGTATGAGACACTTGTTGAAAAAATATTCTACCTAACTGAACCAATAATTGGATTTGCTTCCCTGGCAAGAAGACCAACCTTAACTGACTAAGTGGTTTTCTGCCCCATGAAAATTTTCTGTGCAAGATGTAACAAGAAAAGACTTTTGGTGTCCCCTTGTCAGGCAATGTAGGCTACTACTGTCTTGTTGTCAACCTTACTCCTGAAAGGCTTGCAATGCTAGAAAAAGGCTTCCTTCCATTCAAGATACTTGGGGAGTCTGCACTTCACTGCGCTGCAATGGCCTTGCACTTGTTTCTTCAGATTGTGGATTCCCTAGCCCCAGAGACATCTGGCTTCAGAATCATCCTCCTGGGTTGAGAGGCATGCCTCCGAAAGAAGCACAGTGGCGATGTCCAAAATTCCAGTTGTTGTTGAATTTGTATAGGCACAAAGATTTTCTGAGCTGTTGTTGAAATCCTGCTCGTCAGTCCTGCCTACTTAAGCCGTCCAGCCCAGAGGATCTCTGCCTTCGTCTTAGTCAACATCACAGAGACGCTCTCCTGCATTCCTGTATAAAGACTTGCTTGGCTGACATCCCTTCTGGCTCCAGATCCTGCTTGCTGTTTTACTACGCTCATCTCAAGCCCCCTGACGTTTGGCTTGTCTGACTATCCATTCCGGTTCCTGAACTCTGGCCAATTTTGTTCTAATTACTTTTATTATTAAACAAGTGTGATTTAACTGTACTTCTGTCTTGGTCTGATTTCATGGTTTCTGACAGTAGGCGAAGGCCATGAATTCAGAAGATACAGTCAATCCACTTGTTGGTAATATTTTTTCCAGATTGGATGAGCAAGATCACCGCATGGATCAATTTGCCATGGCATTACAAATGCTCCTGAGTCGCATGGCTCACCTGGAATCTCCCGCTGTGGCTGCTCTGGTACAACCTGAGTTGTAGGCTGTTCCTGCTGCTGTGCCGCCTCGAGTATTACCTCTATAAGAGGTATGTCTGGTTCTACTCTGCTTCACCAGCGATTTGGGGGTGATCCAGTTCACTGCAGAGGGTTTCTCAACCAGGTTGAGATATACTTTGAGATGCTGCCCCAGGCGTTTCCCAAAAACAGAAGCAAAGTAGGTTTTGTGATATCTTTGCTTTCTGAGAGAGCCTTGGCCTGGGAAAACCCTCTATGGGAGACGCAAAAACCTGTTGTCTTGAGTTACCCTGAGTTTGTGGCCTCCTTTAAAAGGGTATTTGACGTTCCCGCACGCTCCGCTTCTGCTGCCAAGTGCCTCATGTCCATCATACACAGTACGAGAACTGTTGCCGACTACGTCTGGCAGCAGAGGTTGCTTGGAACAATGAGGCCCTCGTGGCTGCTTTTTCTCATGGTCTCTCAGATTCCATCAAGGATGAGATAGCAGCCTGAGATATACTCACTGAGCTGGAGAAGTTAATCACTTTTGCCATCCTCATTGACTCCAGACTCAGAGAGACTCTCTTTTAAGGAGCACTTGCGGAAGCCTCCTGTACGTTTGCCTCCGAGCTTTGCAGTCCCACCCATGCCTCCCTCACCTCCCATGCCCCCTGGTACCGAGTCGATCAGTGAAGATGAACCCATACACTTGGGCTTCACGCGTCTCTCTGTGGATGAGAGAACCTTTAGGAGGAGGGAGAGATTGTGCCTTTATTGTGGCCAGGCAGGTCACTTTTTGAAGTCTTGTCCTACCCGTCCAGGGAATGCCCGAACCTGGAGGTCCTGTCACGGACAGACCTTCGGTGGCATTGTTTCGTCCCCAGTTATCCAGAAGGATAAGCCCCTGGTTTCGGTCCCCCTTTCTTGGGCTGAGTCTTCCGTCAAGATACAGGCTCTAATCAACTCTGGGGCTGCAGGCCTGTTCATTGATGCTGCCTTTGTATCGAAGTACTCGATTCCGCTGCAGCTGCGCGACACTCCACTTATTGAGGCTTTTGATGGGAGACCCCTACAGCCTGCCCATGTGACTCATGAGACGGTTCTGTTGTCCATGGCCGTAGGGGCTCTTCACCATGAGATAATCCAATTCCAAGTTATTTCCTCACCTAAGTTTCCGCTGGTTATTGGTTATCCTTGGTTACAGAGGCACAACCCCTCTTTTGATTGGCTCCATGCTGAGGTTCTCTCCTGGTCACCACAATGCAGTAAGACATGCTTCCAGAAGGTAGCCAAGGTCCTGTGCACCTCTTCGCTCTCCTCCCTGCCGGAGGAGTACCGCAATTTTAGCAATGTCTTTGACAAAGGTCAAGCAGGTAGTTTGCCTCCACACCGGCTGTATGATTGCACAATTGACCTTCAACCTGGTGCCATACCCCCTTGTGGCCGGGTTTACCCTTTGTCGGTCTTGGAGAATAAGGCCATGGAGGAGTATGTTGCAGATGCACTTTCTCGAGGTTTCATCTGCAAATCCTCATCCCCTGCTTGTGCTGGTTTCTTCTTCGTGAAGAAGAAGAGTGGTGAACTGAGACCTTGTATTGATTATAGGGGTCTCATTCGTTACATGATTAAGAATGCCTATCCAATTCCGTTGATTACGGAGTTACTTGACCGCCTCAAGGGAGCAACACTTTTCAGAAAGATTGATTTGAGAGGTGCATACAATCTTGTGAGGATTAAGGAGGGCAACGAGCGGAAAACTGCGTTTAATACCAGAACAGGCCATTATGAGTAACTCATAATGCTTTTTGGCCTTTGTAACGCCCCGGCAGTTTTCCAGGAATTCATTAACGATGTCCCCTGAGATTTGTTGCAGTTATATGTGGTGGTTTATCTCGATGATATCCTCATATTTTCCAAGTCCCTGGAGAGCCACCACACAGATGTCTGTCGTGTGCTTCAGAAACTAAGAGAGAACAATCTCTATTGTAAATTGGAGAAGTGCGAGTTCCATCGTGAACAGGTTAAATTCCTGGGTTATGTCATTTCCACTGCTGGTTTTTTGATGGACCCTGAGAAACTTTCAGCAGTCCTACAGTGGCCCCGACCCGTGGGTTACGTCCTATGCAGCGTTTCCTGGGCTTTGCCAACTATTATGGGAAGTTTATTCGTAACTTTTCATCTCTGGTCAAGCCCTTGACTGATATGACCAGAAAGGACAGTAACCCACAGAGTTGGTCTCCGGAGTCCATTAAGGCCTTTGAGAGTCTCAAGGCTGCCTTTGTTTCTGCTCCTGTGTTGGCACATCCTGATCCTACGTTACTTTTTATCCTTGAGGTTGATGCTTCTGAGACTGGAGTTGGCACCCTTCTGTCTCAATGTCCTAACTCTGAGAGTGCTTTGCATCCTTGTGGCTACTTTTCCAAGAAATTGTCACCTGTGGAGTGCAATTACGAGATTGGTGACAGAGAGCTGTTGGCGATCATTTTAGCCCTGAAAGTATGGAGACATCTCCTCGAATGTACCACTGTGCCTGTTCTCATTCTTACTGACCATAAGAATCTCGCATTCTTGTCTGAGGCTAAACGCCTCTCTCCCAGAAGGGCGCGATGGGCTCTTTTCTTGTCAAGTTTCAATTACATTGTCTCATTCTTACCCGGTACTAAGAATGTAAGGGCTGACACCTTGTCACGACAATTTACCTCCACTTCAAAGTTGGAATCGGTTCCATTACCTGTGATTCCTCCTGATCGTATTCTAGCTACGGTTTGCACCAGTCTTACTTCTCCTTTGGGTGACAAAATTCTTGCTGCTCAGGTCCATGCTCCTCCTGAGAAACCTTGTGACCACTGCTTTGTCCCAGAGAGTCTCTGTACTGCTGTGCTCCAGACTTACCATTTTCCCAAGGCTGCTGGCCACCCTGGGGAGAATAAACTCTTTTGGGCTATTTCCCAACAATTCTGGTGACCTAGTCTACGTGCTGATGTAACTGCCTTTGTAGCTGCCTGTTCCATGTGTGCTCAGAGTAAGACTCCACAACATCTTCCAGTGGGCCTCCTACTACCCATACCCAATGGAGAGAGGCACTGGACCCACCTGTCTATGGATTTCATCGTGGAGTTCATAGGTTTAATGTGGAAAAAATGTAAAATAATGCATTTGTGGTGGCAAAAATATGAATGCGATCTATACACTGGGGGTGAGAACCTCTGGGGGAATCTAGGATGGAAAAGGACCTGGGTGTCCTAGTAGATGATAGGTTCAGCAATGGCATGCAATGCCAAGCTGCTGCTAACAAAGCAAACATAATATTTGCATGCATTAAAAAGGGGATCAACTCAAGAGATAAAACGATCTTTCGCTTACATGGGCTACCCACGGTGATTGTCTCGGACAGGGGTAGTCAGTTTGTGTTCTGGTTCTGGCGAGTCTTTTGTGCACAGTTGGGAATTCAGCTTGCTTTTTCCTCTGCATATCACCCGCAGTCTAATGGAGCTGCAGAACGAGCCAATCAGTCCTTGGAACAATTCCTACGTTGCTATATTTCTGACCATTATAACAACTGGTCAGACCTATTACCGTGGGCAGAGTTTGCTCACAATAGTGCCTTGAATTCTGCTTCCCGATTGTCCATGTTTATGGCAAACTATGGTTTCCAACCTTCCATGTTGCCTGACTCATTTGTTCCGCAGAGTATGCCTGCGTTAGAGGAGCATCTCCGTGGTCTTCGTTCCACTTGAGCACAAATCCAGGAGGCTTTGCAACATGCTAATGATAGGTACAGACTCCATGCTGACCGCAGACGCCTGCCTGCACCTTCCTTCCAGGTTGGGGACAGGGTCTAAGAAATGGTGGAAAAAACTTGCGCTAATGAGCAAAACAAAATGAAAAAAATAACTAAATTCACAAAGTGCAGCTGCAACAAAATACTTCAAATATCCATAAAGTAAAAAGCATATAAATTAAAATTTGTGCGCTAGCAAAATATAATGAAGTGGTACAATCAAGAAGCTCCTAGAGATGATATCTGGAGCCGCAATATGCTTGAAACCCAGCATGGAAAAAAATACCAAAACAGTAGATACAAACAAGTGCATTAAATCATATCTCTATAGAAAATAAAAGTGAAAAAATAAAAGTGAAAAAATAAAAATTGAAAAAAAGTGAAAGTTCTGAAGGTACGATTGATCACTCAATCCTTTAAAAAACACCCCATTCAGTCCATGAAGACAAGTGAGAAAGAAAAAGGGAGACGTTCCTTCGGTGTATCACATCAGAAGCAGAGAAGTGAAAAGATGCAAAAAACGCTTCCAAACCACCATTGATTCCAGGAGAGGAGTAATGGATGTGCGAGGTGGCGAGGCCATATGGGCTTACAGATATAACCCTCTGCAGGGACAGATGAAATGTTGGTGTCCAGGTCCTGTTAGCGTGCACCGCCAACTTCGAGCTGATCCGACTAATCCGACCGCTGCAGCATTAGAAGGGAGACTCGGGATTGGAAGGATCCAATGAAAAGTCATAAGATCTAAAAAGCCGGCATAAAAAACAGAGGCTGAACGCCTGTGCAAACAAAAAACACGTGATGGCAAGCACTGCGAGGCCTCCGACTTCGTGTTCCATCACTGAAGTTTGCACCTCGGTTTATTGGGCCTTTCCGTATTCTTTGCAGGATTAACCCAGTGACTTACCCATTAGACCTTCCTTCTAACATGCATATTTTGAATATATTTCATGTCTCCTTATTAAAACCTTTGTCTGCAACTGCTTTATCACCTCGGTGCCACGTCCTCACCCTGTGCAGGTTGAGAACCATGAGGAGTATGAAGTACAGTTGATTGTTGACTCCCGTAGGTTCCGTGGGTGCATACAGTACCTGGTGCATTGGAAGTGGTACGGTCCGGAGGAACGCTCTTCGGTCTCATCCTCGGACATCCATGCCCCTTTCCTCCTCCGTGATTTCCATAGACCTTTTCCCCTTAAGCCTGGTGCTCCTCCAAGGGGGAGGGGTCATTGAGGAGGTTTATGACAGCAAGGTCCCTTTACTAGCTTGTAGACATGAGATAAGATATTCTCCATCAACCTTTTATTGGTCCAGCTCAAATTAGAGCCTTATATCCATAGCACAGACAGACACCATCCGATGACCATTATCTTAGGGGAGTTTGGGTCTCTTCTCTCCACCATCCTTCCTAGACATAAACCTAAATATAAATGACCTGGAAGGAATGCAAGTTTTTTAAATCAGTAATAGGGCTTCTGAAACTATTATATAAAATTAAAGAAAAGCAAAGCCAGGATTGTCTGATTGCATTTAGGCTTTCAGATATTTTCTACCTTGACTAGAGTAAAATATTTCCATGCTCTACTTCTCATAAAGGGTACCAATGATACGTGTAGACTATCATGATAGTTCCAACTTATTAAGGAGAGCCCTATGAAACAATAGAAACTGACATGAAAAGTGGAAATAAGGAGTAACAGTAGCTGTGAACACGACACAGTCATATGTGAAACTGTGTGGCTAGATTCAGAAGAGAGGTCATCAGGTGTACCTGGAACTTTAAAGCTGGATCAGGACTAAACACATTGGGGCCTGCAGGTACATGGCCATTGGTGGCCAAAGCAACAACCCTACTCTAGGATCACATCTTTTACAAAAAACACTCTCTGGCATTTGTTTTGTTCGTCTGCTAGTCATAGCATGGTCAAGAATATTATGAAATGTCTAAATATGCCCATTGAAGGTGATTGCAGTTCTACTGATCATGGATAAGAAATGTGTAGCCAATAACTATGCAGAGAAAAATGCTTTTTTTTTCCTTTTGCACTAAAGTCAAAGGCGTGAGTTTGATAAATGAGGGTTTTCATTTGGAGCAAACTGGAATAACAAGTTAAAAGTCTGAAAATAGGTACAAAATTCAACACCTTGCATAAGTCTGAACAAGCAAGAATTTCTTTGTTCTGGCACACATACATTTTACCATGCAGTTCTATAAACTCAGCAACCTTTCAAAGTGACAGACATGCAATAGTTCTGCAAGGAGAAAGACACATGCTTTGGGACAGTCTGTATGGCTCACAGAAGACAATGGGGTGGATTTACTAAAGGCAAATAGACCGTGCACGTTTCAAGTGCAGTTGCACTCATTTTCCCTAAAACTCTTGAACTTAGGCTGAACATACTTGATTCTTTTTGTTTTTCATTCAGCCAAAAAAAAATTGAGCCAATTTCCCTGTCTACACACTTGAGGTGGATGGGGGAATCCTTCCCTCTATGGTATTGTATTGACAGTGGGGAGCCTTCCCTGTCTTCAGAATACAATGAACAGTGTTGCTAGCTATATAATTCGGAAAGAACCTGACAGACTGGTTGTATACAAGCTGGTCGATAGATCGACTTGTGTACAACCAGCTTACCCATGCATGGATTGAAAATTGTCCGGTCCTTGAATTTTGATCCATGTATAGATAGCTTTAGTAAATGTGATAAAATTCTGCTGATTTCTATCATCCAATCATGTACAAGCAAACCTGATTTTTTTTAAAATTTGCACTTGATTAGGTAATCTTTACAAACTGAAGATTTAACCACATTTACTAAACTCTGGGAAAAATGAGTGGAACTAAACTTGCAAAGTGCACAGTATTTGCCTTTAGCAAATCCACCCCAATGGCAGTAAGCTGGATCTGCCGGCTCCAGCACTTAATTTTGGTTTTTGACGGATTATACAACCCACTCTGTTTGGCAATGGTAAGAGGCAGGTGGCCAGGAAAATTGATAGGTGGGCATGTAAGGCAACAGAATTTATAAAAGATCACAAAGCAAATGATACCAAATTGTTTAAATGCAATTCAAAATAAATAAATAAATAAAATAACTGCATCAGATTTGGAAATATCAATGTGGAACTCTGGTTTTCAAAAGCCTGAAGTATCCATGTTTTTTTGCTCAATTTAGTCTGTCTTCTTATCAGTCTAATGATGTAATAAAAACATTCAAAAATGAATACTGGTATTGGGAAGACTAGGTACACCAGAATACAGAAATAACAGCTATAACTTGTGTTAGTTTTCTATTTGTCTGCTATGTCTGTCAAAGTTTTATAATACTACCAATCAAATACATTGCCTTATGACATTTAAGAACCCTTTTATTTAACTCTTTCAGACATGGAAAGGTGTTATAAGTGTGCGGAGGATAAATGGCCCAATGAGAGAAGAGACACCTGTATACAAAAAACAACTGAATTCCTGTCCTATGGAGATACAGTGGGATTGTCTCTCATTTTTATCTCTGTTATTTTATGTTTCGTAACTATTATCATATTTGGAATATTTGTGAAATACAAAGACACTCCAATTGTAAAAGTGAATAACAAGACCCTCAGCTTCATCCTTCTCCTCTCACTAATCCTGTCCTTTCTATGTCCTCTGCTGTTCATCGGACATCCTACAAAGGTTTCTTGTCTCCTTCAACAGGCTGTCATTGGGATGACTTTCTCTGTTGCCATTTCTTCAATGTTGGCCAAAACAGTTACTGTCATTCTGGCTTTTAAAGCTACCAGACCTAACAGTATGCAGAAAAAATGGCTGGGCAAACATTTCTCCACATCTATTCTGATCATCTGCTCTGTTGGGGAAGGAATGATCTGTGTCTTCTGGTTGATCTTCTTTCCACCATTCCCAGAGTATAACACCCAAGTGATGGTGGGGAAAATAATATTACAGTGTAACGAGGGATCTGTCACTGCTTTCTACATTATGATTGGCTACATTGGAGGTCTGGCTGTCATAAGCTTTATTGTAGCATTTTTAGCCAGGAAACTTCCAGACATGTTTAATGAAGCTCAGTACATAACATTCAGCATGCTGGTCGTTAGCAGTGTTTGGCTTTCCTTCATCCCAGCCTACCTCAGCACTAAAGGGAAATACATGGTGGCCGTGGAAGTCTTTGCTATCTTGTCCTCCAGTGCTGGAGTCCTGGGCTGCATCTTCATTCCTAAATGTTACATCATTCTGCTGAGATCAGAGATGAATGTGAAGACAAGTGTAACCCAAAGAAATGTTTTTAATTAATCATTCAAACAAATGCTAAATGAAAAATGGTATAGCTTGGGATAATAAAAGAAATACAATTATTGTTTTGTGAATATAGAACTTACTTTGGTAAAAACACACAATTATATGCAATGGAAAAATTATAGGGATAGTAAAAAAAAATTAAAAATTCTCAACAACTAGCCACAGCTCCAAGCCCACATGCTTTTATATAGGGCCATCTTGCAAGTGTTGGGCAACTCAGAGCATGGCCAATATAGATCTATAGAGGTTCACTTCAGCCAGCAATTTGGAAGCTTTCAGCTGGAGGATATTGAAGCCCAATTCCAACTTGGGTACAAAAAATAAATTGGGTCCTCCATCAGCTCCTAACAATAAAAGAAACTCCATCTGTTATATCCACGCCCTCTTCAGAGATGTCTATAGGTTTGAATGGTGCTAGCATCATTTGACCCACTTGCTGTGAACTCAGGGCATCAAGTCTCTGCATTTTAGGTTGCACCTAATTCCAGGGGAATGAAAGGCAAAAGGAGGACCGGTAACATCACTGGACCAGACCAAAGGCCCCTGCAAGAAGGATATGTACTGTATAAAGATTTTTTTTAGGAGATAAAGGGGTTCTCCAATTGGCTGGGGAAAGGGGGGGGGGGACTCAAACTGTGGAGGAGGCTCCTGAGAGTGAAAGTAGAATTCCAGCTTAAACCAAACTAGTCCCAAAAATGTCCCCTTCCGCCCCTCCTAACACCTAGGCTGACTAATCCGTGTGTCTTTATTACACAGGTTAATCAGCATAGGTGTTAGGAGGGGAGAATAAACATTGTTAAGACTAGTTAGGTCTAGGCAGGAACTCTAATGCCCTGTAGACATGGTCGGATTTTCCAACGGAAAAAGTGCAATCGGATTGTGCTGTCGGAAATTCCGATCGTGTGTGGGCTCCATCTGACTTTTTCCATCGGAATTTCCGACACACAAAGTTTGAGAGCAGGATATAAAATTTTCCGACAGCAAAATTCAATCGGTTAAATTCTGATCGTGTATACACAAATCCAACGCACAAAGTGCCACGCATGCTCAGAATAAATTAAGAGATGAAAGCTATTGGCTAATGCCCCGTTTATAGTCCCGGCGTATGTGTTTTACATCACCCCATTCAGAACGATCAGATTTTCCGATAACTTTGTGCGACCGTGTGTATGCAAGACAAGTTTGAGCCAACATCCGTCAGAAAAAATCCATGGATTTTTTTGTCAGAGAGTCCGATCAATGTCCGATCGTGTGTACAGGGCATAACACTGGAGCAGGCTGCAGATGTACTCCTCAAGCAAGTATGAAGCTGGGAAAAGGATTTTTCTAAATTTAAATCTGGTGGGCTAGGGAGAGTTGGAAACTGAAGTTTTAATTAAAGCATGTTGCCATTTGCTTGCAGCCCTCTTGCTTTATGTTCCACAAATACTGAACCCTTTCACAGGACCTAGAAATCCCTTTATCTTGGTTCATAGAGTAGGGATTATTACTTCTACTTTCCCTACAGAGGCTGAAATCTACTCGGTTAAAAAAAATACCTATGGATTAGAGTGATCTAAACAAAAACAGACATCCTATACTATACCAGATCTACTGATCGACTTCTGTACAGCCACACTGTGGGGTTTCAGCTCAGATGAGTGTATTCTGACATTCCGCTTTCAGAATAAAGTACCTAAACGGGGAGGATTTCATTGCACATTAAGTGTGAGGATGGGGGATTTATGTACGGTAATTTTTTACAGGTTGAATGAAAAGATATTAGTGTATAGACTGCTTAAGGCTTTAAATTCCCGTACATTATGCATTGCACAAGTTTGGCTGCTGGCAACAATCACAAGCAAAGCCTAAACTGTACTCTTCGCTGGTTCTCATCCTACTTATTCAACTGCTCCTTTAGCATTACTTACAAGTCTACTGCCTCATCTCCTCTTTCTTTCTCTGTTGCGGTCCCCCAAGGTTCTGTTCTTGGACCTCTCCTATTCTCAATCTACATATCCTCCCTGGGTCAGCTGATAGCCTCCCATAGCTTCCAATACCATCTCTATGCTGACGACACCAAAATGTATCTCTTTACCCCTAAGCTCACTCCTTCAGTCTCTTCTTGTATCACTCACTCCCTTACAACATATCAGCCTGGATGCCACACCACTTCCTCAAACTTAATCTATCCAGAACCTAACTCATACTAATTCCTCCCCATGTGACTCTTCCCCTGATTTTCTTGCCAAGATTGATGGCACAACTATCAACCCCTCCCCACATGCCAAAGTTATAGGTGTGATCCTGGACTCTGAACTATCCTTTCAATCCACACCCAATCGCTGTCCAAATCTTGCTGCCTCAACCTACGCAACGCCTCCAAAATATGCTCCTTTCTAACCAATGACACCACAAAGCTCCTAACCCACTCCTTGGTTATCTCCTGCCTCGACTACTCCCACTCCCTCTTTACTGGATTACCTTTACCTAGGCTATCCCCCCTTCAGTCCATCATGGATGCTGCTGCTGCCACATTCATCCACCTTACCAACAGTTCAGTGTTTGCTACTCCTCTCAGTCAATCCCTCCACTTGCTCTCGCTCACCCAGCTAATTTAAATTCAAAACACTGACAACAAATTACAAAGCCATCCACAACTCAGCTATATCACTAACCTTGTCTCAAAATATCAGCCTAATTGCTCTCTTCGCTCCTCCAAAGACCTCCTGCTGTCTAGCTCCCTTGTCACCTCCTCCCATGCTCACCTCCAGGACTTTTCACAAGCCTCTCCCATCCTATGGAACTCCCTACCCCAATCTTACTATCCCCTACTCTGTTCACTTTTAGATCCCTGAAGTTTAGTTAGTTTTATTTTCTCCATCAACTCTTGGAGGGGATGATAAGGGACTATATACAAGATTTCAGTAATGAGAACGGTATCATTAGCAGTAATCAGCATGGATTTATGAAGAATCGTTCTTGCCAAACCAATCTATTAACCTTCTATGAGGAGGCGATTTGCCATCTAGATAAAGGAAGGCCAGTAGAGGTGGTGTATCTGGATTTTGCAAAAGCATTTGACACAGTTCCCCATAAAGGTTTACTGTACAAAATAAGGTCTGTTGGCATGGACCATAGGGTGAGTACGTGGATTGAAAACTGGCTACAATGACGAGTTCAGAGGGTGGTGATAAATGGGGAGTACTCAGAATGGTCAGGGGTGGGTAGTGGGGTTCCCCAGGGTTCTGTGCTGGGACCAATCCTTTTTAATTTGTTCATAAATGACCTGGAGGATGGTGTAAACAGTTCAACCTCTGTATTTGCAGACGATACTAAGCTAAGCAGGGCGATAATGCAGGATGTGGAAACCTTGCAAAAAGATCTGAACAAATTAATGGGGTGGGCAACCACATGGCAAATGAGGTTCAATGTAGAAAAATGTAAAATAATGCATTTGGTGGCAAAAAAATGAATGCAATCTATACACTGGGGGGGAGAACCTCTGGGGGAATCTAGGATGGAAGAGGACCTGGGGGTCCTAGAAGATGATAGGCTCAGCAATGGCATGCAATGCCAATCTGCTACTAACAAAGCAAACAGAATATTGGCATGCATTAAAAAGGGGATTAATTCCAGAGATAAAACGATAATTCTCCCACTCTACAAAGAAGGGCAACAAAGCTAATAAAGGGTCTGGAGGATATTAGTTATGAGGAAAGGTTGCGAGCACTGAACTTATTCTCTCTGGAGAAGAGACGCTTGAGAGGGGATATGATTTGAATTTATAAATACCATACTGGTGACCCCACCATAGAGATAAAACTTGTTCGTGGAAGGGAGTTTGACAAGACACGTGGCCACTCATTAAAATTAGAAGAAAAGAGGTTTAACCTTAAACTGTGTAGAGGGTTCTTTACTGTAAAAGCGGCAAAGATGTGGAATTCCCTTCCACAAGCGGTGGTCTCAGCGGGGGGGGGCATTGATAGTTTCAAGAAACTATTAGTTAAGCACCTGAACTACCACAACATACAGGGATATACAAGGTAATACTGACATATAATCACATATATAGGTTGGACTTGATAGACTTGTGTCTTTTTTCAACCTCACCTACTATGTAACTATATAACTCATCACCCACAGCTATTACCTTTTGTATCACTAGACCCTCCCTGCTAGATTGTAAGCTCTAATGAGCAGGTCCCTCTGATTCCTCCTGTATTAAATTGTATTGTGTCTGTACTGTCTACCCTCATTGTTGTAAAGCACTGCGCAAATTGTTGGTGCTATATAAATTCTGTATAATAATAATAATAAACTATATGATCTTTGATTATATGGGTTTGAGGGTGGTTGTTTACACCCTAGAGTGAATGACCTCCTTGAAATGTGGGTGTCCAAGATGAACCATCGGTCCATAGTTTGCTCAATGTACAAGCAAACTGCTGGGCTGCCCTGTGGCCAGTGTGCTTTCAGAACGTGCATTTAGTTAGGTGGGTGATTTTGTGACAGAAGAGAATCCACCTGTCTCCAGACAAAAGATAAACCAGTGCTGGATCAGCAATATATACCAAATCCTTAGGGCCCCCCCCCAAGTCACCAGAACTAGTGTCCTCGATGAAGGCTTTCCCCTCTATTCCTTTTCTGGAGAGAACCCAAAATTTTATTTTACTTTTGATAATAATTTTAAACACGATAAATAGAGAGGATGAATCACCCTAACATGGACACAGAAAACAATAACTACCTAATAGGTGTTTTAATTTATCTCCACATGATCTAAAACTAAAAAAAGGTTTTGCCTTTAGTTATAGTTTAGATCAATTTGTTTAATATGGCCCAAAAACATTATTACAGCAGTACCATTGCCTTCCACCATCGCTAGCCTACCACCATTACCAAATCCTGCCACCAATACCAGCTTTTTTTACTGCTGCTGACCTAAAACCATAACATCTGCTGGCACTACTACAGACCTGCTACATTACCATCTCATGCTGCCTCTCCTGCCTTATTCCAATACTCTGGCACTGTCAAGGTTCAAGACCTCTTGTTTTTGCTGCTGCTATTTTGCTGCTTAATTCCAGCCTATGAAGGTGCTGCACATGTTTCTGGAAGCTATACTGTGCTTTTTGTCATTTATTTTTTGGTTAATTCCAGTGCTCCATCAATCAAGAAAATTTGTAGCTATTGTCTCTTTGAAATAATGGGGCCTGTACAATATTTCATAAAAAATATATATTCTAAATTGTATTTAACCATAAAATCTGCTTCATCATTCATTCTTCCATTACAACCTAGTAAAACCTTTTACCTGATGTGCAGCATGTGGGTGCAAAAATTCTGTCTCTCGTCTCTGATGTGGTACACTGTTATTTTTATTTCTTGATAAAAACTGCCCCTTCTCTCCATCTTCCAATGCAGTCAAGTAAAAATGCTTACTGTACATAATCTGCAGCCAGTCTGTACAATATTTCTGACTCTTGTCTCTGACATAATACACTGTAATTTTATTGCTGGATAAAACATGACTTGTCTTTCTCTTGTACACCTAGTGACCTAGTATAAACACTCGCATGATTTACAGTGTGTCTGTACAATATTTATGGCTTTTTTCTCTGAGATAATACACTGACATTTTTATTTCACAAAAAAAACTACCTCCTTCCATTGCAGACTAGTAAAACCTCTTTCATGATATACACATTTTCTCTGCAATGTTTTAGGCTCTTATCCCTGACATAAAGCACTGTATTTATTCAATGATAAAAACTCATCTCATCTCGTCTCATCCCTTCCTCCTCAATTGCAGTCAACTAAAATGCTTACATAATCTGCAGCCAGTCTGTACAATATTTCTGACTCTTGTCTCTGAAATAATACACTGTCATTTTCAATCTGGACTAAAATGACTTGTCTTTCCCTCGTACAGTGCTGCCTACTCAAGCTACTAGTATACCCTCCAACTACTGTGCTATTTGTCTGGCTATTTTCTCTGAAATATGGATCTGTAATTTTTATTTCAGCATAACAACTATCTCATCTCTGACATGTAGGGATGTGGGTTTGAAGTGATTGTGTGCACTCAGTGTTGACATTTCTGCACTAAAGGAAGACAAGCTATGCCATTAAACCTGTTTTGCCACTGTTTAACAATTGCTAAGAAATAGAGAGCTTTAGCTTTGTTTTTTCAAATATGTTTGTTAATCAAACATATTTGTTGCTATTGTCTTTATGAAATCTGGACTATGGAGTTTGTACAATACTTTTGGCCTTTGTCTCATACACTTGAAGTTGTATTTTACAATTAAATCTGATTCTCTCTCTCTCTCTCTCTCTTCCTTTACAGCCTAGTTAAACCTCCTATGTGATGTGCAGAGTGCCTGTGCAATAATTTTGGCTCTAATGTCTGATATAACACTCTGTCATTTTTATTTTTAGATAAAGACTAGCTTTTCCCTCTATCTTCCATTGTGCCTTGTAAAACCAATTAAATTATGCGCCTGTGCAATATTTCTGACTTTTGGCTCTGACATAATACACGGACACTGTGATCAGAATCAGAGCAGAATGAAGAGACTGGAATTGGAGCTTGATCAGAGTTGGCTGAGGAAAAGGTTATCAGGATTATTATTATTATTATTCAGGATTTATATAGCGCCAACAGTTTACGCAGCGCTTTACAATATAAAAGGGAGACAATACAGTTATAATACAATAAAATACAAGAGGATTAAGAGGGCCCTGCTCAGAAGAGCTTACAATCTAATAGGGTGGGGCAGGTGGTACAAAAGGTTGTAACTGTGGGGAATGAGCTGGTGGAAGTGGTAGGAGATTAGTTGGAGACGTGATAGGCTTTCCTGAAGAGATGAGTTTTCAGGGATCGCCTGAAGGTAGCAAGAGTAGGGGATAGCCGGATAGATGGAGGTAGCGAGTTCCAGAGGATGGGAGAGGCTCTGGAGAAATCCTGGAGACGAGCATGGGAGGAGGATCAGAGCAGGCTGAGGAAGAGGTGGTGAATATTAGAGCAAGCTGGGAGATAGGTGATCAGGATCAAAGAAGGCTGAGGGGGGGAGGCGGGGGGTTGGCTGGGATTGGAGCAGGCTGAGAGAGAGGTGATCAGAATCACAGAAGGGCGAGGAAGTGGTCAGGGCCGGATTTCCCATAAGGCCACCGAGGCCAGGCCTCGGGGCGGCAGTGGTACAGGGGCGGCCCGGCGCCGCTCCTGCAACGACTTCTCGGCCGCCCCCCACACTAACCTAGCAGCATGCAGCGCACCCGGGCACCAGAGAGGTGGGGGCGCTGAAGCGCTAGAGTGCTCCTCTCCTTCCTCCTACTCTCTGTGTCCAGACGCGGCTCCCTCCGCTCCCACCGCCGCCGCTGCTGTTTTTTTCGAGGCTTCAGCCTGTCCCCCCTCCCTCCTCCTGTCAAAGAAGGAGAGCAGCCGCCAGAGATCGGAGCGACTGGTCTCTGTGCGGGGGGCGCGTGTTCTCCTGTGTCTCTCACTCCCGCCCAAGCCTGTCTCCATCTGTTCCATCTGTTCACTTATGGAGGGGGAGTTGTCCTGGGAGGGGGGTTGTCCTGGGGCTCTGTACTAGTAAAGGGGGGGTTGTCCTGGGGCTCTGTACTAGTGAAGGGGGGGTTTGTCTAGGGGGGGGTTGTACTAATGGAGGGGGGGTTGTCCTGGGGGTCTGTACTAATGGAGGGGGGGTTTGTCCTGGGGGGGTCTGTACTAATGAAGGGAGGGGGGTTGGTCCTGGGGGGGGTCTGTGCTAATGGAGGGGGTGAGGGTTGACCTGGGGGGTTTGTACTAATGGAGAGGGGGTTGTCCTGGGGGGGGTTTGTACTAATGGAGGGGGGTTGTCCTGGGGGGGTTTGTACTAATGGAGGGGGGTTGACCTGGGGGGGGTTTGTACTAATGGAGGGGGGTTGACCTGGGGGGGTTTGTACTAATGGAGGGGGGTTGTCCTGGGGGTATGTACTAATGGAGGGGGGATTGTCCTGGGGGGTATTTACTAATGGAGGGGGGCTTGTCCTGGGGGGTTTGTACTAATGGAGGGGCGTTTGTCCTGGGGGGTCTGTACTAATGAAGGGAGGGGGGTTTGTCCTGGTGGGGGTCTGTACTAATGGATGGGGGTTTGTCCTGGGGGGGTCTGTACTAATAAAGGGAGGGGGGTTTGAAATGGGGGGGTCTGTACTAATGAAGGGAGGGGGGTTTGCCCTAGGGGGGGTCTGTACTAAGGGAGGGGGGTTTGTCCTGGGGGGATCTGTACTAATGAAGGGAGGGGGGTTTGTCCTGGGGGGGTCAGTACTAATGAAGGGAGGGGGGTTTGTCCTGGGGGGGGTCTGTACTAATGAAGGGAGGGGGGTTTGTCCTAGGGGAGGTCTGTACTAAGGGAGGGGGGTTTGTCCTGGGGGGATCTGTACTAATGAAGGGAGGGGGGTTTGTCCTGGTGGGGGTCTGTACTAATGGATGGGGGTTTGTCCTGGGGGGGGTCTGTACTAATGGATGGGGGTTTGTCCTGGGGGGGGTCTGTACTAATGGAGGGGGGTGGTTTGTCCTGGGGGGGTCTACACCCAGGAAAGTACACCCAGGACTCCAGAGGGAGAGAGCAGTGCTGAGGGAACACCATCAGAGAGAGAACCCCGCTGCCCTGCGCCACCAGAGGGAAAGCCACACAGCCTAGCGCCATCCCTGGCGGAGAAAGGAATGGAGTCATTGCAGGAATACAGATCTGGGTGCTACCCAACAGACTTGCCACGGGCAATTCAGAGTGAGCTGACTCCTGATCAGAGGGAACCGTTGCTGTATCGCTGGGTCAGGTGAGAGGGCCGATCGGCCATTATCTACTAATGTCCATAGGAACTGCAGTCTCTGACCGTCTCCTGTATCATGTCTGCAATCTCTGACCATCTCCTGTACTATGATTGCAGTCTCTGACCATCTCTTGTATCATGTCTGCAGTCTTTGACCGTATTATGTCTGGGGGCTCTTTCTGGTGGTGTGTGTGTGGGGGGGGGGCGGCATTGAAGGGCTCGGCCTTGGGGCGGCAAAGGGAGTAAATCCGGGCCTGGAAGTGGTGATCAGAATTGGAGCAGGCTGGGGGAAAGGTGGGCATGATTGGAGCAAGATGAGGAAGAGGTGACAAAATCAAAGCAGGCTGAGGGAGAGGGGATGAAGATAGAAGCTGGCTGAGGTAAAAGTGACATGGCTGTGATCAGAGAAAGCTGGGGAAGTGGCTGCCACAATCAGAACATGCTGGGGGAGAGGTGACCAAGATAATAGCAGGCTTGGGGAGAAGTGAGCAGAACTTAATCAAATTTGGAAAAAGGTGACCAGGATCAGGGACAGCTTAGGTGGAGTGACCTAAATTGGAGCAAGCTGGGGAAGAGGTGTCTGGGGTAGCAGACTGGTGGAGAGAACTAGAGCAGCAGAGGTAACTGTAAAGCCAGTTTGTTGTTACTAGATGTATGGCCAGGAGTGGGTAAATTCTCAGTACATTGTGCACTATTTCCTCAACAAAAATGCACAGTCTGTGCAGGGATAATGAACATGAGGACCGAGTAGATTTTCTTCGTAATCCAGAACTTTTTATTATACATGTAATGCATTACTGACAGTCTCACAATGTGTGGGTGGCTAAGTGCTGCCCTTCCAGCCCCACTATCCTAGGATTTTGTGGACGATGTGTGTTTGTGACTTGGTGCATGTACCCTTGTCAAGCAACATCTCTTTTTGACCTTGCTGCCTTACACCTTTAGCCTTCATTTGTCTCCAGCACTTCTCTTTTTCTACTCTTTCGTCTTCTTCAATAAAGTAATGAGAAAGAAAGAAAAGACAAACACAAAGAAAAGGTATGCTAAAATCCATTCTGCAGACCAGCCTATTACATTTTTCCTTACAGCAGCTTAGAACAGCCAGAACAATAAGTTATTTATGATTGACTAATAATAGTGAGTGCTTTTCTTGTACTGCTCTTCAAAATCTCGCAGGAAATGTAGAAAAATGAATGCAGTCTATAATGACATTTTGCTGAAAAGATGTTTAAACATGTGATAACCTGTAATCTTTATTTTATATTACATTCCCATTATTCCCTACCTGACCTCAAACATTGTCCTCCAACTCCTAAGTGTGCAAAGCAATGTAAAATTACAGAGCCCTGTAGCTGTTTAGATATATTGTAAAGGGCTGTTAAAAACCAAACTGAAGGCATCCTTGAAAAATGGTTTAGTACAATTCCATACAGCGCTACCCCCTCTATGGGAGCCACAGTTTACTATGGGTTCTCTGTTCCTTGCCTCAACCTTTTCAGTCCCTCTGACACATTGGGGGTAATTTACTAAGACAAATGCACTGCGCCGGTTCACACTTTAATTGGTGCCCCGGAAAAATAATTGATTACACGTGTGAACCGGCGCACGCAGACGCGCAATGTGATAATAAATATAAAATCCAACTGGCGCTATGTTAAATACGATTTTCTCATTGAAAACAGCGCACCCCCCAATCTAATTAGTTTATTTAATCTAATTGGGTGTGTCTTGCTAGGCAATTAGTAGCTGTTCTCAGTTAATTAACCCCTTTTGATGCTAAGCTCATTCTTATTATTTCTAATATATCTTTGAATGTTTTTTTTTTCTTTTTTTTTAACAAAATCTTTCAATACATTACAAATAACAGAGAAGTGTTTTTCTAAACACAATAAATTCATGTTTTCATATCTTTAACCACTTGCTTACAGGGCACTTAAACCCCCCTCCTATCCAGACCAATTTTCAGCTTTCAGTGCTGACTTTGAATGACAATTGCGCTGTCATACAACACTGTACCCAAATGAAATTTTTATCATTTTTTCACCACAAATAGAGCTTTCTTTTGGTGGTATTTGATCACCTCTGCGGTTTTTACTTTTTGTTAAAAAAATGTTAAAAACTGAATTTAAAAAAAAAAAAAAATTATATTTTTATATTTTGTTATAAAAAATTTAAAACAGGTCATTTTTCTCCTTCATTGATGTACGCTGATGAGGCGGCAGTGATGGGCACTGATAGGTGGCAGTGATGGGCACTGATGGGTGGCAGTGATGGGCACTGATGGGTGGCAGTGATGGGCAGCACTGCCAGGTGGCACTGATTGGCACTACAGGTGGGCATTGATAGGTGGCACTTGTGGGCATTGATAGGTGGCACTTGTTGGCATTGTTAGGTGGCACTGTGGGCACTGTTAGGTGGCACTGTGGGCACTGTTAGGTGGCACTGATGAGGCAGATGTGCCTCTTCCACTTGGGGACCGATGTCCCTGACATCCGATCCGGTGATCGGCTTTTTTTTCTACTCGCGCTGTCAGCGTGAGTAAAAAAAAAAAAGATTACCGATCTTTTGTTTACATCATGTGATCAGCTGTCATTGGCTGACAGCTGATCACATGGTAAGGGGCCGGCCCCTTATACGGATCGGTGATCAGCCGAGTCTCAGTGACTCGGTGATCACAGCGCGCAGGGCGCACGCAGGGAGCGTGCACAGGGGAGGCCGTCATATGATGGCCTCCCGGGAATGCAGGTCCGCGCTGTGGCCGTCATTCGGCCATAGCGCGGATAGCAGGTGGTTAAAGGTGGCAATACACTGGGCAATCAGTTTGATCTTCCATAAATTAGATTTAGTGCAAGAGCCTATTTGATTTACTTCAATTAGATGTAATTCTTCCAGTGTGTCTTCTTATTACCTATTTAGCCTAAATGTTGAGTTGTACACAGATTTTACAATCAGATTGTGTAGTGCATGACCATCTTAATTGCAAAATTTTGAATGTAGATGTGCTATGACCTACTTGTATGTCACAAACAATTTTTTGGTCCATTATGAGAACATGAGAACCCACCTTTTTCCAGATACATGGATAGCCTTCAAGACATGCTAGACCAGGATTTTTCAAGCCTGTGCTTTTTTTCATACATCACAGATTAGAGACAGTGCTGAAACCATTTTTATGCCTCCAGAATTTGGAAGTGTGGCATCTACCCAACTTCCCTCTGCTGGTGGACACAAGAAGCTACATATACAAACATACAATGGAGCATAAATAGAACTAATCACATCACCGATTTTCATTTTTTTGGTTAAGTATCTGGGACAATCGTGTCCTGTCACTAGCTATTAAGTAAGATAGCTGCTTCAATAGACACGCCAGATGTGCACAGCAGAACATGCCAAATCGTCCAATATTTTTCAAAATAGGGGCTCACATGTAGTATTGCCACACCCTTTAGGGCAAGGCTGCTGTAGTGATTTCCACATGTGGAATGTCACCAAGAAACGAAGAAGTCACACTATATGGGGAGTTGCTTTAGGCTCAGCCCTCCTGCTCATGGCATGTCACTAGCTGGAATAGTTCCTACTAGAAATTGATGATGTTAGGGTACAACTACCAGGCACACCCTTTCGCATACTTTATGACATAATACATGCATGACTAGATTCAATCTAATAATTCTGGCTTTTAATTTTTACATGTCTTTATTGTCTAAATAAATAATGGTGTAGGTTTATAGTTGATTGTGCTCATCTGAACTAGTTTTCCAAAAAGCACATTTAAGGATTGTCTTTGGCCCACAAAAGAGGTCAGCTTTAGGATCTTCTCAGTGCTAGGGCCCACACTGGGAAAAACACAAGATTTTGTATTTAATGTATTTCTCTTGTATCTATTTGGATATGTGTCTATTTGAGATGGAGAATGCTCACCCATATGCCCAGCTCTTTGCCAACATATGGCACCTCCACCTTTGTAAAGAAAAAGGTCTCTGATGTCCATTCCAGGTTATTTTATTCTTTAAGCCCGGGTTCACACCATAATTCGCTGCGGACCGCACAGGAGCGCTGTGCGTCCCTGTTCACCGTTTCAGGGACGAATCAGGGCCGATTCTATGCCTGAATTCGGCCCTGAAACGCAGCCAAAGACGCACAGCGTTTTTGTGCAGTGCGCACCGCAGCCGCCCCGGAGATATGTGAACCGGGTCCATAGTGAGCCAGTCACATTCTCCTGCTATGCGAATTAGATGTGCGGAAACGCACATCTAATTCGCATAGGTGTGAACCCGGGCTTAAACACAGAAGCAATTACACAACATAGAGGAGAGGGATGTGGAAATAACTGTGCTGCTTCCAAACCACCTCTGACGTGTCAGGGTGTTTACACAGGTCCAAGATGCCAATCCTTGCCTTGTGCCACAACGTATCCACTTTTCACAAATGAAGGTGAGTGGAGGATGTGAAGATGGCTTCCTCCCAACAGGATCCGTAAGCAGTACCACTTCTGTACAATGACATTGAGATATTAGTCACATTTCAGAATAGGCTTTCAATTAGTGCAGGCTAGTTAGAGGGAAATCACTTTATCATAGTTCAGGAGTGAAACAAACATATTGGTTGCAAACACATGCTGATTACTAAAGTATCTTTACTTCATGTGGGGCATACAGGACAATTTAGGTCCATGTCTGTCATTGGGCATGCTGGTGTGAGTAGTGTGCTACATCCATGACTGCTGTGCATATTTGTTTTTTGTTGATGTTAGCAGACAATGACAAAGTTAAAAAAGATGTTACTAATTTATGGAATTACAAACAGCTTTGCTTCCTTTGACAGGGAGCTGTGAATGGGCTCCAGGTGTCACAAGGGGATTGGTTAAGGCACACACCTGTGACTCCAGACAGCCCTTCTGAACGGGTTTTCCAGGGTCCAACTTTTAAGCAAAAAGCTTATGTGCTTATTCGGCTAAAGAACAAAAAAAATTACAAACAACAAAAACATAGCAGAAGTAATTTCATAATATACTCTCTCTAACAGGGGTACACACACAAACATCTGACAACTGTTCTACTCCCTCTCCACTCCATACCAGAAAAGAAACAATGCTTGTCATTTAGCTTGGGGTTTTGCTGCCCAGTGGCACCATGTTGACAACAGACTCCATATAATGTCAAGAACAGCTGTCAGACATTTCTTAGTGTCTGGGTCCATGTCATGTAGAGATTTCTATGTGTTTTTTATTTCAAATTCACATCTAGGTATGATTAATTACATGTAAAGTATCTTCTGATCAGCTCAGCTCGAGTAGCCAATCCTGCCTCAGTACTCTCCCTTCTGGCGACTGCCGGCTGCAGGTATCATTACAAATAGGCTAGAAGGTCTTTAGAGCTGCTGAAACTAATAGTTCAATATAGACTATTTTCTGGCCATAGGGAGTGCTGGGACATATCGTTTTGAATTGTCTGTGCTTCTTTTCGGACACTGAAACTCCCCTTTTCCCCCCACTTTGTAGACCCTTTTCTGTGGGAGCCATTTGCTGCCAGAATCTGTGAGGGTCCAAGACTGCTGTGTGCCTCAATAGAATGTCCTGCCTGCCCTCTCTGATGTGTGCCCACAGTCCTCCATGGAGTGCCAGGTCTGGACTCCAATGACAACAAGACCATCACAACCCCTTACTCAGGACAGTTGACTTCTGAGTTTTTGAACCCTTCCACTCCTTATTCCTCCTTGCTGTGCCTTATTGCTACCCTGTGGACTAATTCCCCTTGTTGTGCCTTATTGCTGCCCTGTGGACTGTTTCCCTTTGCTGTGCAATGTTTGCACTTCATAGACTGGTATCCCTTGCTCTGCCATATTACTGCCCTAAGGATCATCTCCCCTTGCTGTGCCATATTACCGCCCTGAGGATCCCCTCCCCTTGTTGTGCCATATTGCTACCCAGTGAACTGTTTATCCATGCTGTTCCACATTGCTGCTCCATGAACTGTTTATGTGTGCTGTGCCATATTGCCACCCTGTGGACTGTCTGAGCTGTGTGCTATTGCCGCCCCCTCCCATGCACCGAAGTTCCTTAATAAATGCCTGTGTGTCAGGAACCATGTGATGTGCCCCTGTATGCTCTCTCAGTGCTCCTAGTTCATCACACATGGGTATATTTTATAGCAGCCCACATTGGGGCTTTAATAAGAATGCACACTATATTGTCAAAAGTATTGGGACACCTGCCTTTACACGCACATGAACTTTAATGGCATCCCAGTATTAGGTCCATAAAGGTATGGACAAGTGCGTATGGGGTAGAGGAACTTGACTGGACTGCACAGAGTCCTGACCTCAACCTGATAGAACACCTTTGGATTCAATACTTTTGGTCATCGATCCAAAACCAACAGCAAAACAAGGTCTTGAACTAAGTTAGCCCTAAAAAACCTGGCAGCCAGCATTTTCAGAAAGCAAGCAATGGCTGCCAACAGTCAAAATTCAGCCTTGTTATCTGGATTATTTTCCAATCCATGGTCTGACATGAAATTTGATCATATTCCCTCATCAGGCCTCTTAATATTTTTGTGAATAGTTCTGTGACTGAGCAAACCAAGCAACATTCTGTTTTTATGTTTGGTATGGGATACCACATTTTGGGTGTTGTGAAATCATCTTGGAATTAATCTTATTTGTACCAATACTGAATCAATGTAAAAGTAGTGGCCTAATGATGATGTGATCATAATGCCATGTGCCAGGTCAGTCATTATACATAAAGAATACTGCATGGCTAGCAAAAAAAAATGTTCTCAGGTTTTCCCACACCAGAAATGAAAAGGTAAAAGAGCCAAAATATGAAATTACTAGTTCAGATGGCTTCACCTGGCAGATCAATTTACACCAAACATGCTTTTATGGGGAAGAAACTTGATCCATATAATTTTCTAGTTACTTTGTATTGGTTCATCATTATTTGAAAAGATTATCACTCCATTTAGCATAAAGCAGCAAGTCAGGTTTGATCTATGGATTTCCATTATAATAACTAGCAAACAAACATATTCATTAAAAGGAGACATTTTTGCAGTGGGTTCTTCTTTGTTCATTGTGGTCATTTCGTGCATGAGGAATATTTGTTGTAAGTTTTTGAATTTTTGTATGTTTATGTACTGTATGTGTTATGGAATAAAATGGATAGAGAGGGGAGTTGGGGGCAGTAAATCTCTGATACACTAATGTGACATAGAAAACACAGCCCAACAAAATAAATATTTTTTCTTGGTGCCTTTCTTTTTAGACCTGTTCTTGGGGTAGTTGGGGCGCTGATTCCGAAAATTGCATTGGCTAGATTACATCAGCTCTAGTTTCTTAGATATGGTCAAGTTTATATCATTTTCTAGTTAGTTTTTGAAAATATATTGCTGATTAACTTGTTCTTCTGTTACCTAGTTGGTGTTTTTGCGTACAAGTTAGCAGATAAATTGAGAGTGTTTACGTACTTTCAACCAGTGGCGAAACTACCAGGGTCGCAAAGGTCACACTTCTGGTGTCTGGCCACCATGGGGGGGCCCCAAGCTGGCAGAAAGGGGCCCCACTGCAGGAACCAAGGTGGAAGGGGGGAGGGTAATGCTGCTTGAGGTGGACACTGTTTGCTAAATATAAATATCCCATTTATGGCCAATTACCTGCATATAAGCTTTCAAAATTAGCACTTTTCATTTTTCCTGTTCGGCTCCCATAGGTTCCAATGGGGTTCACCTTTCAGATTAGGGGGGTGTTCGGGCCATCGCTAATATACACCTATTGTGAATTTTTTTTACCAAAGACATGTAGAAAAATACATTTTGGCCTAAATTTAATAAAAGGGGGCGTGGTTTGCGCATGGCACTGAATGGACGTGTCTGAAGCGAGCTCCGTCCATGCACCGGCCTTAATACCTCTAGCAATGCCTACTAGAGCCTCTGGATCCCCCTCAGCACGTGGTAAGCGGTCAGGGAGAGGATCGCCTACAAAATTTTCATCCTCGAGCTCCATTAAAAGATTTTCCACTGCTGAGAGAAGCACCCCAAGCATGCAGAGTGTGCAGACCAGAGTCTTGGGATTCATCATATCCTTCTCCGTACACACGGCTTCACTCCGAGAGAGCTTCCTGGCCTCCTCCTGCGGCTCAGAGCTGATGGAAGACCCCGGCTTGCCTGCCGGCTCAGAAATGTCCTCCTTAGTGATCGGCTTAAAGAAAGAACTGGCAGGGATGTTTCACAGCCTGGAGAAATCTATGAAGAAAGAAATTACAGTGGTAAGGTCAGTTATGTCCCACCTGCTAGCCCGAGTAGAAGACATGGAGAAATGCTTAGACACACACACGAGGTCCCCATTAAAAAATTACAGGACACAGTCACTCAGCTGGCACTTTCCCATCGCTCCACTCTCTACAAGCTCGAGGACTTAGAAAATCGGAACCATAGAAATAATCTGCAAATCCGGGGATTACCAGAGGCAACCAAAGATAGCGACCTGGAGGTCACGATCTGTGGTATCCTGAACTCGATTCTGGGTAAACTGGTCACTGAACCCCTAAGATTCAATTGTAGTCACGGTGTTCTCCAGCCACGCAAACTCTCAGCCAAACAGCCTAGAGATGTAATCTGTGACAAGTGTGAAAACTCAAATCGATGCGCCCTACTTAAGTTCTCACCACTGCGCTCAATGCCAGGCAAAGGGGTGCTAGCCCCCTGCAAAGGATATAAAAAAAGTCCTAATAAAGTTAATCCAAAGCTGCCACTTTATATATATAAACTGGACAAAACGTCCTATTGTTTCCAAGAGCCCATAGGCGACCCCTGCAAATCAATATAAGTGGCGCTAAATGATAGTGATTATACTATCTAGTATTCAAAAGGCTCTACAAGCCTTTATACTAAAGTGACCTAGTGCATTAACACAAAAAAAATATAAAATGTACCATGCGTGAAACAATCTATATCATAAAAAATCTAACCGATGTACAATGTGAAAGTGAAAATCGTGACAGTGCATATGAAAATATACCATACACAGAGCAATTTCAATCACAGATTGTATCAGAAGTGAGACTAGGTAATTTAGTCCATAAAAAATCCATAGACAGAACACGGTGAAGAAAATGTGCAGTATCTGGAAACAGTCCACCAATTCACTCAGTGTCAGTGATTCCTCTCCCCTTGAATTCAACACTCACCGACTCAATATGCCTCACACTCTCGTGTTTTGGCAATAAGGCATGGGCATATAGTTGGTCAAATGAAGGTGAAAGCTCCGAATTCCTTATTTATCCCAGTGTCACCTCAATGCATAAGAAAACTCAAAATAGTATGATACCGTAAAACATATAAAATTTATTCAACTTAAAATCTTCAATCATTGCACTCACAAAAAAACTTCTTGAATCAAGCCAAAATGACACTGCAAATCAAACTCAATCCTCCTCTGTGAAACGCCCAGCACCACTGTGGAATGAGGGTCGCGGCGGACCCCAAAGAAAAGCGTTGGATAGGTTCTCACCCCGCTCGCTGACGCTCTGCTGATGTGGATCTCCTGCTAGCACACAAGCCCAAGAAGCAGCTCCTCTGTCGCCTTCAAAAGCTCCCGCCGGTGAGCGGAGATACACAGCAACGTCCCGTCCGTCACTGACTGCTAATGGTAGATGCCGTACAGCCACGCCCCGACATGTTTCATCATACCTGACTTCCTCATGGGATTGGCTGTACGGTACGGCACCTCCTACTCTTATACCTCTCACGTCTATCGACGTAGCAGATTGCAATTCTATCTCCACGTTCCCAGGTGTCCCCGCGGCCCCCAAAGCAGCGGCGCTGGGCCGATCACATTCACCAGAGAACACTTTCATTATAAAGTATCCTAAAGAATGCCGGAACATGTGTAACCAAATGTATTGCATAAACTGGATTACAAACAAAGAACAAGAAAGAAACTTTCAATCATAAACGCTATTCATGGAATTTTTTAGTTGACAGTGTAAATTCGTCATATTTCTAAATCATACCCCATATAGCATGTATAAACATTCATGTAGAGATGTTATACTTGTGAACTCAGCCTGACACTCTATAATATGTAATCAATCCGTACAACCCATACAGTGCCCGATCAGACCTGTGAATTGGGCCATTTCCCTAAACTCACCCCCACTACCCTTAAATAATAGTGAAAAATAAAGTGAAAGTGTGGTCATGAAACCTTCAATGAATCTGTAAATCATAAAATATATAGTAAGTGAAGAGTAATTGTGCACTTAGTGAGTCTTTATATAACCTTAGAGAGCCTTTATACTGCTAAACAGTATCAGAGCCCTCTAGTGGTGAAGTTGAAAAATAACTCCTTATTTATTTCTACCAAAAATTAAACCACACAATTACCGCCCCCTGTGACAAGTGTAACCCACTATCCCTGCCAATGTGCTAAATCAGTATGCAATATACCTGAAACATACAGGTGCTATAGTGTCCATTAACCAATACCTCAAAAGAAAAATATATAAACAAATGTCCCTTTGGGTACACTGTTCAAAAATCATTAATGAAGCAGTTCAAGTCTACTTCAATATTCAGGCCCCTGGGGGCAAGGCTCTTCAGACGAAATATCCATAGGGTCTCCCTTTGTGAGAGGTCCCTAACCCTGTTAGACCCTCTCCAAGATGGATATACACAATCTAATCCACAGAATTGTGCTAAGGAGGGGTCCTGGTGGTGTTTCTCTCTAAAGTGTAACGATACACTGTGGTATTGGAAGCCATTTTTGATGTTCGTGAGATGTTCAGATATTCGGACTCAGAGTAGTCGTTTCGTCCGTCCAACATACAATAACCCACATGGGCACCATAAAAGGTAAACGACATGTGAGGAATTGCACGAGATATATTCCTTAATCTCAAAGGTTTTCTGATCTGTACTGATGACAGAAGTCATCCCCCTGTTGGAGACCCTTACAGTTTTGCAACACACACACTTCCTGCATGGATAAAATCCCTGTAGGTCAATTCTTAAAGTCTGTTGCCCCGGTGGGTCCAAGATCTTTCTTACCACTCTATCCCCAAAGTTTGGAGCTCGTCTATAGACAAATTTGGGTGATGAGGGCAAGATTTGGCCCAAGTGTCTGTCCCGACCTAAAATGTGCCAATGTTTTCTAAATATAGCCTCAATATCCCTATACTGGAAATGGAAGCCTGTGGTGAACCTAATTTGATGTTGAGCACTTCCTCCTGGTGGGTGTCCACTCCCAAAACACTGGTCTCTGGGTGTGAGTGCTACTTCTTGTATTGTGTTATCCAACACCTGGGAACGTGGAGATAGAATTGCAATCTGCTACGTCGATAGACGTGAGAGGTATAAGAGTAGGAGGTGCCGTACCGTACAGCCAATCCCATGAGGAAGTCAGGTATGACGAAACATGTCGGGGCGTGGCTGTACGGCATCTACCATTAGCAGTCAGTGACGGACGGGACGTTGCTGTGTATCTCCGCGCACCGGCAGGAGCTTTTGAAGGCGACAGAGGAGCTGCTTCTTGGGCTTGCGTGCTAGCAGGAGATCCACATCAGCAGAGCGTCAGCGAGCGGGGTGAGAACCTATCCAACGCTTTTCTTTGGGGTCCGCCGCGACCCTCATTCCACAGTGGTGCTGGGCGTTTCACAGAGGAGGATTGAGTTTGATTTGCAGTGTCATTTTGGCTTGATTCAAGAAGTTTTTTTGTGAGTGCAATGATTGAAGATTTTAAGTTGAATAAATTTTATATGTTTTACGGTATCACACCATTTTGAGTTTTCTTATGCATTGAGGTGACACTGGGATAAATAAGGAATTCGGAGCTTTCACCTTCATTTGACCAACTATATGCCCATGCCTTATTGCCAAAACACGAGAGTGTGAGGCATATTGAGTCGGTGAGTGTTGAATTCAAGGGGAGAGGAATCACTGACACTGAGTGAATTGGTGGACTGTTTCCAGATACTGCACATTTTCTTCACCGTGTTCTGTCTATGGATTTTTTATGGACTAAATTACCTAGTCTCACTTCTGATACAATCTGTGATTGAAATTGCTCTGTGTATGGTATATTTTCATATGCACTGTCACGATTTTCACTTTCACATTGTACATCGATTAGATTTTTTATGATATAGATTGTTTCACGCATGGTACATTTTATATTTTTTTTGTGTTAATGCACTAGGTCACTTTAGTATAAAGGCTTGTAGTGCCTTTTGAATACTAGATAGTATAATCACTATCATTTAGCGCCACTTATATTGATTTGCAGGGGTCGCCTATGGGCTCTTGGAAACAATAGGAAGTTTTGTCTAGAGATGTAATCTGCCACCTTCATTACTTTGAGGACAAGAATGCCATCATGATCAAGCTGCGTGGCACCCTGAGTATTGATTTTGATGGTGCTGTCATCAACATATTTCTAGATCTTTCTAAAGAAACCTTAGAAAGTCGCAGGACACTCAAACCATTTCTTGACCAGCTGAGGGCTGATGGTGCCACTTACAGATGGGATTCCCCTCCTGCTTAATTGCCACCAAAAGTGGACACACATCCACTTGACCTTCTTCAGCATGTCCCCAGTGGAGCTTCCTGGTTGGCAAGATCCTACCCCAGTGTTCTCTGTGACCCCGGAGCCCCAGTGGCGTGAAACCCCTTCAAAAAAGAAGCGCACAGCGACACCGGGATCATCTCAGAAAAATGGGTAAGATGTACTCAATTTTTACCCTCTTTGCTACTGTTTTGTATATAAGTTATAAATGGCCTTCTAAATGCCATCTCCCTCCTTTGAGACCAGAGGCTTACAGGATGTTTACAATTTACAAGCCGACCTCAATGCACTGTGTAATTGGGCGACTATGTGGCAGATGAGGTTTAATGTTGATAAATGTAAAGTTATGCACTTGGGGGCTAAGAATATGCATGCATCATACATGCTATGGGGAGTACAACTGGGGGAATCTGTGGTGGAGAAGGATCTGGGGGTTTTGGTAGATCATAAGCTCAATAATAGTATGCAATGCCAAGCTGCGGTTTCCAAAGCGAGCAAAGTCCTTTTTTGTATTAAGAGAGGTATGGACTCTAGAGAGAGAGATATAATTTTGCCTCTGTTCAAATCAATAGTAAGACCTCATCTGGAATATGCAGTTCAGTTTTGGGCACCAGTCCTCAAAAAGGATATCGGGGAACTGAAGAAAGTGCAGAGAAGGGCAACCAATTTGATAAGAGGCATGGAGGAGCTCAGCTATGAGGAAAGATTAGAGGAACTGAATTTATTCACTCTTGAGAAGAGGAGAATAAGGGGGAATATGATCAACATGTTCAAATATATAAGGGGTCCATATAGTGATCTTGGTGTTGAGTTATTCTCTTTACGGTCAACCCAGAGGACACGGGGGCACTCTTTACGTCTAGAGTAAAAGAGATTTCATCTCCAAATACGCAAAGGTTTCTTCACAGTAAGAGCTGTGAAAATGTGGAATAGACTCCCGCCAGAGGTGGTTCTGGCCAGTTCAGTAGATTGCTTTAAGAAAGGCCTGGATACTTTCCTAAATGTACATATTATAACTGGGTACTAACATTTATAGGTAAAGTTGATCCAGGGAAAATCCAATTGCCTCTTGGGGGATCAGGAAGGAATTTTTTCCCCTGCTGTAGCAAATTGGAGCATGCTTTGCTGGGGTTTTTTGCCTTCCTCTGGATCAACTGAGGGTATAAAACTGGGTATATTGGATTGTACGATATTTTTTATTTTATTTATTGTTTTTAAGGTTGAACTGGATGGAGTTGTGTCTTTTTTCAACCTGACTATGTAGCACAGTTACTGTTTTGAGATATTCCCCACTCCATTATCATAGTTACATAGTTAGTAAGGTTGAATAAAGACACCAGTCCATCCAGTTCAACCTGAGTGAGTGTGGGTGTGTGTCTACAATTGTCCCTAACCCTGTACATCCCACACTCAGATCAGTCCCTACCCTCAATCCAAGGTCCCCATTCATATACTAGGGCCAATTTTGGACAGAAGCCAATTAACCTACCAGCATGTCTTTGGAGTGTGGGAGGAAACCGGAGTACCCAGAGGAAACCCACGCAGGCACAGGGAGAACATGCAATCTCCAGGCAGGTAGTGTCGTGGTTGGGATTCGAACCAGCAACCCTTTTTACTGCTAGGCATGAGTGCTACCCACTACACCACTGTGACGCCCAACATCTTAATGTTCAGTATTGACTGTATTTTCTTAGTTATTGTTTTTCAGTTTTCCTCATTGCTAGAGGTTATGTCTTCTTGTTATTTTGCACTTATCAATTTGACTGTGTGCTGACGGGGCCTAATGCCCCTAATGTTTTGTCTTTTTTATATGTTCCATGCCCCTTTGCTTTTGTGGTTGTGAGTGAGAGTTGCCTCTATAATTCCCTGGCTGGCTGCTCATTCTTTCCTTCCCCACAGGGACCACAGCAGTTTACTGTGTGAATGTTTTGTGATTCGCAGAGTCATAAGCTCTATACATCTGTCATACTTATTTATCTTCTTCCCTTCTCCTCCTTTCCTATTTTTGCTGGTATAGATGGTCCCGCGAGCTGAGAGCTCATGCACCACTGACACAATGGCTACTTTGAACGTTCTTTCATATAATGTAAGGGGTTTGAATTACGCCATGAAACAACACCAGGTAATGATAGCATTTTACATAGGTTGGACTTGATGGACTTGTGTCTTTTTTCAACCTCACCTACTATGTAACTATGTAAAACATGCTGCCTGCTCCATTGCCTTTCTTCAAGAAACACGCCTAACGCACTCTACTTCTGTCAAACTTTCTTCACCCCAATTTCCAAAATGATATTATGCTCTGTCTGATAACAATAAAGCTAAAGGAGTGGCTATTGGGTTTAGTGGGAGTGTGTCCTTTCAGCTTGATGAGACAATAGCAGATGATCATGGTCGTTTTCTTTTTCTTAAGGGAACTATAGGCAACACCCAATGTAACTTGGCAAATATATAGTGTTCAAACAACTAGCCCGCCTATATGTCTCAAATCCTCACGAAACTGATTTCACCAAGGGGATCACTATCCTGGCAGGAGACATCAATATGCCGCTAGACCCCATTATGGATACCTCACAGGGTCGTTCTGGAATACCATTTAAGTGCTTGTCTTAAGTCAAAAAAAGACTCAATGACCTGCAATTGATGCCTGGTGCTTATTTCACCCCAAAGATAAGGACTATTCCTATTATTCCAAAACACACCACTCCTATTCAAGGATAGATAATATTTTTATGACCATTTCCTCCTTCCTCTCTTGCATTCTGCCTCCATATGTACTGCATCAATATCAGATCATGCACCTGCCTATATTAGTCTGCACATTCCCTATCTAACCCCTTGCACCAATAATTGGAAACGTAATGATTCTCTCCTCTCTAATCCTACTGACGTCTCCATCTTATCCTTATCTCTGACACAGTATTTCACAGAGAATATAATCTCCTGAAACTACCCCTTCTCTATTATGGGAGGCCCACAAGTCGACGATGAGGGGTAGACTGATTAAACTTGGTGCGAGGAAAAAGAGAGGAGCGTGGTCAACAACTTAAAGAATTTTATGCAACAGGTTGCTGACCTAAATAAGAAACACAAATTATCCCTGCATACAACACACCTGGAGGCTCTTACACAAAAGAGAAGAACTCAAGGTTCTTCTAGACCTAGAAATGGAAAAGAAGTTCCACCTTATTTCACAGAAAATGTGAGATCCCTTCGAGCAAAAAAAAAAAAAACGCTTCCTTCATATCTAAAAAACTCCCCTCAGGTGAAATGCTCATGTTTCCCCCCCTTGCCAAGGCGGAGAAACGCAACTGTATATTTTCCTACCTAAAACAAGCAAGACTTACCAAACTCCCACGTAAGACTCTTAGAAAAATGGAAGCCGACTTCTCTGTCAAGGAATTTAAAAAAAGCATTAAAATCCACACCTTTAGGAAAAGCCCCAGACCCAGATAGGTATACAGTCTTGTATTACAAAACATTCAGTGACATCTTACTCCCTCGCTTAACAGCTTATGCCAACTCTATTTCTAATACTACAGGCCTACGTCCGGAATCCCTCTCTGCTCATATAACAGTTATTCCCAAACTGGGCAAAGACCCTACTCATTGTGGTAGCTACCAGCCTATTTCTCTACTGAACATGGGTACTAAACTATTTGCCAAAGTCATGGCCACTAGGCTACTTCCTCTTCTTCCCAAATGGATCACAGTGGACCAAACAGGTTTTATCCCTAATAGAGAAGCTAAAGATAACTCCCTATGCTCTCTCTCATTGATTCGCTATGTTCACAGATATGCCCAGCCCACCCTTCTCCTCTCCACAGATGCTGAAAAAGCCTTTGACAGGGTGCACTGTATTTTGGTCTGGGTCCCAAGATGTACCACCGCATTTCCTCCCTCTACTCCCATCCCTCTGCACAAATTTGGATTAACGATCTACTAAGCGACCCCTTCACCCTGCATAATGGTACTAGACAGGGCTGCCCCTTGTCATACCTACTATTTGCCATCCCATTGGAACCCTTCCTAGCCAAAATTAGACATAACGATAGCATTCAAAGTAGGACCTAGAGTACACAAATATGCTGCTTACGCGGATGACATGTTCTTTATTCAACAGCCACAGATCTCGTTGCCAAATTTAATGGCATACATTAAATCATTCTCAAATTTTAAAATAAATCTATCCAAGTCTGAGATCCTAAACATTAATGTTCCCCATTCGGAAGCTGACCAAATAAAACCTCTCTTTCCCTTCCATTGGCAGTCAGAGAACCTAAAATACCTAGGCATCCATCTTACCCCTCATCTCCACTCTCTCTTTAAACATAACTATATTCCCCTATTAAATAGCATCAAATCTGATCTCTGGAAATGGTCTTCCCTGTCCCATTTGTGGCTAGGTAAAGTAAACATTATAAAATTGAATATTTTACCTTGTATACTTTTTGTTTTCCAAATGCTGCCTTTGGGTGTTCCTATAGGGTTCTTCTCTATACGGCAGACCATGATCTCTTGCTTTATTTGGAGGAACAGGCACCTATCCAGATTGATCCTATATCGCTGCAAGTGCTCTGGGGGGGCTGGCACTCCCAGACTTTAAAAAATACTACCATTCTATTGCTCTGTCATGTCTATCAGACTGGAAGTATGTTGGTAATGCCAAATTCTGGGTCCAATTGGAACATACTCTGAGTGGCACAGACTTATCCATCGTTCCATGGATACCCCGCTCCTCAAGAACCCTATCTTCTACTACCTCACTTCCAACTGTCTTCCTCTTGGACATTTGGGACATTCTACACAAAAAATGTTTCTTGGAACTATAACTCCCCTTTAATGCCACTTCTACATCACAGCTACTTTCCACTCAGCTCCATGGACTCTGGCTTCAAATCTTGGTCACCTGAGGGTCCTCTTCTGCTTCATCACCTTCTTCAAACAAACGCTCTCAAGCCACTTCTGAATATCTTAGGTCCAAAACCAATCACATTTATGGACAGTTGGAGGTATAATCAGCTACAACACTTCCTTCTTTACTTGCCTCGTCCACTACAGGGTCTACAGGATTTAAACCTAATTGAATCCATGTTTAATTACAAAAGATCCTCCACTTCACTGCTTTTCGCAATTCTACAATGCTCTCACCAAGCTTCAGAGCCCCTTATATCTGGATTACCCTGGTACATGGGAAGCCGACCTCAAATCTCTCCTTACCGACAAGCAAAGAGATAAGTACTGCAACTTGCTCATGTTTCCTTGATATCATACTAAATGGTGGAAACAAACTACAAATTACTCACCAGATGGCGCTATACCCCAATTAAACTACACTGTATGTTCCCCTCTAGTTCCGCATTGTGTTGGAGGAATTGCGCAAACACTGCCTCTCACACCCATATTTGGTGGAACTGCCCTCTAATCCCCCCTTTTTAGTCAGACATACTCAACCTCATATATCAGATAGTGGGCCTCTCTCTCTCCCTTGACCCCTGGACAATTCTCCTTCATGGTACCCGAGAGCCAGTTGGGACATATAAACGTTCCCTCATTCCTCATCTATTGAACACAGCCAAGTCCCTCATACCTGCTTTATGGGGTCAACCTACAACCCCTTCAATGAAAAGTTGGCTACAAAAAGTTGGTGAAGTCTGCCTCTTAAAAGAACTCGCTCATATAGCTAGAGGTAATGTCAAACGTCACACCGCAATTTGGGCCCAATGGTTCGAATTGCACAGCCTAATGCAGTCTCTTAAGTAGGGGTGAGCTTTCTGTTCGGGTCGAACATGAGTTCCACTCGAATATTGGCTGTTCGCCCGTTCGTCGAAAACCGAACATTATGGGCTGTTCGAGCCAAATTCGAGCAGCGCGTAAGGGCCCACAATGCACTGCGGGAGAGCAGTGCATTGCTGTATGATGATTGGCTAGAGCATGCACCATAACCTGCATGCTTTGGCCAATCACAGCGCCCTCAGCTAAGAGAGCCATAATTGGCCAAAGGCAGGGTGCCTTTGGCCAATCATGGCTCAGGGGGACTAAGTCCACGCCCCACACTATATAAGGCCGCCTGCACGTCGGCCTCATGGAGTGTGTTGTTGGCATGGACGGAGAGAGAGTGTGATTTAGATTGAGCAGGCAGACAGATTATTTAGTTAGCTGCAGTGTATTTAATATATATATATATATATATGTGTTTGATTATACTGATTGGACTTGATTAGGAAAGCCACACACCTGTCTATATAAGACCTTACAGATCACAGTGCATGTCAGAGCAAATGAGAATCACGAGGTCAAAGGATCTGCCTGAAGAACTGCCTGAGGAACTCAAGAGACAGAATTGTGGCAAGGCACAGATCTGGCCAAGGTTACAAAAAATTTCTGCTGCACTTAAGGCTCCTAAGAGCACAGTGGCCTCCATAATCCTTAAATGGAAGATGTTTCGGATGACCAGAACCCTTCCTAGAGCTGGCCGTCTGGCCAAACTGAGCTATCGGTGGAGAAGAGCCTTGGTGAGAGAGGTAAAGAAGAACCCAAAGATCACTGTGACTGAGCTCCAGAGATGCAGTCGGGAGATAGGAGAAAGTTGTAGAAAGTCAACCATCATTGCAGCCCTCCACCAGTCGGGGCTTTATAGCAAAGTGGCCTGATGGAATCCTCTCCTCAGTGCAAGACACATGAAAGCCTGCATGGAGTTTGCTAAAAAACACCTGAAGGACTCCAAGATGCTGAGAAATAAGATTCTTTGGTCTGATGAGACCAAGATAGAACTTTTCGGCCTTAATTCTAAGCGGTATGTGTGGAGAAAACCAGGCACTGCTCATCACCTGTCCAATACAGTCCCAACAGTGAAGCATGGTGGTGGCAGCATCATGCTGTGGGGGTGTTTTTCAGCTGCAGGGACAGGACGACTGGTTGCAATCGAGGGAAAGATGAATACGGCCAAGTACAGGGATGTCCTGGACGAAAACCCTCTCCAGAGTGCTCAGGACCTCAGACTGGGCCGAAGGTTTACCTTCCAACAAGACAATGACCCTAAGCACACAGCAAAAATAACGAAGGAGTGGCTTCACAACAACTCTGTGACTGTTCTTGAATGGCCCAGCCAGAGCCCTGACTTAAACCTAATTGAGCATCTCTGGAGAGACCTTAAAATGGCTGTCCACCAACGTTTACCATCCAACCTGACAGAACTGGAGAGGATCTGCAAGGAGGAATGGCAGAGGATCCCCAAATCCAGGTGTGAAAAACTTGTTGCATCTTTCCCAAAAAGTCTGTATTAGATCAAAAGGGGCTTCTACTAAATACTGAGCAAAGGGTCTGAATACTTAGGACCATGTGATATTTCTGTTTTTCTTTTTTAATAAATCTGCAAAAATGTCAACAATTCTGTGTTTTTCTGTCAATATGGGGTGCTGTGTGTACATTAATGAGGAAAAAAATGAACTTAAATGATTTTAGCAAATGGCTGCAATATAACAAAGAGTGAAAAATGTAAGGGGGTCTGAATACTTTCCGTCCCCACTGTGTGTATATATATATATATATATATATATATATATATATATATATATATATATCCACTGCATACAGTTTAGCTATATCTCACTGCAAGCCGTTCCTGGTGTACTGTTTCTAATATACTTCTGGCAGGCAGGTTATTCAGTTAGCTGTGGAAACTCAGTGGATATATATATATATATATCCAGTTTAGCTATATCTGACACAGTACCGTGCACCCCTAGTGCAGTTGCTACTACTTTCCTGGTGGTGTACACAATGCATACAATGCACCCATAGTTATTATTAAACTTCTGTTGGTGTAGACAGTACCGTGCACCCATAGTGCAGTTGCTAGTGCTACTACTTTTCTGGTGGTGTACACAGTACACAATACAGTGTAGTGTTTTTTTGCTAAAAAAAATTTACAGCATGTCCGGAAGGCCACCAAGGAGAGGCAGACGCTCACAGGCCACTAAAAGAGGGCAAGGAGGCTCTGTGTCTACAGTCGACAGTGCTGGTCATGGACACGGTGCATCCTCAGCACATGGCCGTGGGGCACGCTCATTCTTTTTTCCTGCAGCTGGCCGTGTTATTGAGCCACAACATGCAGAAGATTTGGTGGAATGGGTAACAAAGCCGTCCTCATCCTCCTAATCTTCTGTCACCCAGGCTCAGAGTAGTTTGCCTGCCAATGCAGCTGTCAAAGCGGCCTATTCCAATGGCTCCATGTCAACAGTCACTCCTTCCCTAGCCCCATCATCATGCACGGAGGAGTCCCCCAAACTATTTGACCACAGTGTTAGGTACATTTGAAGGCTCCGATGATGGTACCCAGGTTGAGGGAGGGAGTAATGTCAGCCTAGAGAGAGGGGGTGCCCAAGAAGGTCAAGAAACTGGCAATCATGTTCCCCCAGCTGCAGCATACTGCCAAGTTTGCTCCAGTGATGAGGAGGGAGGGGATGATGAGGTCACTGACCCAACTTGGGTGCCTGATAGAAGAGAGGAGGAGGAGGAGGAGGCACATCTCCCTCCAGAGGGCAGCTTAAGGACAGCCACCCTATTGCATCACACCGCAGAGCTAAGCAGGTGCAGGGCGTTGCTGACTCCCCACAAATTTAGAAAAGTTCTTTGGTGTGGGCCTTTTTTGACATGTGTGCAGCAGATCGCACCGTTGCCATTTGTAACATATGTTTGAAACGTATCAAGCGTGGCCATATGACGACTTCCCATGCAGTCCGTTGGCAACAGCACTTAAAAGACCCACATCAAGGAACAAGGTGGACCTATCCTTGCTTCTCATCAGCTGGGTTCTCCAACCCCACTATACCTCCAGTCCTCTCAGAAACCCGCACTGAGAGGAATGAAGGTATAGCAATAGGTGTCCCAAATACTTGCAGCCAATCTGCTATCAGTACACCTCCATCTGATTTTAGCAGGCAAATTTGAAAGAAAGAAAGAAATTTGATCCCCGCCATCCACGTGCTCAGCGTCTGAATGCTAGCTTGGCCAAATTGCTAGCACTGCAACTGCTGCCTTTTCAGCTGGTAGACTCTGCCCCCTTTTGTGAATTCGTGGAATGTGCGGTACCTCAGTGGCAGGTTCCCAAACCCCATTTATTTTCACGGAAGGCCATTCCTGCTCTCTACCAGCATGTAGAAGGCAATGTCTTGGCCTCGTTGGACAGGGCGGTCAGCAGTAAGGTGCATATTACTGCTGACTCATGGTCCAGCAGGCATGTACAGGGGTGTTACCTTTCTTTCACTGCGCACTGGGTAACTCTGCTGGCAGCTGGGAAGGATGCAGGACAGGGTTCAGTATTGTTGGAGCTTGTTCCGCCACCATGCCTCCAAAATGCTAGTAGTGATTCTGCCACAGCTCTCTCCTCCACCCCCTCCTCTTCTTCCTCTATGGCCTCTTCCTCTGCAGATTTCTCCTCTGAACCAGCGGTGCTCCATAGGCGTTCAAGGGGCTACGCAAGCACTTAGGCAAAAAGATGCCATGCGGTGCTTGAGTTGGTCTGCTTAGGGGACAGGAGCCACACTGGGGTAGAAATTCTGGTAGCTCTGCAGGGGCAGGCTCAGAGGTGGTTGACGCCACACCAGCTTCAGCCAGGAATGGTTGTATGTGACAATGGCACCAACCTCCTCTCCCCCCTCCGACAGGGACACTTGACACATGTTCCCTGTTTGGCTCATGTCCTGAATTTGGTGGTGCAGCGGTTCTTGAGCAGGTACCCTGGCTTACAGGATCTCCTGAGGCAGGCCAGGAAAATCTGCGGTCATTTCTGCCGGTCATATAATGCCAGTGCTCAGCTGGCTGACATTCAAAAAGAATGCAACCTGCCCAAGAACCGCCTCATTTGTGATATGACCACCAGGTGGAACTCAATGTTGGGAATGCTGCAGCAGCTGCACACACAGCAGATGGCCATCAATGGGGAGCTTGGCTTTTTTTCGCAATGCCTGTCTTCCTGTTGGAGCACACGCTTTGTGGAATAATGGACAGGGCACTTGAGGCAGAATAGCGGAAGGAAGAGGAGGACTTCCTTACCTCTCAAGGCCCCCTTTATCCAGATACTATTATTCCTGCAGGCCCGCCGATCACACAGGAAGAAGAAGAGGTGGAGAAGGATTGTGTCAGCATGGAGGTGGAGGATAACACTCAGCATCAGCAGCAGTCTTCAAGGGATCGTTTTCAGTCCCCAGAAACCCATGGAGTTGTATGTGGCTAGGAGGAGGTAGTTGAGGATCATGTGATCCTTAGTGACCCAGAGGACTCAGGATCGAATGCCTCTGCAAACCTATGCTGCATGGCCTCCCTGTTCCTGCAAAGCCTGCAAAAGGACCCTAGGATTCGTGGTATCAAGGAGAGAGATCATTACTGGCTGGCAACCCTTCTTATCCACGTTACAAGGGTAAGGTTGCAGAACTTATCCAGCCTTCGCAGAGGGAGCAGAGGATGAAACATCTTCAGGAGGCCTTGCAGAAAGGTTTGTGCAAAGCGTTTCCAGAGCCTAGGAGGTTACAATTTCCTGGTGCTGGACAACGTGCTGCTGAGGCTTCGTTCAGTCACAGAAAGAGCAGTGGAGAAGGTAGCTAGCTGATGGATGCCTTCAGGCAATTCTTCAGTCCTCCGTGCCCAGGTCTGATCGGTTCCAGCAACCATCGCCAGCGTATGAATTCCATGGTGCAGGAATATCTAGGGGCAAGATCAAACTTGGAGACCTTTACACCAGAACATCCACTGGGTTACTGGGTCTTGAGGATGGACCACTGGCCAGAGCTTGCTCAATATGCAATTGAGCTACTGGCCTGTCCTGCATCCAGCGTTCCTTCTGAACGCACATTCAGTGCTGCTGGAGGCTTTGTAACTGATCACAGAGTGCGCCTGTCCACAGACTCTGTTGATCGGGTCACATTCATAAAAATGAAGAGTCTTGGATCACCAGCTACCAAGCACCTGATGCTGATGTAACTGATTGAATTTTCTATGGATGTGGGATCCCTTGAAGACTGCATATGCTGAGTGACTATCCTATTATGCTGAGTGACTATCCTATTCCTCCTCAATTTTCATGATGATGACTTCTAAGAATATTTTCGGTTCATGGCACCACCACCACTACCTAAGGCCCGATTTTTCTGCCCCTGTTCAACAGGGGCACGTAATTACAATTTTTGATCAAATATTTAACAGCAGTGAGGTGAAATCTTCTGAACAGGGGCACAGACAGCAAAAAAATGTTACGGGGTGATAACCCTGCCCTATATTATCCAAAAAGCTTAAAAATAGATGTTTGGGCTGGAGCTACACTTAAAAAATTTGCCTTTTTTTTATTTGGGTGCGGGGTTCCCCTTAATATCCATACCAGATCCAAAGGGCCCAGTAATGGGCTGGTATGGATGGGGGGGGCAACATTACATTACAGCCGCAAGCAGTTTTAAATGACTTTCTTTCCTTTAGAAATGTGATTTTGTGCAGGGACTGTTCTAAACACGGGAAAAATGTGCCACTTTACAGGCATACTATAGACACCCCCCAGGCACAATATTTAAAGGAATATTACACTTTTATTGTTTCACTTTAAGCATTAATAAATTCACTGCACCTGAAAAAAATGGCTGCTTTTTTTTTTTGCATTGATACATGTCCCCTGGGGCAGGACCCGGGTTCCCAAACACTTTATGACAATAACTTGCATATTAGCCTTTAAAATTATCACTTTTGATTTTTGATGTTCGGGTCCCATGGACTTTAACGGGGTTCGCGTGTTCGCACAAATTTTTGGTCTGTTCCCATGTTCTGCCGCGATCCGAACCGGGGGGTGTTCGGCTCATCCCTACTCTTAAGTTGTTAATCTTTCTGTATGATGATTATTCTACTGCTGTTAGTTGTAAACTTTGTGTATGAAGACTAGAATACTACATTGGTTACCAGCACCCCATCTCCCCCCCCCCCCCCCATCTTGTCTTTTCCGTCTTCTTCCCTCACCTTCCCTCACTCTTTTTTCTTTATTTTCTTTTAAACCCTTGTTCTACCTACTTTAACATTTGATTGCAAATCATTTTTCAAATGCTTACCTGGACCCAGGCCAATGCATACGGTTTCACCTCTCACCTCACATACATTTGAGATTCCTGTTCCTGTTGGTCTATGGGTGATATTTGATTGAATTTGTACTTACACATGTAGCTAAACTATGTGCCTGTATTATTTCTGTCAATTCTGTTTGCTATTTCCTTAAATAAACAGATATTAAACAACAAAAAAAGAAGAAGTATAGGTTTTGGCTTCTGTGCAGATTCATCATTACCTAGGTGGATGCAGCATTGGTCTGATGCTGCATCTGTCCTCGACGCCTCTTCACTGAGAACCACCCAATCGAACGCCGCCAATCACTTGGTTCTCACAGTTCCCCAAGTAGAGAGCTGCAGACCTCACAAAGGTCACATTTGTGACTGGGCCCTGGTGTCTTGCCACCATGGGGGGCACCAAGATGGCAGGAATGGGGCCCATTGCAGAACACGTTAAAGGGCCTGCTGCAGAACTCGAGGTGGAACAGCGGTGGGTAATGCTGCTTAAGGTGGACACTGCTACACTGAGTGGGTCCCCCTGTGTTGGCATCAGGATCACCAGCTTCTGCTTCTGTCTTATTTCATCCCAAATACCAAAAATAGGGGGGGGGGTCTTTATTTTAGGACTACAATGTAGGACTTGGGTAACCAGCACAAAAGTATACCTACAGTAAATAGTGTTGTGAGTGTGGTATGCAATCTTTATTAAGATCTCAGTGTTTTATTTCTCAGTGCCTCCAACCTTACTGTAATTTTGTGAACCTATTTCAGAATATCAGTACATACCACAATCCTTTCCTGAGTTAGTTAATTTATGGGGTCTTCTTACCAAGGTATAAATATCTCTAAACAAAATTAATAAGTAAATAATTTGACTTTAATAATTAACGAGTATAGTCATACAATTTCATACAGAACTAGATTTTCTGGTGATTGATATTTCACACATACATTATTAAAACATTAAAACAACACGGCAATGAAACAATATATCTAAATATTACAATTTACTCAGGGGAGCCCAAGTTGGTCTGTTGGAAAAATATGTGCAGTAATCGCGCTTTATATTCAAGAACACAATATCCCTTGTCGCTTGGGGAAACATTCCTCTAAATTTCTTCGGCCGGAAGGAATCCAAAGTACGTCTCACGGAGTCAACAGAAAAATATTGCCAATTTGAAATAAATATTAAACCAACAGAGCTGCCAAAATTAAATGGGCCAATAGAACGTTCCCTGGGACCACAGAAATTTAAATGGATGTAAAAAAGTTTGTATGAATTCCCCTAAACACAGCTACAATAATACACGGCCTAGAAAATCAATTAATGTCAACACATAAACTATAAAATATAATTCCTACAATTTTGAGAGAAAAGATAATTAGGATATGTATGATCTGTATCTTACCAACAGCTTTAAAAGGGGAAGATGTCCGCCAATATCTCAGTACATCGAGTGGTTCCAGTCACATGGTCCAGCAAGATGGGGAGTGGTCAAATATCAGCAGACTTCTTGATCGTCTAGGGGGTATGTGGTGTATGGGTCTGTGATCCCTTCTCTATGGCCCTCACAACCTTTATACCATTTGTAACAATAAGCTCATAAAATTATCATAAGCTCAGCCCAGAAGGTTTGGCTAATTCTCCATTGGTTTGGGAATTCTAATGATTTACCTTGTAAATTTAGGTAATATCATTTTCAGCCACTAGGTGTGTCTGAGGACAGAAAATGTGTTCTAAACTTTTTTGTTAAAGGAAAGAATATGTGTTTTCTTTTATAATGGGTATTTATATTTTGGGGATATGAATATATATCACACACAATGGATATTTATATGAACAAATGCATGATTCCTGTATATCCTATGCAAACCTATTTGTCTTGAGATAATATGGGTAATTTCATATAGATGAGGTCACGGTTTCTATGTATTTTTTAGGATCACATATTTTTACAATGCAACATGTATACAGATTTTCAGTGTTTTCTCACAGCGTCTGAAATGAACCTTGAACATATCAGACAGATTTACATTATTTACTATTGTGATATTGTCTTATTTGTCCTTTTGGTATAACATTAACTTCGCATCTCAGTCATTGTCTGAGGGGCCGCTTGAGTCAACTAAGTTGACTAAGAATATAATTTGACCCTTGTAAACAATGGGGTTATTTACTCACGGTCACGTACCTTACAGCGGAGTCTGAAATGACGAGGGTGGCCTCTTGCACGGTTTCGGTCCTAGCACCCCTGGAGGTGGAGACAGGGCTGCTAGGGCAATGGAAGGGCACAGGTGCCTGCTAGCAGGATCAGGAACACCGGAGCCTTAGAGGAGCTGGTGGGATGCCGATCCTGGATTGGTTCAGGAAAGTCCAACAGGATTACTTGCAAGGTCGGGGGCAGGCAGGAGTCGGCAACGTGCTGGCAGGAAGGTACACAATCGGCAGGCAAGTTCGTAGTCAGGGGCTGGCGGTGGTTGGCAACGAGCTGGCAGAGAGGTACAAGATCGGAAGACAGAGCCCTAGTCAGGAGTTCAAGCTGGGTTCGGTACAGGAAGCAGAGGTAAGCAGAGTTGCAGGGATAATCCGAAAGAGTAGTCAGGAAAGCCAAGGTTTCAGGATCAAGGTTCAATCAAAACAGCAGCAAGGATACAGGAACTAGCTGAGACAATCCAGCACTGACATTAATATACTGATCCTTTAAATAGGGCACCTTGCGCCGTGATTCGTTGGCGTGCGGACGTGCCCACGCTGACGTGCACTCGTTCGTATGAGAGTGCTAACGTGCGTGCCTGGTCCGGGGCTCACTCGTTCGTGCCGCACGTCTAGCTGGCGCACGTAAATGAGCATTTGTAATGGTTCTCTAACATTGCCCCCCCCTTATGGGCAGCCTCCGGATGCCCCTCTGGATCCTTCTTTCTGGATGAGAACGATGAAAGGCTTGTATAAGCCTTGGGGCATGGAGGTTTGCTTCTGGTTCCCAGGAATTTTCTTCTGGACCAAAACCTTTCCACTTAGATAGTGATTATGTCCTTGCCTTTTCCTGCAATCTACAATGGTCTCGATTTCGAACTCCTCCTCTCCATCCACCATTATAGCCTCTGGGGGCCCCACTTCACAACCTGGAAAGGAATTAACCACATCAGGTTTCAACAAGGAAGCATGAAACACAGGATGGATCTTGAATGTGTCGGGAAGTTCAAGTTCATAAGCCACTGGGTTGATTTTTCTCTTGACCGGGAAAAGTCCCAGATATTTAGGTCCCAATTTCCTGGACGGGCAGGCCAGTTTCAGATTGATTGTCGAAAGCCACACACGATCGCCAACTTTCAAATCCAGTTCTCCTCTCCTCTTCCTGTCAAAGAATCTTTTATTAACCTCCTGTGTCCTGGAAATGGTCTCTCTCAGCACCTGGTTATTAGTAGCAAGGAAATTTAGTCTGTCCTGAACAGCTGGCAACGGAGAGTCTGGAATTAACGTTGGAAAGAAAGAGGGATGAAACCCATAATTTGAGAAGAAGGGAGAATGGTTGGTAGCTGCATGGGCAGAGTTGTTAAACGTGAATTCTGCCAAGGGCAGTAGTGAGGCCCAATCTTCTTGGGTAAAAGAGGTAAAGCAGCGCAGGTATTGTTCTAGCATTTGGTTGGTACGCTCAGTCTGCCCATTGGACTGGGGATGGTAAGCTGAAGAGAAATCTAGTTTGATGCCCAGTGCTTCGCACAGTGCTTTCCAAAATCTTGAAGTGAACTGCACTCCACGATCTGAGACAATGTCACTAGGGATTCCATGCAATCGCACCACTTCTTTAATGAAAACTTTAGCAGTTTCTGTTGCTGATGGGGTCCCTTTCATGGGGACAAAATGTGACATCCTGGAGAGGCGATCTACCACTACAAAGATGGATGAAAATCCTTCTGATAGAGGGAGCTCTACGATAAAATCCATCGCAATTTTATCCCAGGGTCTTTCAGGAATGGGTAGTGGTCTTAATAATCCCCATGCTTTGCTTTTGCTGTTTTTGTTTCTGAGACAGATTGAGCACGATCCAACATATTTCCTGCAGTCCTTTGCTAAGCTGGGCCACCAAAAATGTCTCTGGATCAAATCCATGGTCTTGTATCCTCCGAAATGGCCGGCCAGCGGGTAGTCATGGCACACTTGTAAGATAGTAGTACGCAGATTCTGTGGTATGAAAATTTTATTCCCCTGCCAATAGAGCCCATCGTTTTCTTGAAGGTTCATATCTGGAGGCAGAGAGATTCCCCTGGATGCTTGACGAATCTGTGTCATTAGATCGGTTTGTGTAAGAAAAAAATTCCCAGCCTGTAAGATGGTATCCGTTTGAGGTGGAACCTTGACTTCCGTGAACATACGCGATAATGCGTCTGGTTTCACATTCTTGGATCCGGGCCAGTAGGTTATATGGAAACTGAAGCGAGAAAAAAAAAGAGCCCATCTTGCTTGTCTGGGTCTGAGACATTTGGCAGTCCTGAGATACTCTAAATTTTTGTGATCCGTGAAGATCAGTATTGGGTGTGTTGCTCCCTCCAAGAGGTACCGCCACTCTTCCAGAGCCGATTTGATTGCTAACAGTTCCCGGTCTCCCACATCGTAGTTCCTTTCTGAAGGCCCTAATTTCTTCGAGAAAAAGGCCACAGGGTGCATTAGAGCTTTAGGTCCTTGACGTTGAGACAGGATGGCCCCTACAGCACTCTCTGAGGCATCTACTTCCAGTATGTATGGAAGGGCAGGATCAGGGTGCTTTAATACCGGGGCAGAGGTGAACAGTCTTTTTAATTTGTCAAAAGCAGCTTGAGCTACCTCTGTCCACTGAAAATGGTTCTGTTTCTTGGTGAGTTGAGTGATGGTCATGATGATACCAGAAAAGTTTTTAATAAATTTCCTGTAAAAATTGGAGAAACCGATGAACCGCTGTACCTCTTTCTTGTCAACGGGAGGTGGCCAGGACATTATGGCTGTGACCTTTTGAGGATCCATTGCCATCCCTTCTGTAGAGATTACTAGTCCGAGAAAGTGAATGGTCTGCCGTTCGAATTCACATTTCTCGGCCTTGGCATAGAGTCCATTTTGTCTTAACCTAAGAAGGACTTGTTTCACATGGTCACGATGTAGTTCCAGAGAAACCGAGAAAATCAGAATGTCGTCTAGGTAAACGATCATGAATAGGTCTAGGAAGTCTCTGAAAATATTATTTACAAAATGCTGGAAGGTTGCCGGGGCGTTACATAACCCAAAGGGCATAACGAGGTATTTGAAATGGCCAAACCGAGTCCGGAAGGCCGTTTTTCCACTCGTCACCCTTTCTGATTCTGATCAAGTTGTAAGCACCTCGTAAATCCAAATTGGTGAAAATCTTTGCAGAGCGGAGTCTCTGGAGCAATTCTGGAATTAGAGGCAGGGGGTAGCGATTTTTAACAGTAATCCTATTGAATTCCCTGTAATCCACACACGGCCGGAGTGAGTGGTCCTTCTTTTCGACAAAGAATATTCCTGCCTGGCCTGGAGAAGTAGAGTGTCGGATGAACCCCTTCTTGAGGTTCTCGTTGACATAGTCTTTCAGGACCAAGAGTTCAGGTTCCGAGAGGGGGAAAATTCGGCCAAAGGGAATTTCTGCCCCTGTTAAAAGTTCAATCGGGCAATCGTAGGCCCGGTGGGGAGGAAGGGTGTCTGCTTTCTGTTTATCGAAGACATCCAGGAAATCGTGGTACACGGATGGAACAAGATCTTGGGATTCGGATGCTGGTTTGAGACAGCCAAAAACTGGGACTGAGTGGTGGAGGGTCTGGAGACAGTTATGGAGGCAATAGGCTGACTGGAAGACCACCTTGCCGGTTGTCCACTCGATCTGTGGGTTGTGTGATTGCAACCATGGCATTCCCAGAATGATTGGAAAGAGCGGTGAGGATATCACATCTAGGCACAACAGTTCTTGGTGGTTGGATGAGATATCAATGGGCAAAGGTTGAGTTTCTTGAATGATGGGCCCAGATTTGATGTTGGACCCATCAGCTAGTCATATGGACAGTTTGTGTTGCTTGGAACGTAGAGGAATCTTGTGTTGCAGGGCGAAGGCATGATCGATGAAGCAACTACAGGCGCCTGAACCTGGAGTGACCCTTCCGGAAGCTGTAGGGAGACAGGAACAGCAATGTGAGTTGATCTTGCTAGAGCCAAAGCACAAGGATCAAGAGGAGAAGAGTCACGCTTACGATTCTTGTTAGGACACATGTTGGCGTAATGACCGGCTCCTCCGCAGTAGAGGCAGAGATAGTTCATACGGCAGTTCTGCTTCTCTTCTGGTGTCAATGGTGCACGAAGCAGGCCTAATTGCATTGGCTCTGGAGCTTCAGTCACTGGAGCAGGTAGTGGGGTTGCAGGAATAGGTGGGTGGCTGGGTACCCTGGGTAGCATCCACATGGGCCGGTACTGGTTGGTTCTTTCAGATCTTCGCTCCCTAAACCGGCGATCGATCTAAATAGATAGCTGAATCAGCTCTTCTAGAGAATTGGGGACCCCCACCCGAGCTAGTTCATCTTTCAGTGCCTCCGAAAGTCCTAAGCGGAACTGAAAAAGGAGAGCGGCGTCGTGCCTGCGGTGGTCGGATTCAGGTCAGGGGCGATCGAAGGTGAGGGGGAGGCCACTCATTCATGGCTCCCCACTCGCGATCGCTCCTGGCCAATGACGGGCTTCCTCGGCTTCTGTGAATGTAAACAGAAGCGAAGGAAGTGATGTCACTCTCCTCGAGCCGGTCTTTTCGTTCCGGCGCTGAGGAGAGAAGACATCCAAATAAGTTTGCACCAACACTACACTAACAGTAGAACACGCAGGCACACTTGTGACCCCCCTGTCACCCCCCAGTCACCCCCTGATCAACCCCCTGTACCCCCTGTCACACTGACACCAATAGCAGTTTTTTTTTTCTGATTATTGCATTGGTGTCAGTTTGTGACAGTTATAAGTGTTAGGGCAGTTAGGTTAGCCCCCTTTAGGTCTGGGGTACCCCCCTTTAGGTCTAGGGTACCCCCCTAACCCCCCTAATAAAGTTTTAACCCTGTGATCACCCCCCGTCGCCAGTGTCACTAAGCGATCATTTTTCTGATCGCTGTATTAGTGACACAGGTGATGCTAGTTAGGGAGGTAAGTATATAGGTTCGCCGTCAGTGTTTTATAGCGACAGGGACCCCTATATACTACCTACTAAAGGTTTTAACCCCTTGATTGCCCCCTAGTTAACCCTTCACCAGTGATCACCATATAATTGTTACGGGTGACCCTGGTTAGTTGGTTTGTTTATTATAGTTTATTATAGTTTTAGGGCACCCGCTGTTTATCACCTTATAAAGGTTTAACCCCCTAATTGCCCGGCAGTGATATAAGTTACGTTTTTAGGATCAGATAAGGTCTGCGTCGCCCCAGGCAGCATCAGGTTTGCACCAGTACCGCTAACACCCACGCACGCAGCATACACCTCCCTTAGTGCTATAGTATCTGAACGGATTGATATCTGATCCGATCAGATCTATACTCCCCAACAGTTTAGGGTCCCCCAAAAAAACGCAGTGTTAGTGGGATCAGCCCAGATACCTGCTAGCACCTGCGTTTTGCCCCTCGGCCCAGCCCAGCCCAGCCCAGCCCACCCAAGTGCAATATCGATCGATAACTGTCACTTACAAAACACTAAGCACACATAACAACAGCGTTCGCAGAGTCAGGCCTGATGCCTGCGATCGCTAACAGTTTTTTGGTAGCGTTTTGAATCAGTCGCTGACAGTCAGGAGCTTTTTTGCCTGTGAGTCTCACTAGTGTACCCCTAAATTTAGAGCCCAAAATGGCAAATCGAAGGTACACTAGTGAAGAGGCCTACACGTTTCTGAGCATGACAGATAGTGAAGAGGAAGTCACTCATCTGTCAGATTCAGGCTCAGCATACGATCCTGTAGAGGACAGCGGCTCCATGACAGATAGCTCTGATGATGGAGTTGTGGTCCCTGCTAAGGTCAGGCATACCAGACCCCAATCTTCTTCTTCTGTCCTTGAAGTGCAAGAACAGCAGGTCCCTAGTATGGAGCAGAGAAGTACTAGCGCCGCTATTCCTTCTGGTGAACTGGCAAGCACCAGTGGCCTAGTACACCCTGGTCGTACATCCAGCACTGCAGTAACACTTGGTGACGTGGCGAGTCCCATAAGTGCAGTTCAAGCTGGTGAGGTGGCAAGCACTAGTAGTGTCCCGCTGCCACCAAGAAGACGAACACAGGCCCGTTGTACCCATAGTGCCCTTCCTGCTGCATTCGCCAATCCGAATTGGGTACCCACCACTTCTGCAGCACCCGTACTGCCCCCATTCACTGGCCAACCCGGAATTCAGGTGGAAACAGTTGATTTTACGCCACTGGATTTTTATTCACTGTTTTTCACTGAAGATCTCTATAGATCTATTGTGGACCAAAGCAATTTATACGCTGGTCAACACATCACCGCTAATCCCCAGTCCTCCCTTGCCAGAGATTGGAAACCAATTAAGGTTTCCGAATTTAAGCTTTTTCTGGGCCTTTCCCTCAACATGGGCATAAATAAAAAGAGTGAGTTGCGGTCATATTGGTCCACTGACCCAATTTACCATATGCCTGTGTTCTCTGCTTCCATGGCCAGGGCACGATACGAGCAGATTATGCGGTTCATGCACTTCAACGACAATGAACTCTGTCGTCCTCGTGGAGACCCTGAATACAATCAGCTCTACAAAATTCGGCTCCTCGTAAACCACTTCAACCAACGTTTTGCAGACTTGTTTACTCCCCATCAAGTTGTCTGCGTTGATGAGTCCCTGATTAAATTTTCTGGCCGCTTGTCATTCAAACAGTACCTTCCCAGCAAGCGTGCCAGATACGGGGTCAAGATGTATAAGCTCTGTGACAGGGCCACAGGCTATACATGTAGTTTTATGGTTTACGAGGGCAAAGATAGTCACGTAGAGCCGACAAACTGCCCTGACTACATAGGAAGTGCTGGCAAGATAGTGTGGGACTTGGTGTCACCCTTATTCAGAAAGGAGTACCATTTATATGTGGACAATTATTACACGAGCGTGCCACTTTTTAGTCACCTTTTTGATCATCACATTGGAGTATGTGGCACCGTGCGACCTAATCACCGGGGCTTTCCTCAGCGGCTTGTAGATTCCCGTCTTAGGCTGGGGGAGAGAGCCTGCTTGCAGTGTAATAATTTGCTCGCTATGAAGTGGAGGGACAATAAGAATGTTTTCGTTCTGACCTCCCTTCATGCAGACACGACGGTGCAAATTACTACGGCGACTGGTGTTGTGGAAAAACCCCTCTGTGTCCATGAATATGACCAAAATATGGGAGGGGTGGACCTCAACGACCAGTTGTTGGCGCCTTACCTAATTGCCCGTAAGGCCAGACGCTGGTACAAAAAAGTGTCTGTATACTTATTTCAATTGGCTTTGCTGAACGCTCATGTGCTATATAGAGCTTCAGGACGGACTGGATCCTTCCTTAAATTCTAGGAAGAGATCGTCAGAGCCCTTCTGTATCCAGATGGTGCTCCACCTCACCTTCCCCAACCAAATGCAGTAAGCCGGCTGCATGAGAGGCATTTCCCTTATGTCCTCCAGAGTACCCCTACCCAACGAGCCCCCCAAAGAAAATGTTGTGTCTGCAGAAAGCGCGGATTTAGGCATGACACACGGTATTATTGTCCCTCCTGTCCTGGCAATCCTGGTCTTTGCATTGGTGAATGTTTTGAACGCTACCATACACTAGTTGAGTTTTAGCGTAGGGTACAGCATTGCACAGACTAGGACACACTTTCACAGGGTCTCCCAAGATGCCATCGCATTTTGAGAGACCCAAACCTGGAACCGTTACAGTTTTAAAAGTTACAGTTATAAAAAAAAAAAATGTAAAAAAAAAAAAAAAATACACAAAAAAAATATAAAATAAAAAACCCAAAAATAGTTGTTTTATTGTTCTCTCTCTTTTTTCTCTCTATTGTTCTGCTCTTTTTTACTGTATTCTATTTTGCAATGTTTTATTGTTATGTTTTATCATGTTTGCTTTTCAGGTATGTCATTTTTTTATAGTTTACTGTGTTTTAAGCATTTTTTTGTTTTCAGGAACGCCATTCAGCTGCAGCGCGGATTTATTTTTCTTGACAGCAACAGCGTTTGCTCCCACGATACATAAAGCTGTGACTCCAGCGCTGTCGAAGGTGATTTCACCACCATAGTTACATACTTCAGCATATATGCCGAAGCGTGGGGGCAGCAGTGGGTGGAGGAGCGATTTGCTCCTGCCTTTTGTGGGAGGATGCCCCCATGCTTCGGCATATATATATATTTTAGGTAGGCACAGGTTGCGTTAAATGTTTTATTTTTTACTATTTTTTTTTGTATTTGCTTTGCAGGTATGGTAAGTATTACTGTTATACTGTAATGTTACTTTGTTTTTTGTTAACCATCATTTGCTTAGCAGCTACGCCATTCAGTTGCAGCGCGGATTTATTTATCTTGACAGCAACAGCGTTTGCTCCCACGATACATAAAGCCGTGACTCCAGCGCTGTCGGAGGTGATTTCACCACCACAGTTACATACTTCAGCATATATGCCGAAGCGTGGGGGCAGCAGTGGGTGGAGGAGCGATTTGCTCCTGCCTTTTGCGGGAGGATGCCCCCATGCTTCGGCATATATAAACGGTGCATGTATGCCCATCATTAGAAGTGGGTGGATGAAGGGAGGTATTCTAATGGTGGGCATATCCACTGATCAATATCTTTTTTTCGTTCAGCCCACAAGCTGCATGAAAAAAAAGTTTACAATATATGCCCAACAAGGACCAGCAACGTACTGGTATGTTGCTGGACTTTGAGTGGTTATACCAGAATGATGCCTGCAGGTTTAGGTATCATCTTGGTATCATTCTTTTCAGCCAGCGGTCGGCTTTCATGTAAAAGCAATCCTAGTGGCTAATTAGCCTCTAGACTGCTTTTACAAGCAGTGGGAGGGAATGACCCCCCCCACCGTCTTCCATGTTTTTCTCTGGCTCTCCTGTCCCAACAGGGAACCTGAGAATGCAGCCGGTGATTCAGCCAGCTGAACATCGAGCTGATCAGAGACCAGAAGGGCTCCAAACATCTCTATGGCCTAAGAAACCGAAAGCTACGAGCATTTCATTACTTAGATTTTGCCGGATGTAAACAGCGCCATTGGGAAATTGGGAAAGCATTTTATCACACCGATCTTGGTGTGGTCAGATGCTTTGAGGGCAGAGGAGAGATCTAGGGTCTAATAGACCCCAATTTTTTCAAAAAAAGAGTACCTGTCACTACCTATTGCTATCATAGGGGATATTTGCATTCCCTGAGATAACAATAAAAATGATTAAAAAAATAAAAATGAAAGGAACAGTTTAAAAATAAGATAAAAAAGAAAAAAAATAATAAAGAAAAAAAAAAAAAAAAAGCACTCCTGTCCCCCCCTGCTCTCGCGCAAAGGCGAACGCAAGCGTCGGTCTGGCGTCAAATGTAAACAGCAACTGCACCATGCATGTGAGGTATCACCGCGAAGGTCAGATCGAGGGCAGCAATTTTAGCAGTAGATCTCCTCTGTAAATCTAAAGTGGTAACCTATAAAGGCTTTTAAAGGCTTTTAAAAATGTATTTAGTTTGTCGCCACTGCACGTTTGTGCGCAATTTTAAAGCATGTCATGTTTGGTATCCATGTACTCGGCCTAAAATCATCTTTTTTATTTCATCAAACATTTGGGCAATATAGTGTGTTTTAGTGCATTAAAATTTAAAAAAGTGTGTTTTTTCCCCAAAAAATGCGTTTGAAAAATCGCTGCGCAAATACTGTGTGAAAAAAAAAAAATGAAACACCCACCATTTTAATCTGTAGGGCATTTGCTTTAAAAAAAATATATAATGTTTGGGGGTTCAAAGTAATTTTCTTGCAAAAAAAAAAATTTCATGTAAACAAAAAGTGTCAGAAAGGGCTTTGTCTTCAAGTGGTTAGAAGAGTGGGTGATGTGTGACATAAGCTTCTAAATGTTGTGCATAAAATGCCAGGACAGTTCAAAACCCCCCCAAATGACCCCATTTTGGAAAGTAGACACCCCAAGCTATTTGCTGAGAGGCAAGTCGAGTCCATGGAATATTTTATATTGTGACACAAGTTGCGGGAAAAAGACAATTTTTTTTTTGCACAAAGTTGTCACTAAATGATATATTGCTCAAACATGCCATGGGAATATGTGAAATTACACCCCAAAATACATTCTGTTGCTTCTCCTGAGTACGGGATACCACATGTTTAGGACTTTTTGGGAGCCTAGCTGCGTACGGGACCCCGAAAGCCAAGCACCGCCTTCAGGCTTTCTAAGAGCGTAAATTTTTGAATTCACTCTTCACTGCCTATCACAGTTTCGGAGGCCATGGAATGCCCAGATGGCAAAACCCCCCCAAATGACCCCATTTTGGAAAATAGACACCCCAAGCTATTTGCTGAGAGGTATAGTGAGTATTTTGCAGACCTCACTTTTTGTCACAAACTTTTGAAAATTGAAAAAAGAAAAAAAAATACATTTTTCTTGTCTTTCTTCATTTTCAAAAACAAATGAGACCTGCAAAATACTCACCATGCCTCTCAGCAAATAGCTTGGGGTGTCTACTTTCCAAAATGGGGTCATTTTGGGGGGTTTTGTGCTATCTTGGCATTTTATGGCCTCGAAACTGTAATAGGTAGTGAGGAGTAAAATCAAAAATTTACGCCCTTAGAAATCCTGAAGGCGGTGCTTGGTTTTCGGGGCCCCGTAAGCGGCTAGGCTCCCAAAAAGTCCCACACATGTGGTATTCCCGTACTCAGGAGAATCAGCAGAATGTATTTTGGGGTGCAATTCCACATATGCCCATGGCCTGTGTGAGCAATATATCATTTAGTGACAACTTTGTGCAAAAAAATAAAAGTTTGTCATTTTCCTGCAACTTGTGGCAAAATATAAAATATTCCATGGACTCAACATGCCTCTCAGCAAATAGCTTTGAGTGTCTACTTTCCAAAATGGGGTCATTTGGGGGGGGGGGGGGGTTGTGCCATCTTGGCATTTTATGGCCTTCAAAACTGTGATAGGTAGTGAGGAGTGAAATCAAAAATTTATGCCCTTAGAAATCCTGAAGGTGGTGCTTGGTTTTCGGGGCCCCGTACGTGGCTAGACTCCCAAAAAGTCCTAAACATGTGGTATCCCCGTACTCAGGAGAAGCAGCAGAATGTATTTTGGGGTGTAATTCCACATATGCCCATGGCATATTTGAGAAATATATCATTTAGTGACAACTTTGTGCAAAAAAAAAAAAAATTGTCACTTTCCCGCAACTTGTGTCAAAATATAAAATATTCCATGGACTCAACATGCCTCTCAGCAAATAGCTTGGGGTGTCTACTTTCCAAAATGGGGTCAATTGGGGGGGTTTTGTGCCATCTTGGCATTTTATGGCCTTCAAAACTGTGATAGGTAGTGAGGAGTGAAATCAAAAATTTACGCCCTTAGAAATCCTGAAGGCAGTGATTGGTTTCGGGGCCCCGTACGCGGCTAGGCTCCCAAAAAGTCCCACACATGTGGTATCCCCATACTCAGGAGAAGCAGCTGAATGTATTTTGGGGTGCAATTCCACATATGCCCATGGCCTGTGTGAGCAATATATCATTTAGTGACAACTTTTTGTAAATTTTTTTTTTGTCATTATTCAATCACTTGGGACAAAAAAATAAATATTCAATGGGCACAAAATGCCTCTCAGCAATTTCCTTGGGGTGTCTACTTTCCAAAATGGGGTCATTTGGGGGGGGTTTGTACTGCCCTGCCATTTTAGCACCTCAAGAAATGACATAGGCAGTCATAAACTTAAAGCTGTGTAAATTCCAGAAAATGCACCCTAGTTTGTAGACGCTATAACTTTTGCGCAAACCAATAAATATATGCTTATTGACATTTTTTTTTACCAAAGACATGTGGCCGAATACATTTTGGCCTAAATGTATGACTAAAATTGAGTTTATTGGATTTTTTTTATAACAAAAAGTAGAAAATATCATTTTTTTTCAAAATTTTTGGTCTTTTTCCGTTTATAGCGCAAAAAATATAAACGACAGAGGCGATCAAATACCATCAAAAGAAAGCTCTATTTGTGGGAAGAAAAGGATGCAAATTTAGTTTGGGTACAGCATTGCATGACCACGCAATTAGCAGTTAAAGCGACACAGTGCCAAATTGTAAAAAGTGCTCTGGTCAGGAAGGGGGTAAATCCTTCCGGGCTGAAGTGGTTAAATAGGGCACCTTGCGCCGTGATTCGTTGGCGTGCGGACGTGCCCACGCTGACGTGCACTCATTCGTATGAGAGTGCTAACGTGCGTGCCTGGTCCGGGGCTCACTCGTTCGTGCCGCACGTCTAGCTGGCGCACGGAAACGAGCATTTGTAATGGTTCTCTGACACCCACTCTATTTTTGTTAATCGAAGGCTTTGTGACTTGGCTTTGGAAACAAATTGTGTTCCTTATATAAAACCAATTGTGCCTGCGCTAAAAAAATATATAATGAACTGAGAAAAAAATATATATAAACTGAGAAAAAATAATTGTGCAGAAATATTAAATTAAACCGTGATGGATATGCTAATAAAAACATACATATATAAATATATAAATATAATGTGCAATCCTTATATATAAAAACCTCAAAATGCATACAAACAAAAGTGCAATCCTTACATAAATTGCTGAAAGTGCATCATGCATGTATATAAACCTAAATTATAAGTGACATTCAAGTGTCCAAACAAAATACAATCAGTAAATTCAAACTGAAGCAAAGAAGTGTAAGTAAACAGTGTCCATGAATTCAGTGTTCATCATGCTTCTCCTGAAAGGTGTCCAAATCACAACAGACTAGATGTGCTCTCCCGTGATCCCCCACTTGTGCTTGCGCTCACCTCTATTTGTGTGACACGGTAGTTAAACAGTGTCAAACACGCAATGGGGCCACTCCTGGGCTCACTCGGGATATAATGATGTATATTCAATCCTCTCAGGTAAAGCCACAACATCATTCATAAAAGAGAAAAAGAAAACTCCATGGTGTAATATAGTAAGGGATTTATTTAAAGTAAATGAAGTTCCTCCAGGAGGGTACTCACAATACGTGGGTGCTACAGTGCACCAAACTATCCAGGTGTAATTCGTAGGCAACGGCTCGTATGGCGTGCGGTGTGGCGTATAATGATCTCCTTCCCTGCTGACAGCTCCGTCCTACCCCTCCCCGACGCGTATTCGGCACAGGGATCACGTGCCTTCCTCTGGGGGATATCATTGGACGGACGCTCAGTTTGAATTTTATATGCTGACAGCGGCCATTTTGCCGTGGACCGCCGATCTATAATATAATAGGCTCCAGCTGTGTATGGTGATTGGAATGAAAAGCCCTGTTTAACATCACCCATCATCCCCTAGAGTTATATCGGCGGCCATTTTACCTAGGTCTGCAGACAGCTCTAGTGATGGGCTACAATGATGAGCAGCTAATTAGATATATCAGCAACTGACAGGGCTAAAAAACTTGATCCATTACAAAATAACCGACCATAATTACCATAATAGACACTAATGGTATGTGGAAGTGATCCAATATAGTTATATTGTATTTGATAATCAAGGAAAGAGCTGTGCATCCAGGAGTCACCGCACCGCACCTCATATACAATATAAAAGAGCCTAACCATATTAAAATAAATCTGAATTACCTTTTAAAAAACACATGCAAAATATATTAAAACATAAATTCCATTAAACAAAAATGAGAAAACTATTCAGATAACCTATACTTCTCCTCCATGGAGTTTTTTTAAAGTTTTTTTTAATTTTATTAAAGTTTATTTTACTCTATATTAGGGGCCTGAGATTCAGATCTCCTTAGAAAGGTTTTTTTTTTTTAAATACTCCATGGAGGAGAAGTATAGGTTATCTGAATAGTTTTCTCATTACTTACACTTCTTTGCTTCAGTTTGAATTTGCTGATCGTATTTTGTTTAGACACTTGAATGTCACTTATAATTTAGGTTTATATACATGCATGATGCACTTTCAGCAATTTATGTAAGGATTGCACTTTTGTTTGTATGCACTTTGAGGTTTTTATATATAAGGATTGCACATTATATTTATATATGTATGTTTTTATTAGCATATCCATCATGGTTTAATTTAATATTTCTGCACAATTATTTTTTCTCAGTTTATATATATTTTTTTCTCAGTTCATTATATATTTTTTTAGCGCAGGCACAATTGGTTTTATATATTTAATTACACAGAATGAAACGTGGTTAAGTGTTTGCTGCTTAAAAATAGTTGATTCACCCCTTAGAGGCGTTGGTCCACTTGTGGCTCGCAAGAACCCCACATTTTAATTTTGTTCCTTGTCAGCTGGTTTTGTGTAAGATGACATTAGTGTCCATGTTTACTCAGCTTCAATACAGGATTCTGTTTCTTGATTTTAGCCTTCCAATGGGTCATATAACTTAATCAACTATTTCTATTGGGAGGGGAAGTGCTCTCTTGGAGCGCTGACCCAGTTTAAAGGCTAAATGAAAAAATATGATATTTTGATGTGTCTCTGCCATGACAATAGGCTATCATGAGGTTAGCCCAGCGGTTCTCAACCTGGGGGTCGCGACCCCCTGGGGGGTCAATTGACGATTTGACAGGGGGTCACGAATGCTGGCCAAGATGGACCCGAAGTTATTGTGTTATGCTGGAGTCTGTCCGTCTCGGCCAGCGAGATGTCACTTCTGGGAGTGGAGAGACCGCACGGAAGTGATGTTTCGTCAGCGCCATCTTGGTACTCTCGTCCGCAGTCAGGCTACACTTAGAAGTCGGCAAGCGGACATCTTTTTACACCCACCAAAGTCCGCTTGCTGAGGACGAGTCTACCACAATGGAGGTGACGAAACTAAACACAGATGGCTTGCTGATTCTGACGGAACACCAGTGATCTGGTAAGTCAGAGATAGCATTTTTGTACATCAATTGCCGCCACTGTGCCATGAAACACCGTCACTGTGCCATCAAACGCCGCCACTGTGCCCATCAATTGCAGCCACTGTACCCATAAATTGCCGCCACTGTGCTATCAAACGCCGCCACTGTGCCATCAAGCGCCACCACTGTGCCCATCAATTGTGGCCACTGTGCCCATCAATTGCCGCCTTTGTGCCATCAAACGCAGCCACTGTGCCCAAATGCAGCCAAGCCACTGTGCCCATCAAATGCAGCCACTGTGCCAATCAAACGCAGTCACTGTGCCATATCAAATGCTCCCACTGGACCATCAAATGCTGCCCCCGTACCATATCAATGCTCCCACTGTGCCCCGCCGCCCGCTGTCTGCCCGGCACTTACCCTGTCTCTCAGTGGGGTATTTTATTCATTTGTATCTTATATGATAAATAAATATTTTGCGCTGTATATTACAAGATTTTGTTTTTGTGATTAATCACTACGCTTTAAGATGTTAAATTTGTAGAAATGAAAATATGTCCTGCATATCAGATATTTATATTTCGATTCATAACAGTCGCAAAATTACAGCAATGAAATGATCAACGAAAATAATTTTACTGTTAAGGGTCCCCACAACTTGGGAAATTTTATCAATGGGTCACGGCACTAGAAAGGTTGAGAACCACTGGGTTAAAAAAAGTCTTGTATGGTTTTGGAGGGGAATCGCATGGCGGGGTCCCCGCTACAATTTATATCAGACCCTTATCACGGCATGCAGCCTGGCAGATCAGGAAGGGGCGAGTGAGAGCCCCCTCCCTCCTGAACCATACCAGGCCACATGCCCCCAACATAGGGGGTGTGTGTGTGTTGGCGTAGGTGGGCCCTAAGCACCCCGGCCCAAAGCATCTTGTTCCCATGTTGATGGGGACAAGGGCCTCTTCCCCACAACCCTGGGCTGTGGTTGTGGGGGTCTGCGAGCAGGGGGCTTATCAGAATCTGGAAGCCCCATTTAACATGTAAATACGTATCGGGTACATAGTACCCCTACCCATTCACCAAAAAATGTCAAAAAGTAATAAACACAAGAGACAGTTTTTGACAAATCTTTTATTAAAAAATAAAAAAATAGTATCCCTCAATGTAAATCCATCATCAATCATGCCGCCCGCCTGCTCTGTGCTTTGACATTTCTTATATATGCAAGGGACAGGGCCACCTGGCTACCTCACCCAGTGGCCCCGCCCCCTTGTGAAGTCATATGCTGTTGGAAGGCAACATGGTTTAATATCATATTTCTGGTTGATAAAAGAAATAAAACCCTAAGGTCAACGCTGCGCTAGATAGAAATCAGCAACTAAAAATAAATAATGAAAGTGTTATAAGTGTAAAGCAGCCAGCACCTAAAGTTCAATACCAAAAAACTTCCAATAGGATAAACAACACAGCAAGTGCAGCGCTAATAGTGATGTAAAATATGATATTGTTATGATACTAAAAATTGTGGAATAATCAAAAAACAGTGATACATACAATGGTAAGTGAAATAAAAAAATAAAAAAATAACTACATAAAAAGAAGAAAAAAGAAAAAATATTTCAAAAAGAGAAAAGGGAAAAAGAAGAAAACTAAAGCAATGTCCCATAATGATCAATGAGAAAATCCATAAGCAATATGCCTCCACAGGAGAAAAGATGAATTGCAGGAAACAGAAGCTGTGACACCAATCTTCCCAATGCAAAACCATTGTGTGTTCAGGTCAACACCCAAAGTGAGGTAGCTTGCTTACCAAAAAGCCATGACTGCTGCTAGCAGTCTCGCCCAGCACAGGGAATTTAAAAGTCTCCCCAAAACTTAAGATCAGCTGATCTTTCTATTGTTGTGTGTCCACCTGGTCTTCTCTGGTATGATGCGGTATGGTGTGGAGAAGATATGTGAAGCTTGTTTTCATCAGCGGATGGGTATAATTCACTTCTGATGTGGCCGGCAAATCAGCAGCACCTCCTCGTTGCTGGTTGATACCAGGCCTGGAATGTAACAAAGTTGCACATCAAAGCTTTGTAGCATATCTGAAAGAAGAGATCAGGCCTCCATCAAGGCTGAACAGAGCTTGGCTCCGGACCGTCTGATGGTATAATGCTATGCAAGCAAGCTTGAAAGGGACCATAGCTGACAAGATGATTGATGAATGTCCTGCTACAGAAGATCAAAGGACCAAAAGGCATTGAAGATATCTAGCTACCCCTAGAGGCCAATACAGCAGGATGGACAGTAATATAATATATTAAAAGGACTACCTCTTGACAATATCTCATTGGACAGGAGGCTAGTGGGGGTGGTTATAAATGGGTCTGAATGAATGTGTAAAAAGGGCACACAGGAGGGAAATCAGCCCCTTTTCGCTCTTGGCTCATGCCTGGTGGCTCTCTGAGCTGCATGGCTCGCTCTCTACCATTTTTGAGCCTCATGGCTTTCTCTCTATCATCTTGAGCCCAGCCGAGGAGACCGCGTGATAAGTATCTTTGATGTTCTTGTGTTATATGTTCTGATGTTATATGCTTTGTAATATCTTTCTTTAGTATTTTCATGTTAGCATTTCCTATTTTCTTGGGAAATAAATAAGACACTGTTTTATTAAGCAGTGTGCTTGTTTTAATAGTTAACCTTATATTATTGTGATATCAATAGTAACTATCAGAGTTTTAATAGACTAGCTAATTAGGATAGGCAAGTTAATAGGAATAGACAAATTAATACATATATGTAATAAATAGAGGGAATCCGTAATCACCCTTGAATAATAATATTTACCCGATACCCATTCACATGGGGGGGGCGGGGGGCTGATCTGGGGAGCTGCCAAATTCTGATAAGCCCCAGGGTTGTTGGGAAGAGATCCTTGTCATCATCAACATGGGGACACGGTGCTTTGGGGTTGGGGGGGCAGTCCCAAATCACCCAACCTCTTTTGATTAGGGCATGTGGTCTGGTATGGTTGGGGGGGCGCTCGTCCCCCCCTTTCCTGACCTGCCAGGCTGCATGCCCAGATAAGACCTGCCAGGCTGCATGCCCAGATAATGGTCCGATATGGATTTTGGGGGGACCCCCACACCATTTTCTTTAAAATTTTGGCGTGGGGTCCCCCCAGTCCATACCAGTCCCAAAGGGTCTGGTATGGACTGGGGGAAGAACCCCACACCGTTTTTGTATTCGTTCTTTCAATAACCAGGTGTCGACAATTATAACTGCAAAAAATGTAAATGGGATTAGACTAGTTTTTTTTCTTTAGAAATGTCATTTACTTTTGCTGCAGCATGTTTTATGCATGCTACAGATGCACCACTTTATGGGCATATTTAAAGGAACTTTTCATTTTTATTGTTGCACTTTAAACATAATTTTTTATTGAAACATGTCCCCCCAGGCCCCCATATCCCATTTATGGCCAATTACCTGCGTATACACCTTCAAAATGGGCACTTTTAGTTTTTCCTGTTTGGCTCCCATAGACTCCAATGGGGTTTGCCATTTGGGTTAGGGGTTGTTTGCCCATCGCTAATATAAACCTATTGGGATTTTTTTTTTTTTTTTTTTACCAAAGTCATGTAGAAGAATACATTTTGACCTAAATTTAATAAAAGAGAACTATGAGTTTTGGCTTTTTTGCAGATTCATGCTTACCTAGGTGGATGCAGCATCTGTCCCAACGCGCCTCTGCACTGGGAACTGAGCGATCGAACACCATCGATCACTCGGTTCTCACACTTTCCCGAGCAGAGAGCTGCAGACTGTCAGTGACAGCTCTATGCTCTGCCCCCTCCTCGCTAATTGGAGAGCTGGGCAATGGAGGGCAATTGTCTTTCTTTTTATATAATAAAAAACCCAGTAGTGCCACCAAAAGGAAGCTCTACTTGTGTGAAAAAATTATATAAATTAAATTTTGGTACAGTGTTGCATGACCATGCAAGTTGAAGTAACACTGTCATGAATCAGGTGTGACCAGAACTGCGTGTACAGCAGCAGAGGAAACCAAACGCATGTAAAGTGAAAATAGAGTAATTTTTTAAAGTAAGTGAAATATAAAAACAAAACACCTCCAATACAACACAGTGCACAACAAACCAACTACCAGGCAGAGACCCACAAATAATAACAGTCAGACAGGTATATGCAATAAATGGGGAATACCAGAGTCGTAAACGTAGCCAGGCCAGGGTCATCAACGGGAGATCAGCAGATGGAGCAGGGAGCAAACAGGACAGGGAGAGGATGATCGGATCAGGCTGCAGGGCAAAGGTAAAGGTAACAGGGTCACAGGTTCAGGTACATGGCACAGGGTTCAGGTACCAGGTTCAGAGTCAGGGTCAGGTTCAGGTCAGGGTGCAAGGATGATACCAAGGCAAGTGTGTGTGTGCTTGTAGTAATACACATCTCCTGCAATCAGGCTCAGGTGACGCCTGATCACAGGAGATAATGTCAGCTTCACACTGCCGGGAAACACCCGCTGGTGGACACCAGTACTGCGGCCCAAGGATCAGATAGTGCCACCAGCAGGTGAAACCTTTCCTGACAGTTGCAGACTGCCAGGAGACACCCGCTGGTGGACATCAGTACTGCAAGCCAAAGTTCTGACAGTGTCACCAGCAGGTGGAACCTTTCCTGACAAACACAGTGCCAAACAGCAAAAAAAATATCTTGGTCACCTTGGTCATGGGGGGGGGGTTTAAAGCCTTCTGGAGGTCAAGTGATTAAGGCCCCAAGTAATTCTTGGGAACCAATGAGAAAGTATAACTTGATCATTTATAATGACGTGGGATACAAAAGTTTCAAAAAGTACCAAACTAAATCAATGTGAATCATTCTTAGAACAGAAGAGGAGACATGTGCCAATCAAATGTGTGGCAAACTTAGAGGCAAATCAAGAATATATGACATGTTTTGTATATTTGTGACCCTTGCATTGATAAACCAGAGCAACCAACTATGATAGATTTACACAGGTCTGTGAGAGAACTAACAATGGAGATACATTTTACTTCCAAAAGACTCACAAAAGGGAAATGGTTGGGGCGGGTCTATTCTGTTGCAGTGCTACTTTAGAGCAGTTGAGGAAAACATGTTTTGAATCGTGGAAAAACACACCACGTTTGAGATGCCTTGAATGGCACCCAAACGTGGTGCGTTTTGCCACTATTGCAGGGCAATTTGGAATTGTGGACAGAATCGTGACAATTGTGCTGTGCTAGGGGTTAATTATTGTGCCACGCTGGGGATTAATAATTGTGCCATGCAAAAGCCTTAATTGCTGTGCAGTGCTGGGGGTTCATTATTGTGCAAAGCCAGGTTTATTGTGCTATGCTTGGGTTTTTATTATTGTGCCGTGCTTGGGGCTGATTATTGTGCCAATAATAAGGGGATAAGCTGTTGTGCTGTTCTAGGAGTTAATTGTTGTTCCACGCCAGGGGTTAATTATTATGCCTTGCTGGGGGCTATTTATGACCCTGACATATGCTGGGTGTTAGCGTTACTGTCCACATTAGCTCTGTAGTGACAGCACGGTTGTCCTCCTTTATGTTGACGTTTTTGGTATCCGGGGAGGCAGATCACGGAGCACAGAGAACATGGAGTCCGAAGACATAATCCAGTTTTTATGTTACCAATATTACATTTTAGTTAGTATTCTTGATTTCTTGTAATAATGTTTAACATATACTAAGCTATCCTATATACAGTATATAAACAACCTTTTTGAAGGAGGGTTTAATCTACCACATGATGACCATGCATTTATAGCATGTACTGTATGCTGGCCACCATTCTACTCTTCCCCGTTATGAACACCCTAAATCAAAAAGTTAATTTATGGCATCTTATCAGTCCTTAGATATGGTAGCTGCATTGACTTTTTTTTAAGCCTAAAAACAAAACATTTTCAGCAAATACAGAAGTTATTTGCTGATCTTGTTATAAATACTGTGTCAGTTCCTGTGAGCTGAACATGGATCCTGTCCTAATCTACAGAGCCCCATTGGAAGTCCATCTTATACCGAATAGAGAAATAGCCTTTTCCACCATCTCCACCAATGGTGTTGGTGGTTATTTACCTGAGAGATAAGAGAAAATACCACATATATTTTAACTGAGTGATGAAAATGTCAGAATGATATAGGCACACTTAGGAACAAGATCAATATGCCCAATCATGCCTGCAGCAAGCTGACCTAGGGAATCGATTAGAAGACCTATATGCAAGATCTAGTGATGCCCTGGTGGGGAGGATGGCAATGATGATGGATTGAGACCACATCAGAAGGACAAGGAAGAAGCTAGCCCAACAAAAGGATGAAGGAAAGTTGTACACCTTCCTGAAGTGTTTGATGGCATTAGTCATAACTTATTTGGGGTCCATTGTAGGCTTGTCTTATGCACCATCATCATTAGAGACTAAAGCCTCGTACACACGATTGGATTTTCCGACGAGAAATGTTCAATATCAGGCTGTTGACGGAAAATACGACCATGTGTATGCTCCATCAGACAATTATTGTCGGACTTTCCGCCAACGAATGTTGGCTAGCAGTTTTCAAATTTTCCACTAACAAATGTGTGTTGTCGGATTTTCCGATTGTGTGTACACAAGTCCGTTGGACAAAAGTCTAAAGTACAAACACGCATGCTCAGAAGCAAGGACGAGCCAGAAGCGGTCGGTCTTGTAAACTAGCGCTCGTAATGGAGAATTAACATTCGTGACATGGCAAATTATGAAATCTCCAAATGCAACGCATATTCTCTTCTTCTTTAATGGGATAATAATGAAGCTGCTTTACTGGTGATACTGATGGAGTTATTGCAAACACATTTTCAAAGGCTTTTTTTTCTAGTGATATCAAGAATAATAATTTTTATTTGGGCAAGTTAACACAATACCATTATCCCGTAGTTTTTAAGATCAAAGATACAACTATGTTGGTGTCCCTTGTCAAATTTATATTACATTTTTTAAAATGTAACCGCCTACTCCCAAACTGTCATTTGAAGTAAAACACATAACCAAGTATTATTCTCCACAATTTTTTTACTGTGCATTAAAAAAAGAAAACAAATAAAATTAGACATGCTATCTGCCAATAGAACTTAACCAAAAAGTGTGTTCTATGCATCCAAAAATATAGAAAATATAACAAATCAAATCATTATTATTCAACCAAAAAATAAAATAAAAGCCTCATGCATGTGTCCTGCTTCTTAATATAGGGGGTCAGCAATGCCAAGAGTTGGTGAAAGCAGGGGTCCGTCATCCGGAGATAATTCCGAAAAACATCTGGATTATTCTCCTGGAGCTCCCGCAGCAACGGCATAGGACATAATAGGTCACGATTAATAAAACAACCAATTTTTGGTCCAAGAAATCCTCCTCCTCCTGTTTCTGGACTGGACTTGGGTCAAAGCAATAACTCCAAGGCCAATAATAAATAACACGTTATCTCCTCTGATTCAACAACATGGCTGGTTGACGAACGGCCATTCAGAAACAAACTGAAAAGCACAAAATATCTTGTGATACACGCCACGATACAAAGGACCCCTATTATTCTGGTCACAGTATACATCCCCTCGCTGGTCACGGTCACAGTATTTACTGAAATGAGTGATAAACACTCCTCCTTGCCACTATGCCCTACGATCATTATGGGAGATTTTAACTCGGTATTACAACCGTCTATGGATAGATTGAAACCTCTAATATCTAAATCAAAGTTGTTTAGCAAATAATGTGAGGCATATGGTTATGTGGATACATGGCGCTGGAAATTTCCCACAGTAAAAGTGTTTTCGTGTCTAAATCATATGGTTCTCTATCTAGGTTAGATTATGCCCTTGCCACTAAAGATCTTTTACCATTTGTTCAGGCGATCACATATGTAGTCCAGACTATATCAGATCATTCACTTATACAGGTTACTCTCACTTTGGGACATAGGCCTGCGTTTCGGGTCTGGAGGCTCAGTCCCCTCTGGATCGCCACACCTGAAATACAAGAATCTATCCCGACAGATATGGCTAATTATTGGGCTTCCAACTCAGACACTGCTGCAATGGGACCAGTTTGGGATGCCTTGAAGGCAGTGCTGCGAGGCTCCTACATATCTCGCATTAAACATTATAGACTAACTGGGAGGGCCTTGCAGGCTGTGCTTGAGAGGTCCCTAGAGGAGGCGAGATCCAAACATATGGCAAATCCATCCAACATAACCTGGGGGAAACTGAGGCCCATAAGGCACTGCAACTACATCTGGTTGATATGACAAAAAAGCAACAACTACATCTGTCTGCTAGAATACATAAACATGGGGGAAACAACGGGAGACTGCTTGCTTTTCTTGCCCATACTGAATACATAGACAGTTCGATACCTGCCATACAGTTAACTGACAGGTCTATTACCTCAGATCCCTTGATTATTAATCAAGAGTTTGCATCATACTATGGGAAACTTTATGACGACCCTACACCCCCTTTAGAGACCACCTTCACAGATTTTTTCTCCTCACTAAACTTCCCCATACATAATGACTCTCACAAGAACCTTTTAGATCAAGACATAACAATAGAGGAGGTGGAGAAGGCTATCAGCTCTCTGTCACCCTCCAAGACCCCAGACCTAGATGGTATTCCTTCTGCATGGTATCAAACATACACTGAAACGATCGCCCCTAAAGTACTATCCACTTATCGCGCGCCATTGGAGCAGGGAATTCTCCCTGATTCAATGAACGAAGCCTTAATTGTAGCTTTACCTAAACCTGGCAAGGACAAGTTACTATGTGGGTCATATCGACCTATTTCACTTTAAAATAATGACGCCAAAATTATAGCAAAAATACTGGCGAGTCGCCTACAGGAAGTAATACTCCCTCTAATATCACCTGATCAGTCAGGATTTATGCCTGGTCAAAGCACTTTTGATAATATCCGAAGACTGTATCCGCATAGTCATAAAGCATCTAAAGAAAAATGTAGTGGACTGATACTGTCATTAGATGTGTTGAAGGCTTTCGACACTGTCCGTTGGACATTCCTATGGGAAACCATGTCAAGAATGGGTTTCGGCCCACATTATATGAGGTGGGTTCATCTTTTGTATGCAAGCCCTAGAGCTAGGGTCCGTACTAATAGGGATGTCTCCTCACCATTCTCACTAAAAAGAGGTACTAGGCAGGGGTGCCCCCTGTCCCCACTTCTGTTCGCTCTCGTCATTGAGCCTTTGGCTCTGGCGGTGCGGCAGACGTCTGGGATAGGGGGGCATCCGTTGTGGTGCTCTGGAAGAGAAGATATAAGACGATGCGCTTTGTTTATCTTGATGGCAAAGAGAGCTCCTTTACTAGTTTGATGCAGGTGGTGGAGTTTGGGGAAGTGTCTGGACTGAGGGTCGGGTGGGACAAATCCATAGCTTTCCCTATTTGTCCCCCTCTAGCACACAATTACTTGAGTAATTCTAATCTTCAGATGACCCAAGCCTTTAAGTATTTGGGTATTCAGATACATAATGAACTTTCAAAATATGAAGACCTAAATGTTACCCCCATTATTAAACAGATGGTGGATAGACTTCAAACATGGTCAACACTCTCCTTGAACCTGATAGGTCGAATAAATATTTTTAAGATGATTTATCTGCCAAAATGTTTATATTGTTTTAGAGCTGCTCCAATTTACCTTCCAAAGAAATTATTTTTGAAAATTGAATCCACCCTATCATCGTTCATATGGAGTAATACCCAACTACGGATTGCAAAATCGTCCCTACAAGCATCCAAACTAAAGGGAGGTCTTGCCTACCCAAACCTGCATGATTACTTTATAGCCTCCCAACTTACCTATGTTTATGATTCCCTTCCACAGCTCTTCTATTGACATTTTATAGCCCGTCTGTTTCTTTTCAAGATGAACTACATAGGGCACTGAAATCCAGATGTTCCCGATGTTCCCCTATAGATGTGGGTTTGTTGGCATGGAGGGAGGGGGAAAAGATGCTTACGACCACGGTTCTGGGGAGGACACCACAGACTCCTCTCTGGCACAAACATAGCCTCCCTGAGCTCTATGGGCATCCAGACTCACAATGGTGGACCAGCTTACAGATCACACATCTTCCCCATGTAATTAAAGGGAATATTTTTGAGTCCTTTGAAAATTTATGGGGAAGTTATGGTATTGATCATAAATTCTTTTATAAGTATTTACTTCTCAGGCATGCCATTCGGGCTCAGTTTGGGTCATTGCCTATAGAGCTCGAGGAGTCTCCAATGGAAGATCTATTATCCTATCCTGATATTACTAAATTAGTAACTACCTTCTATGGCCGTCTCTCTAGGGCAGGGGTAGACCCATTTCAAAAATCCTTTCTAGAATGGAGACTATTAATGCCTGAACTTACAGAAGAGGGCTGGGAAGAAGTCACTGAGGTAAGAAGGGTCGCTGGTTCGAATCCCAACCATGACACTACCTGCCTGGAGTTTGCATGTTCTCCCTGTGCCTGCGTGGGTTTCCTCCGGGTACTCCGGTTTCCTCCCACACTCCAAAGACATGCTAGTAGGTTAATTGGATCCAGTCTAAATTGTCTCTAGTATGTATAAATGTGAGTTAGGGACCTTAGATTATAAGCTCCTTGAGGGTAGGGACTGATGTGAATTTACAATGTATATGTAAAGCGCTGCGTAAATTGACGGCGCTATATAAGTACCTGAAATAAATAAATAAATACATTAAACTCTAGCTAAGTTGAACCGTATGGGGTTGGGTACTAATGCAGCATGTACCAGAAGTAATTTGAATAACGCTGATTTATTCCACATGTTTTGGAGCTGTCCGGGACTGGCCTCCTATTGGATGGACTTATTCAATTTTTTTGACAATCAACTGGCTCTGCCGGTGCCCCAGACACCTGATGTGGGGCTGTTTGGCATTTTGAATGATTTTATACACAGTGTGCCTGCCCGGATTCTAATTCGATCTGTCCTATTCTATGCACGTAAAGTGATACTGTTACACTGGAAAGATAGTAACCCTCCAACATTACAGTCCTTGTTCCGTATTATTAATGGGGAGCTTCCCAAATTCAAAATTATCTATAAGAGTAGAGCATGTTCCAAAAAATGTATTAAAGTGTGGCAACCATGGATGGATGTCCCCAACTCTTATTGGGGCACAGTTCTATCTTCCCAACTAAACTGACAAGATAGTTTATAAACAATTTAGGATTGAATGTGATGGAGACAGGTTATATATAATGTGAAGAAAAAACGAACTGTTGTGGAAGATATAAGCTATGTAATATGTTCTATATCTGTGGTAGAGATGGGTCTCACAACAAATTGAGATATTGGTGGGATTTAGGTTGGTATGAATGGTGTGTGTATGTGTTGTATGAGTGTTCATGTTTTTGTTTTGGTTGTTTTTGAATCATTGGAAATGTACCTTCCAGATATGGCCTATGATGAATCCCCCATCCCTGACTGTCACTAGTTTGGCTTTTGGGGAACGGGTGATATTGTTTCTCCTCCTTAAGACCTTCATTATAACAAAATGGCCTAGGAGATATGCAAAGTATGGTTTTCCTATGATAAACGCCTATTGTAACCATGTTGAATGCTATACTGTTATGTTGTTGTATTGCTGAAAACTAAATAAACACCTTTCAAAAGAAAGAAAAGCACAAAATGAAAAGTGTGAACTGAAAATCGCTAAATGAAAAGCACAAAATGAAAAGCGCGAATCAACACTCACCAAACTTTTACTAAAACGAAATTAGCAGAAGGAGCCCAAAGGGTGGTGCTAAAGAGCTGAAAAACCATGTAGTACGTCAATACGTTCGTGTTTGTTGGCCGACAATTCCTTGCCGTTTGTATGCAAGGCAAAATCCAGGCACACTTCTTCAGACAAAAGTCAGAGGTTTTGTCTGCAGAAAATCTGATCGTGTGTACGAGGATTTACAGCTAAATAAACTAACTCTACTGCCAGGCAGCTTAGAGGTAGCAAACATCTTTTCACCAACAATATTTAGCAGTCGAAGAAAGGAGGCTACGCACATCCACCCACCATCAAAGACAAGCAGCGAGAGCAACAAGGAGGTATCAACAGTCTACTCACCACCAGGAAGTCAGGACATAAAAGGGACAGCAACAGAGTTACAATGTTAGGGCAAAAAAGGTCTTTAGGCTCCTCATCATATTTTTTTTTCTCTGCAATAAATACTGTCAAATGGGTGATAATGGAAAATTCCTATCAAATACTTACCGTAATTTTCCTTTCCTGATGGACTCCATGGCAGCAACGTGTGGGTTTAGTCCCGCCTTCACTACTACCCTACAGTACTCTACTCCTATAAATCTTTGCTCCCAACCAGCGACCGTGTTCGATAACTAGCCTACTCCAGCCATTGGGAGGGAACTCCTGCTGCCATGAAGTCCATCAGGAAAGGAAAATTATGGTAAGTATTTGATAGGAATGTTCCATTTTCCTGATAGACTCCATGGCAGCAATGTGTGGGAAATAACTCGCCACCCCCCACAGGGTGGGCAAAATGCTGAACAAAGATTTAATTAACACCGTCAAACGACAGTACTTTCAAACCAAAAATGGCAGACGACAGAGTTGCTGGTTCAACACAATAATGAGACATAAAAGGATGGATTGATCACCAGGAAGCTGCTCTGCAGATCACTTAAGGCGCGACATGACATGAGGCCACCCATGAAGTTGAGAGACTTCTGGTTGAGTGTGCTGTTACCACCTCAGGAGGAGCCAAGCCTTTCTCTTTATAAGCCCATTGGAGAGCTTGAACAACCCATGCAGCAATGGATCTGACGGAAGCCTGGAGGCCCTTGTTTTTCCCATGGAAAAGGACAAAGAGGTGCAGGCAGTCCCCGATTTAGGAAGTCTCCTACTTACAAATGGCGTCAAATGCCGGCCACTTGTGCTCCACGCTGGTCCTGGATACCTCCGGACACATCCCATACTGCAGTACTACATGTACTGTATTGCCAGAAGAGCCCCACATAACAACAAGCACCCGGAACATCCTACATCCATGCACAGGTGGATGTTACAAATGCAGTGTTCTGACTTACAAACAAACCTACAGTTCTTATTGTGTTCGTAACTCGGGGACTGCCTGTAGTCAGATTGTTGAAAAGAAGCTGTAGCCTCCAGGTACCGCTTCAAGGCAACTACCACATCAAAGGGCTGTAGCTCTAGACTTCCAGCTGAATTAAAGGTAGGAAGCGTGATTTCCTGATTCGCGTGGAAAATTGAGGTGACCTTAGGGTTTGTCGCTAGCATCGGGATTAGAACCACTCTGTCCGGAAAAAAGGTAAGAAAGGGCACCTTTGACCCTAAAGACTGAATTTCAGAAATCCTCTTCGCCGAGTTATGGCTACCAGAAAGGTAGTCTTAAGCGTAAGTTCTCTGATCAAGAGTGGCTTGTCGAGTTGCGAGAAAAAAAAACAAGGACTAGTGGAAGGTCCCATTTGGGGAACCTATCTTTCCTCTGCGGTCTGAGCCTAACTGCGACCTTGAAGAACTGTTGGACCAGAGGATGTTTGGCCGATGACACCCCAGAGAAGGCTGAAATCACTGACACCTGAACACGGAGTGAACTAACAGAAGATATCCAGTCCCGATTGCAGGAAACTTAAGACGTCCTGAACTGCCGGAGCACTACAAGAGTTGGATCTGCAGGACATGTGGCTTGTGAATTTAGCCCAAATCCTTTCGTATACCCGATTGGTACTTCTTCTTCTAGCACTGAGGAGCGTGGGAATGACCTCTTTGGGGCAACCTAACAGCCTTCCCCTCTCAAAAACCAGGCCCATAGGCACAGGTGAGCCGGGCAGGGATGTAGTCTCGTGCCCTGAGAGTGGTAAGGGGACTGGTTCCCGGACACTGAGAATCATTAGGAGGGGAAACCAAGGCCTGTTTGGCCAGTAAGGGATAATGGATATCACCTCCTCTACTTCCGACCTGAGTCTCCGCAGGAACTGGAGAATAATGGGGGTTGGTGAGAAGGCATAAGCTCTGCGGAACCACCATCACTCTGTCAGGGCGTCTACCCTGTAGGCCTGATTGTCCCGAAACCTCAAGTAGTACCTCACCAGTTTCTTGTTGAAAGGGGAGGCAAAGAGATCGGCTTCTGGGGAGATCCCCAAGGTTACGATCCAACTGAATACCTCCTCGCGGAGAGACCACTCGTTGTCTAAAAGGACTCGAGATAGGAAGTTTGCCTGGACATTCTGGATCCCGGTTACATATGTTGCTGTTATGTTGACCAGGTTCCTCTGATCCCAGGTCATAACTGGTTCTACCTTTTGAAGCAGGGACAGATTTCGAATACCCCTTTGTCTCCTTATGTATGCTACCGCCATCGTGTTGTCTAGTCTGAGTAGTACAGAGGCTCCTGATATCAGATGACGAAATGCCAGAAGTGCCTGGAACGCTGCCCTTAGCTCCAATATGTTCGACACTGTTCCTCGGGGAGGAAAGTCCCAAGAGTCCTGCGCCACCTCTGCCAAGCAATGGGGGCCCTAGCCCCTGTTGCTGGCATCTGTCATTATCGTGACCCATGTGATGGGAAGAATGGAGTGACAGTTGCATAGGTTTTTCCGCTGGAGCCACCACGGAAGGGAGCTCCTCATGGCCGAAGTAATGCAAATAAGCTGGGCTTTGTTACCTGACCATTTTTGGAAGGGTCACATCTTCCACTATGCCCACTTCACCATCGGTATCATGGCCACCATGGTGCCGATGATCCTCAAACACTGGAGGGCATGGAGATGAGAAGCAAAGAGAGCCAGACGAATCCTGTCTCGGACTATCGTAATCTTTTCCTCGGGTAAAGAGATAGTGCCTTCCGAAGGGAAGGCACGTGAACTGTAAATGAAGCTTGCCTACGGAGAAGAGAAATTGTTGAAAATCCTCTGCCACAGAAACATGAAAATAAGCATCTTTGAGGGCTATAGAGACCATCCAGTCTCCTGATTGGACTGACTGCTGGATTGTGGACAGCGTCTCCATCTTGAACTTTTCTTTTTTGATAAAACGGTTCAGATGGGTCAGATCTATGATGGGCCTCCATGCACCGTTCTTCTTTTGGACCATAAAAAGAGGAGAGTAAATTCCCATGCCTCGCTGGTTGTCTGGGACAGGGATAGCAGCTCCTTGATCCTTCTGATTCCTCCTTTATTGATTTGTATTGTAAATGTACTGTCTGCCCTCATGTTGTAAAGCGATGCGCAAACTGTTGGCGCTATATAAATCCTGTTTAATAATAATAATAATAATAATAATAATAATAATAATAATAAAGATTTTATGTAGGCTAACAGAATCAATCTTTTTTCTTCTGAGGCCAGAAGAGAGGTGGGAACGCACCTGAGTCTGGGGGCGCTGCTGAAGGCCAGGCATGGCCTGAAGAGACCGTCTTGATGGTCCAGAAGTCCTGAATTGAGGCCGCCCAGTCGTGCCGAAAGTCGAGAAGGCGAGCCCCAACCTTGCCTGTCTGAGTGGGCCCAATCGCAAAAGGACTTGGTCTGTTCCCTCTCCCCCGTTGAACTGCTCTTGGTTGGTTTTTTGAAGGATGACTGCCTTGACTTCCATGACCTGGAGAATTCACGGCCTGGCCTGTAGCTACAAGCTTCCCTGGCACGTTCCTGGCACTGTTTCCTTGGGAAAGATCTTCTCTGGCCTTGCAAATGCTGATCCTGAGGAAGGAACCCTGACTTACCACCAGTTTCCCGGGTTATGACGTTATCCAATTTGTTGCCAAAAAGGGAAGACCCTTCAAAAAGGAATTCGGCACCACCCCCGTTTATATTCTGGGTCAGCCAGCCAAGGACGGAGCCACAAGGCACGCTTGGCGGTGACAGCTGAAAGCATAACCCGAGCCACCAGACGGATGATATCGATAGAGGCCTCCCCCAGAAAGGCAGATGCTAGCCTCAGCTCCTGGATGGGTGAACTCCTCGCCACATCTTCCGAGATGTTCCTGAGTGTCTAATCCACATCCTCAGTCCAGACTTCCATAGCTTTGCTCCATTAAGGCGTGCTTAATGGAGACTGTATCTTCCAAGGGAAGGGTCACATGTTTTACCAGCCTCATCAGGGCTGCATCCATCAGCAGAGCCGACTCGAAATGCTTGACCTCGTCCTCTTTGAAGGGATAAAGCCTCAGAACTTTAGATAGCATGGAGTTCTTTTTCTCCACCTTGCCCCATTCGTCTGTGATGACTTCACCAAGTTCAGCAAGAAATGTAAAGTTGACACGTTCCTTCAATTATTTGAAGTATTTCCTTTGCTTGGAAGGGGTGGCCACAGGATCTTCCCAATTTAAAGCTTCTCTGATGGCTTTAACCAAGGGAGAGAGCAAGGCAAAATCAAACCCCACACAGGGATCTTCCCCTTCAGAGTCACTAGGCAAGGGAACAGCAGAAGGGTGGCTTGGCAGAGAGGACTCCCAAGTGTCCTGAAATTGTGTCTCCCGTACTGGTGAGAGTAGCGGCTCTGCAGGGGGATCATGGGTCTGGCTGGTCTCGATACCTCTCAGGGACTCTTTGACAACTCTTTTGAACAGGGATTTCAGCTGCTGTTCCATACTACCTCTTTCGCCAGCTGCTTTGGCATAACAGAGGTCACACAGGGATTTTCCCACAGGTACTTGGTACCTATACTCCCAGCAGACACAATCAACTGACCGGCTGGAATGAGCCATGGAAGGGCGAGACACGTATTTGCTATGATGCCTCGATCTTGAGGGTGAACCGTGGTGTTTAGATCTGGAAGAGGAGTGCCGGTGATAAGATTTTGAAGAGTCACTTCCTGACTCTCGCCATTGTTTGGACCTAGAAGGGCTGACAAAAAAAAGAAATACAGGGAACAAAAAGTTCGGGGAAACAGTGGCCATGAAGACCAATAGCAAACCCCCCAAACCCCCCCCAGCTGGACCCAGAGAAGAGAAAACACCTCTAAGTACCTGCTGCGAGAGTGCTGGCCACAGGCAGGCGGTGGAGAATCCATGTCCCTGGGAGATTCCATCAGAGCTGTAAGAAATAGATCCGTCAGTGCCAGGAACAGAGCATGACCTGCCTACCTGTCCCATGGGAGCCACTTACCATAGACAGAGAGACAAGGACCTGGGGAAGTCGCCGCAATAAGCCCGCAAGCATTCCCAAAATTTGCAGGCTTTTCCCCTGTTTAAAAAGGCCGCCACCATGGCGTCTTCGCCGAATCGGACACGGTGCCAGTGCGCATGAGTGATTAGTGTCATTTTGACGCTAATGCGCATGCGTGAACCAAGCCTCGTTCTCGTACTGTACTCGCCCATGTGCAGAACGGCCAAGAAGATGAGGCAGGAAGTAAATGGTGGCTGGAATGCAGAAGGAACCAGCTGCCACAAAATGAACGGGGAACCCAAGGGGAAAAGAAACATACAGGAAAAAGGGAAGCAAACAGATGAACAAAAACTGCTGCCATAATAAGGAAAAATCTCACCACTCCCACCATGAACGAATCCAAGGCCGAAGGTAAGATGAATAAGCCGGACTCATGAGGGAGATAGGGTCACCTGCTAGTAACTGGATTGTTTGACCAATGTTTGCGACTCTTCATTCCAGGGACGCAGTTCGGCCAATCACGATCATGGGGGAGGAATCCTTGCGTAGGAAGACCATCAACTAGGTCCTATGGAGGAGGGCAAAAAAAGAACACGGTCGCTGGTTGGGAGATAGAGTCCTATAGGGTAGTAGTGGAGGTGGGACTAAACCCACACGTTGCTGCCATGGAGTCTGTCAGGAAAGACTTTTTATTTCTGACTGTTAATAATACCATTCTTACATTAATTTTGCAATTTTACAATATATGCATTTTATCTCTATTCATACAGGTAGGCCTGTAGTCTGAAAATATCCAGAAAAAGTTTGTATCACTTGTTTATTTTTACTTTTTATCTGCAGGATTTAAAAAAATAACTTGTCTGTGTGATTATCTTGTCAGGCGCATCTCGTATTCCCCTGTCGATCTCCTCACCTCTTTGTACGTAGAACTTTTCTATATAAAGAGAACAGATTCTAGACGGAGTGCTCCACGGCTGGAGATCCCCGGACACTCTGCGCCCTGTAAGTAGAATTATGATCATCCTCTAAGTAAGAGGGAGGGGAGATACAGAATAGAGAGACACACACAGCTCATCACTTCATGACATATTACACACTGAGTCACCTTCATCTCCTCAATATATTACATAATAAAGGGAAGCATTAACATTGCACTGATTACTATTGATCTGGGATGTAGAGATAGTTTTGAACACTGAAAGACTTCGCAGAAAGATTCACCTTTCATCTTTTTTTTGTTTTTCACATACATGCCTAAAGTGGAACTTTACCTATAACAACTTGATAAAAACTGATCTTTTAGCAAGGAACATACATTTCACATAAATAATTATGCTACCAAAATTAGTGTGTAAATTGCCTCCAGCATTGCACAGGTTTCATCTTCCCGGAGGCTGCTACTTTGATAAAGCCCAGAGCAGAAGTAAACCAAGGCTGTCAGCAGATTGGCCTCTCCAAATTCAGCACAGTGCCTAAAAACAGAGAGCAACTGAGCATGTGCAGAGCAGGGGGAGACAGTGTATTACTGGAGTTTAAATAGTAGAGACACTTATTTTTGAAGTTTTACTTAGCTATACCTGCAAAAGGGACCTGTCTGAGGTGATCTAGAAGGAATTTGTTTACTGATTAAAGTTTCATATAAAATGTACTTTACTGCCTTGAAAAATTACTAAAGATATAAAAAGTTTTATATTTTCAAAATCTAAAATCCTATAGCAGACCAAAAAAAAAAAAAAAAAAGATACGATATTTGCACCTACTTTTCTAAAAGTTAAAATTTTTTCAGTGAGCACAAAAACAAAATATACACTCAAAATGTTAAACTATATATAAAAGATGAGACTGCATGAAGTGAATAAAAACAATATATAGATATCTTGTTCATTAGAAATGAGTGAATCTGCCTGGTTTCAATACACTGAGCATTCAGCAAATCCTGTATGAAATTCGTAGAATAAGGGCAAATTTGAATTTCAGGGGAGGATAATCCTGTTACTAAATTCTGCCCATTTTTAAAAGGTATAATAGGCACGCTACGTACTAAAGCAAACATCATTGAAAGTATGTAAATTCTTTTAATAACAACATGCATACTTAGGGGATGCATAAAGCTGTATGTGGTGTTACATAAGAGTCAACTTTTTATAGACACTCTCTGCAAGCAGCCTACACACGTATATGACTGTGGAATTAAACTGATCATTACTTTTCCTTCCCTTTTATTTTTATATTTTTTGTCTTTTATTCTTTATTTTATTTTATATTTTATTTTATTATCCTTTTGTTATTATACTTTATCATACTCTAAAATACTCTAAATTACTTAGTTAGAATGAGTTTGTGACAAGGAATCTAGAACTGTTAAAATGTTAAGCATGGATGAACAGTTGGACCATTTTACAGTTTAACAATTACTATTACGCTAAGCATAAAAATGATCAGATGAACCGCACATACCGTATTTACCATTCTTCCAATATAAGCGTTATTTGACACATTCTGTATGACAATCTCTTGTTTGTACAAATTATCCAGAAAACAATAAAAATTCTGGGAAAAAAAATTAGCTTGGCATACACACAGCAGCACCCCAATCTAATAAAAAAAATGCTTTTTTTCACATAGCATTTATAGGCTCGCTTTTATAAAGAAAAATTCTGCCTGCACCTAATATCTTCATAGGTGTCACAGCTGCTGCGCCAATACACTTTTTATACAGTACGTCAATAAAGTGCTCCTGTTATAGGCTCACTTTTACCAGCAGATAAAATTTGTCCAGTCATTCACTGAGGCTCTTCATTTTCTCACTGATGCCAAACCATCCTGCCACTGGCCAATTTTTATCAAGCTCTCATCAAGAATTATTCATATATTAGAATATAAGATACAGTGGTTTAAAACTGGCCAGCAGCAGGACATTTGTAAAAAGGGGGAATTTTGTGGGACTGTCTTTGTGCACATGCACATATGTATTTCACATAAATGTTTCTTTTTCAGTTTATTCAAATTAATTACACTATTTACCACTAGAAATAAGGTAAAAGCTAGTTTTTACAATTATATTCAAAATGAGACAAAGAGTAGAAGCAAGGGTTTTACTGGAAGAATTAAGAGACCATGTATGATGCAGTAGCATAAAATTAGCAAGCAGATTTTTAGTAGAAAGCCATAAAAAGGTACATACGTGTGAAGCAGCAGGATATGTACAAGAAAGAAAATAAAAACAAAAAAAACAAACAACTTGTAGTTCCGCAACAGCTGGAGGGCCGCCAGTTTGACACTTGTACATTAAGAGGATTTTGAAGCGCCTGGTGCCATTGTGTGAGGGAAGCTGAAAAATTAAGAATCTTTATCTAATGTTCTATCAAGAGTAGTTTATTACAAAGTTGAGGTTTTGAGGCTGTAGGAGCAGCTTATAAATAAAACAAATTCCCTTTCAAATTGGTTTATGGTGGTTATAAAAGCGTAATAGATCCTAGGTAAGTGTGCTAGGAAATCTTTTGTTTGTTTGTTTGTGACACGCGTTGCCTTTCCATGTATACTTTACTGCTAACTTAAAGGGGTTGTAAACCCTTGTGTTTTTTCTTCATGCATTATGCATTAAGGTGAAAAAACTTCTGACAATGACTGGCCCCCCAGCCCCCCCCCCTTCCATTTTACTCACCTGAGCCCTTCGTTCCCTCGGCAGAGACACGCTCTTCCCCTCTGCCCGGGGTTCTCGACTCTTGATTGGATAGATTGATAGCAGCGCAGCCATTGGCTCCCAGTGCCGTCAATCAAATACATATAGTCAATCAAATATGTCTATAGACAGATATAGTGTCTATAGATGCAAATGCTGGACTCTGGAGCGCACCCACAAGGTAACCCCCCGGGAGAGCGCTTCTCCCAGGAGGTTTACCGATGTGAGGAGGAGCCACGAGAGCCTCTGGGGGACCCCAGAAGATGATGATTGGGGCCACACTGTGCAAAACGAACTGCACAGTGTAGCCCCGATCATCACAATGATTTTTTTTTTAAATAACAAAAACATAAGGGGTTTACAAATCCTTTAAGGCTAGTTATAGGTTGGGGTGGTTGCCACTTTTTTGTACAGTTGGTTGAACTGGGTGCAGGGATGCACTGAATAACTTCAGCTTGCCATTGTGCTCACATGGGTCTACTGTGCCTTTAAGGAGGGGTAGGCTCCTTCCAGGCACACCTGCTCTAAATTTATCCATTTTTATATGTGCTCCTACTAAGGATACTCAAAATTTCAGTTGACGTGGGCACTGCAGCTTACGCAAATATGTGCAAACAAAACCGTCTGTTTTAATGTGACTTGTTAGACAGGGTCATTTTAGTTGATCTGCAGGCTGGTGGGTAAGTGCTCTGGGAAATCTGTTTGTGACATGCATTGTCCTTCCATGTACACCTTACTGCTAAGGCTAGTTATAGGTTAGGGTGGTTGGCACTTTTTTGTATAGATCCAGGTGCTTGTAGAATCAATCCAAGTGACTAAAATAAAGGACAGATGTGAAGATATATGTAGAAATCCTTATTATGGATAGCAAGGTTTATAGACAGACAGCTCTTGGAATGAGACAATATGAGAGCCTTCATAGAGTTCTAACATTGCGGAGACCAATCAGGATCTAATGTTACACAGATAGATCCAGGCTCATGAGTTCCAAAGCAGAGAGGGGCAGGAGCTGAGAAGTCTTGTTGTAATAGTATTGGCTAATTGTAGAACTGATTGCAGGGGCACATTTACGGTATCTGGGAAGGAATGTACTCAAGAGTAATTTAGGTTCACAGGTTAAGGCAGCATGTTCAATTGGTAGTCATGAAAACTGTGGGGAAGAGAGCCACCACTGTTTGGTCTGATCCAGAATAACCGCCTTATAATAGGTTTTTATTTTGAGCACCTAGGCCTGCATAAGATGAAGGGATGCAGAGGGTAGAGTGTTTCAGAATGCTTTGAAGCAATGGTTAGGCAAGACTGGGACTTGCATAGTTCTAAACATGTATAAGATATGAGGTAAAAGGTATATTTTTGTTAGAGTGATGCATCCCGCCCAAGGTGCTACTACTAAATGCAAGGTTAGGCATGTATCATTAAGTTTTTTGTTAGTCTGTGGAAGTTGAGTTGAAGCAGGCTGGTAGACGGCATTATGAGATAGGTACGTGACAGGTGTGTGAGCGTAAAGGCAGGTGCCCATGAGAAAAGTGTCAACTCTGATATCTGAGTTTTAGAGGCTTGGTGAAAGCAGATGCCCAGCATACTAGATTTAGTGTGGTTAAGTCTGTATAAAGATACTGATCCAAATATTTCTAATGTGTGTTGAAGGACAGGTGGGGATTAAAGAGGGTTGGAAAAGGAGATAATAAATTCTTCCAAGGATTCTATGAGGGTGAAGATAAGGGGCAAGCCTGGTAGGTGCCATTAGTAACATTAAATGAATCTGAAAGTAGCCTAGATGTCTGCAGCTTCACACTAGGAGTAGAATCTAGTCCAAAAATGTCAGATAAGATGATGCCAGTAAGGCCAAATTTAATAAGAGCAGCTCTAAGGTATTCCCAATGCACTCTATTAAATGCCTTCTCTGCATTTAAGGAGAGGAGCAGAGAAGGCGTTCTATGATATTCCTTTCATTGGCTCACATCTATAAACCTCCTAGTGCCTCCCAAAGCTTGTCTTTTGGGAATAAACCCCACCTGATGCGAGTGTACTAGGTTGGGAATGTATTTGGCTAGACGGGTGGCTGGGAGTTTCGCATAGAGTTTTAAATCGTTAATACCTATAATAATATACCATGTATATAAGATTTGGGCTGATAATTGTTTGGGTGCTCAAAAGACTTTCCAGGTTTTTGGATGGTGACAAGGAGGGCTTCTAGCAATTCTTTTGGGATCTCTCCTTTGGCTGCAAAGAGATTAAAAGGTGTTACATAAGTGTGGAGTATGAAGATCAGAGAATGTTTTATAATATTCATAATGAAAGACATCCAGGCTCGGTGCTTTGTAAAGGGGAAGAGCGGCTGTGGCTTTTTTAATTTCAAGTTCAGAGAATGGTCGAGATAGTTCCTCATGTTGGTTAGGTGTCACAGATGGGAATTGTGTGGACGAAAGGAATTGTTGCTCATATTGTCCTCAAACATAGGTTCTGAGTCAACTGCCTTGAGGTTGTAGAGATTAGAATAGCAATTGATAAAACAATTAACAATGTCTTGGGAATTAGTGAATCGTTGGATGTGGCAGCCTTTTAAGTAAGGTATTTTGGTTAAAGCCAGTTTGAGTTTGAATTGTCTGGCTAAAAATACTCCTGTCTTAGTTTAATGCCTTGAGCATACCAGTTAAAGTGGAGAAATTTAATATAAAAACCATAGCACTTTTATAGATATGTAATAAGCTCATTTCTGGGATACCATAATTCCATTGTGTTTCTATGGCCAGGGTGAGATTTATTGCTCCAGTGCACAAATCCGATAAAGCATGCAGGTAACAGTTCATAGTATTTTCTCGTGAACACCAAACTTAATGAAAATACCTCTAATATACAATTTATGTGGGTTCCAGAGTGTGGCAACATGAGAAATGGAGCCAATATTTGTACTAAAATAGGAATTAATCTCAGTTTTGATTTGTTCCTGAAATTGTGGCTGGGTGAGATTGGAGGTTTTTAGTCTCCATAGAGAGTTTTCGTTGTTGTTAGGACTTGAAAAAAAGAGTGATTCCAATTACCAATGGTAAATTTTATTAAAAACTATAACAGCAATATTCATACTCACAAACGAGCGTGTAAACGAGGCTTATCGATTGGTGAGACTGCGTCTCTGAATGACTGCAAAGGACCTGATATTGGAGGGGTCAGATGGCATCCCAAACGGCTGACACGTTTCAAGGGCGTACCCTCTTCCTCAGAGCCCAAGCGGTCAATGCAATGCCAACCTGCTGCTAACAAAGAAAACAGAATATTGGCATGCATTAAAAAGGGGATTAATTCCAGAGATAAAATGATAATTCTCCCGCTCTACAAGACTCTGGTCCGGCCGCACCTAGAGTATGCTGTCCAGTTCTGGGCACCAGTCCTCAGGAAGGATGTACTGGAAATGGAGCGAGTATGAAAAAAGGACAACAAAGCTAATAAAGGGTCTGGAGGATCTTAGTTATGAGGAAAGGTTGCGAGCACTGAACTTATCCTCTCTGGAGAAGAGACGCTTGAGAGGGGATATGATTTCAATATACAAATACCATACTGGTGACCCCACAATAGGGATAAAACTTTTTCGTAGAAGGGAGTTTAACAAGATTCGTGGTCACTCATTAAAATAAGAAGAAAAGTGGTTTAACCTTAAACTACGTAGAGGGTTCTTTACTGTAAGAGCAGCAAGGATGTGGAATTCCCTTCCACAGGCGGTGGTCTCAGCGGGGGGCATTGATAGTTTCAAGAAACTATTAGATAAGCATCTGAATGACCGCAACATACAGGGATATACAATGTAATACTGACATATAATCGCACACATAGGTTGGACTTGTGTCTTTTTTCAGCCTCACCTACCTACTATGTAAGAAAGGCATATGTTCCCCTTAGGTGTTGCCTTTAGTAATCCAGGGCTCAGAGATTTGTTGTGTTGGTTTTGACCATGGGGTAGGAGGTGGAGGATTAGATAATGAGATCCCAGTTATGAAGTTGCTTAAAAAGATTGATACCAACTGATTTTTAAAGGTCATCAGGAGTTTTGTCGGGAACCTCCACTTGTACAACACGATGCTCCCTGAGTACTGTAGTGATTGGCGCAAATTATTTGCGCTTCTGAGCAGTAGCAGCAGAGTTGTCATTAAAGAGTGATATTTTGGTACTGTATATGGATGCTGGAGCTTGTGTATAGCCCTGGCTGCAGTTAGGAATTGATCTTTTACGTGATAAAAATATATTCAGGCCAGAATGTTCATAGGGACAGTGTCCGATAGATGCTTGAGTTCCAGGACCATGTATGCAATGATCAAATATATTATTAACTGCGCTCCTCAAAAGGACTTCACCCTAAATATGACCCCAGCCGCTGCTACGAAGTACTCCCATATATTGCGCTATACCAAAAGGGCAAATGATCCAAATAAAGAATATAATTACACGACATGCTTATTAACCACTCCAATATCGGGTGCTTTCACCCCCTTCCTGCCCAGGTCAATGTGTTGCGTTTGTTTATAAATATGATTTTTTTTATATTAATCAGACATAACATTACACAATAGTGGTTGCTCATAGAGATACTGTTAAGTTTTGGCTCGAGTAGATTTCTCAAACAAATGCTGTTGCATACAATGGGTACGTAGATACCATTGTTGTATTCAAATTCACAGTTTGAATAGGCTATTGTCTCTATAGCTACAGTATACCACAAAGTAACCTTGCTAGATAGACGCAAGCCAAACAGTCAATTTTCAGCTTTAAAGCGGGGTTCCACTCAAATTTTTAACTTACTCTTACCCCCTTCAGTTAATTGCATAGATGTTCAAATGCCGAACGAAATTTTTTTTATCGCTGTAATTACCTTTATATTGTACTTTATTGTGGCACTTCCTGTCTCTCCTCCCATGGGAGTAGGCGTGTTTATTGCCTTTCCCCGGCGCCGCACTGTCTCCTGGGAGCTTAGTGTCAGGTTTCCCAAGATTCAGTGCGGAAACAATGATCATGCGCGTGAACAAGCTGTGAATGAACAGCATTCACCGCATCCCGGAAATCAATGCTTGTGGGCTTCACATGCCCACAAGCAAGATGGAAACAGCCAGCATCACATTTTTTAAGTTATTCTTCAGTACAAAAACAGACAGAGGCGGAAATATTACATCCAAACTGTGAGTATTATTTTGGGATTAGCAAAGTGTCTTAATGACCTAAAAAAAAAAAAAAAAAAAAAGATTGGTCGCCGGACTCCCACTTTAAGCTTTACCCATATGAAAATGTCATCATTTTTTCCATACAAATAGAGCTTTTTTTGGTGACATAATTGTATTCTGCTCCATTTCTTTGGTGAAAATAACCCAAATAAGTGTCTATTATATAGTCTGTAGGAAAGTTATAGTCCACAAACTATGGTATATTTCTGGATATCAATCAATCCTGATGTACTGACAGCGTAATTTCTTGAGGCCCAAAAATGCCAGGATAGTACAAATATTACAAACAAATAGTACAAAAATCCCCCTTACAATTGTCATGCAATCTGCTGCAATTGGTTACAGTGATCACATGGTACTGGCAGTGGGCCCGTACCCCGATCAGTCATTGGCTGTGTCCAGTAGACACAGTCGGTGACAAATCATGCCGCAGTGTGGCTCATGGGACACACACAAGGTGTTTTCCAGGAGGATGTCATATGACGGCCACCAGAACGAATGTTCATTTGACAATAGGCTGGGCAGGGAGTGGTTAACTCACATGTTAATGTTACCAAACTGGCCCCAGTTATGACCAGTCAAACAATGCTGGAAACTGCCGCTGCTCTTTAGGAGATCGCAGCCAGTGTACATTCCGCTGGGAGAAAGTGATGTCGCCAGATGTGATGCAAGCAAGTGAAAGTCCCGCCTCTATGCGTTTTGTTACCAGAAATTATCAGGAAGCAAACATTTTGTGCAATGATATTCTTTATGTGGATCTTTTGCCCCTTTGCTTGAGCCATATGTGAAGGTGATGTAAAATATTATTTTGGATTCCCCTTGAAGTGGTAGTGTAATGGATTCTGGCCTATAACTGAGCTCAGGTAAGGTACTAGCTCTCTGTGTCTAAAGGATTCCAGGATGCCCCTGAATTTTATATTTTTTTTTTTTTTTTAATCTTTATTCATTACACAGCGTTATACAGTAATTTCCATCAACTATAAAACATTCCAAACTCATGTGCACAACACTCCAAATATAAAATATCCTAAAACATTATTCACCTGTTTTTTTTTTTTTTTTTTTCCCCCCCGTGCCTATCCCCCCACCCTCCAACCCAGGGGTCTAACTATTTTTCCTTCGGTAGTTTTTTAATCCTCTGTATACCTCTACAACACCTCTTCCTACACACACTTTACAAGGGATACCCTATTTCTTCTAACCATGGGACCCAAATTTTTTTGAACTCCTTCAAATTTTTCCTCCTTACGTATACTACCTTTTCTTTCCATACCGTTTCTGTCACTGTTCTAATCCAGTCATCCTTTGAAGGGGGTCTCTCCGCCTGCCACCTCAGGGCTATCAATTTCCTTGCCTGAAATAGGCATCTCACCACTGCTTTGTTTATATTATTTCCTCTCCCTTGGCATTCCCCAACTCCCAATACACATAACTTTGGATCCATTTTCAGTCCTACTTTAAAGATCTTATTTATAAGTTCTAATATTTCTGTCCAGTACCGATGTAATTTTGGGCATTTCCATATCATATGGATCAGGTCCCCCGTATTCTGGCATCTTGGACAATTTGCATCCGCCCGTCGCCCAAATTCAAACAGTCTCTTTGGTGTGTAGTATGCCCTGTGAAGGAGCATTAGGTGTGAGAACTTCTGCGCGGGTGATACCGAGACCTGATGTCCTCCCTCCAACATCTTTCTCCACTGTTCATCCGATATGTTGCCCATGTCTCTTTCCCATTTGCTTCTACACTTGAGCTTTTCTGGACTCTCCACCCCACCTCTGCATAACAATGGATACATTTCTGCTATGGAACCTTTGTGTCCATCCGCACTACCCATTCTGCAAAGGATAGGGGAGAGGCTCCACCTCGGACCTTGTTCCCCAAATTGAGCCTTTAGGGCATGCCTTATTTGTAAATAGTTGTAATACGTATGATTCGGAATATCAAATTCCTCCTTTAGTGAAATGAATGTTTTGAGTGTGCTACCATTATACAGTTGGGCCAACTTTACTATTCCTTTTGTTTCCCAAGACTTTATTTTTCCCATTGGTTTTAATTCTTGTAAATACTTATTATGCCAAAGGGGAGTGTACCTAGCCTTTCCTTCCACGCCTTCCAGCACTTTAATGGATTTCCAAACTTTTATTATTAATTTAACTGTGGGGGGTCTAGAGACAAAAGAATTTGCCTCCAGCACCTCCATAAATGTTTCATGTGGCGCTCCCATGGTCATTATACCCTCATTATTTTCATCCCCTGACCCTATATGCTGTAACTGAGCTGCTAAAAAATAGAGTTGGGGATGTGGGACTGCCATACCCCCCTCTTGAGTTGATAATTGCAAGGTTTGTAAGCTAATCCTTGATTGTCCCCCTTTCCATATAAGATCTCTTAATATTGTGTCTATTTTTTTAAACCATTTCTTATAAATCCATATTGGTGAATTCTGCAATATGAACAATAACTGGGGCAACCACAGCATTTTGACCAAATTGCATCGTCCAGCAACTGATAAGGGAAGCCTCCTCCATATATTGACTTTATTTTTAAACTTTGTCAACAGGGGGATCAAGTTATGATTAATATAATTACCTGGGTCCTTTGTTATATAAATACCTAAGTATTTTACTATCTCCACTATTTCTATTTGTATACTCTCCAAATAGGCATTTTTCCTAATAGGGTCTACCGGTAATAGCATTGATTTTTCCCAATTTATGGTGAGACCAGATAGCTTTCCAAAACTCGTGAATATGTCTATCACCTGCCCAAGTGAGCGCTCCGTATCTCCTAGAAATATGAGGACATCGTCCGCATATAGTGCGATTTTCTCCTCTCTACCTCTTCTCCGGAACCCCTCCATAAGCTGACTTTGCCTCACTGCTGCGGCCACTGGTTCCATGGCCAGGGCAAAAATCAAGGGTGACAGAGGACACCCCTGCCTTGTGCCTCTTTCCAATCGGAATCCAGCTGAAAGGGTATTATTGACCTTAACTTTAGCGCTAGGGTCGTTGTATAAAATTTCAACCCACTTCCTAAAGGATGGACCGAAGCCAAACTCCTTCAAGACACGCCTCATAAACCCCCATTCCAGGCTGTCGAATGCCTTTACCACATCCAACATCATGACCGCCCTTGACCCCGTGTTCTCTATGGGTATTTGCAAGTTTAAAAACAGCCTCCTGATATTCCTACTAAGTGACCTCTGGGGAATAAAACCCATTTGGTCTGTGTGGACTAATTTTAAAATTATTTTCTTAAGTCTAATAGCAAGCGTCTTTGCGAGAATCTTAGCATCTGCGCACAGCAAGGAAATGGGCCTATAAGACCCAGGCTCTAAGGGGTCTTTCCCCTCCTTGGGAAGCATAATGATCGTAGCTTCGGTCATTGATTTGGGTAATTTACCTTCCTTCTTTGCCATGTCAAATACATTAAGGAGCTCCGGGAGTAAAATTTCCCCATATTTTTTATATGTTTCAGCAGGTAGGCCATCGGGACCCGGGGACTTCTGATTTGCCATTTCTGCTACTGCCATTCTTATTTCCTCTAATGTTATCGGAGCCTCCAAAACCTCTCTGTCAGTGTCTGTGAGGGAGGGTAGTTCAATATTCTTGAAGAAACTGTCCATTTCCTCCCCTCCCACACCCCCCCGGGACTTATACAGCTCTTCATAATATTCCTTAAATGTATTACTTATCTCCTCTGTCACAGATGATATCTCCCCACCCATGGTTCTAATGGCGGGGATTGCAGAAGGTGAGGCACTGGCCCTAACAATATAGGCCAGCATCTTACCCACTTTTTCCCCTTCCCCATACGCTATTTGTTTTTGGAACATTCTTTTGTTTTCCGATTTCCTGACCATTACCTCTTTATATGTTTGTTGCTTATTCTCCCACTTACTCCTAGTATCAGCGGATGGCTCCTTCAGATACTCCCTTTCGGCCGCAGCTAACTCTGCCCTGATCTTAACTTCCCATTCCAACGATTTCTTTTTTGTCCTTGAAACCTGCTGGATAAGTAAACCCCTCAAATACGCCTTTAATGCATCCCACATCACCCCTCTTGTTGTTGTATCCGTATTAAAATCTATAAATTCTTTTACCTTGCCTACAATCTCATTCTGACCTTCTATTAGTTCGAACCATATTGGGTTCATCCTCCACAGCCCACCTAATTTATTATTCCTTATATTTACCATAGCCGTTAACAGTGAGTGATCCGACACCCCCCTAGGTTGGTAGACTATATCTTTAATTATTTGGGAAGCTAAATTGTTGCCCAATATAAGATCGATTCTTGAAAGTGTGGAATAAGAACCCGAATAGCATGAAAATTGCTGTGCTACCGGGTTCCGTATTCTCCAGAGGTCCAACAATCCAGCTTCTTCAAGAAATTCACCCATACGCTTTCCTTGTGACCCCCATCCCTGATTACCTGGGGGAAACCTATCCATTTTTTTGTTAATTATGATGTTGAAATCCCCAACTACAATAACTGGTATGTTAGGTCTATCAACTACAAACTCCAGTAAACAGTACAAGACCTCTAACTTAAAAGGAGGGGGGATGTAAATATTTGCAAGTATACATTCTTGATTTTCTATTATGCAATGTAGGAAAATATAACGGCCCTCCCCATCAATCTTGCACTGCTTGCAGGTAAACACTATCCCTCCACCAACTAACACTGCCACACCTCTAGAATACGAGGTGTGTACCGCATGGTATTGGTACTGAAAGTGCTTATTCTTTATTTGACCTTTTGTGTCATTGGTCAAGTGTGTCTCCTGCAAGCAGACAATACCCACTTTAAAAATATCAAGCATATCAAAAACAGCAGCCCTTTTAACAGAGGTACCTAACCCTCGGACATTCCACGATCCGATATTCAATGCCATTGATTATACTTAAACATAATTATTAGCCACAACTATAGAAAAAGCTACCGGGAGAGAAGTACACCGTCGGGTGTCTTGCCATATTAACCCCAAAACTCCAACCATCCCTAATATCGCCTGTATCCAATCTACCCCTTGTTCTACAATACTCCCCATTATCAATGAAATAATTACCCTATTTGTCAAAATTAAATTAGTGAACTTTTTATTTCTAGCGCATACCCGTGTTTCCATACTCCACACTTTCCTACTATACCCATATTCTGCTATGCCCTGCGTGTCATTACATAATCCAGTGTACCACATATCATACCTAATTTTTTGTTGTGCCAACTGTATTATTGTATAAACTAGTGTACCGTGTGTTTTCTTATTATTTAGTGTACCCGCTCGTACCCTCCCATGTGTTCTTCCACTTGTGTTCCCTTTCCCCCCACCCCCCCTCCCTCCCTCCCCTCCCCCCCCACTCAGAATTTTTAAATATTCCCCCCTCCTACCCCACCCATACCATTCTAGGTTACCCCTTGAGGCTTGTTTAATGACCGTCCCATACCACCCCACCCACACAGAACTCATATCTCCCAATCCTCCTCCCCCCCCCCCCCCCCCCTATCACTACAACTACAAAAGCACTTATTTTAAACCACCCCCATCTAAATCCAACTTCCATTATACCCATGTCTGGGCCTATCCCTGCTCCACATAAACTATATTAATTTTCTCATGTGTTTCCCCCACCTATAAGTGATAAATTTAAACCATTTTTTACAGTTATTTCATTGACAAATTATCCCTCTTGTCTTCCAACCATGCCAGCGCACTGGCAGGGGAATCAAAAATCTGACTTCCCCCCAGTGCGTTTATCCGAAGCCTGGCGGGATACAGAAGGGCATATGTAACATCAAACTTTTGCAGGCTACGTTTAACTCCTAGGAATTCAGCTCTGCGCTTCTGTAGGTCTGGTGAGAAATCTGGGTATATTGAAATCCTAGTACCACAATATAAGAGTTTCCCCATTTCTCTAGCCCTTCGAAGTAGCGTTACTTTATCCTTAAAATTTAAGAATTTCACTATCAACGGTCTTGGGGGTCTTCCTTGGGGAGAGGGTCTAAATGGAACTCTATGCGCTCTTTCAATTGAGAACTGCTGAGAAAACGTCTCTCTTCCAAAGGTTTCAATCAGCCAGCCCTCTAGAAATACTATCGGATCCGGGCCTTCGCTCCTTTCAGGCAATCCCACCACCCTCACATTGTCCCTACGAAGTCTGTTTTCCATTTCATCAAATTTTCCCGTCAGGTTATCTATTCTATCTTTCCAGACTTTGATTTCTTGTTTCATAGGGTACACATCATCTTCTAACAGACTTATTCTTTGCTCAGCTTCTGTTACTCTTGCTACTGTTTTCCTAAGCTCCTGTCGCACCAGCACTAGTTCCTCCTTGATCTCCTTCATTTGATCTCCTAGTTCACCCAGGGAGAGTTTGCATGCATTAATTGCTACAAGAATGTCTTTTAGCGATGGCTCTCTTTCTGCAGGGGGTGTTATAGTAACAGGGGCATCTGTTTCTTTCCCGGCTCCTCCTGGCCCTTTACTAGTATGGTTCTTTATGCCCGAAGCACTTACTGACATACTTGGCAGCCCCTGACTCTTTCTGTCCGTTACTGTTTTTGTTTGCCCTTGCTGTCCCCCTTTATTCGGAGTATGTTCCGCCGAGTGGACCATTCTCTCTAGCTTGGCGGTTGCCGCCACGGCCGCCGCCGTTGCGCCTGCCACAGTAGACTGAGCCCCTTTATCCTTCTCTTTTTCTTTAGTTGATCGAGTCGTCATGATGCCTGTCTGCTCTTGAGGCTTATTTTCTATACTACAGCAGGGAAGTCCTTAACTGACAAGCAAAAGTGCCACCACACAATCCCCACAAGATCAGAATCCGATGTTAGATTACTGCAGGTTAAGTTTCTGCAGCACTGAGGTAACAAGAGATGCGATATCACACCTCAATACCAGTACAGGGGGAATACCCATGCCATAATCCCCTTACGTGTGCCTATATATTGCCCCTGCTCACTCAAAACAGGGGGTTATCACAGTTCTCACAGTCCAGCATGCATAGAGCAGTATTTCTAAGAGCAGTGTATTGATCTCTCCACCGGCATACACATAGGTTAACAGTTCCCTTTCCCCTGTTAAACTTCCACCAGCCTCAGCTTACTACAGCAAAGAGACTATGACACAGGAAAAGATAAGATAATACCTCCGTTCTGCTGGTCTACTGATTCAGGGAATCAAACACACACTCTGATGTCCTGTTCATAACTTTAGGCTCCACAACGAAGACAAGATAAGATAATTTCTTCCTCCTCCACTGCTCTTCACTACTCACAGCACAGTCCGGCACAGGATATGCCCAGGAAACCTTACAGTGAACTACTTCTGCTGTCTCCCGGCGTTCGTTCCTACAACGGCCGTCCCTCCTCTCCTCCTCTCCTTCCGTTATCTCCTATGATCTCACAAGCTTGCTCTGTCATACCAGAGCGCCGCGCTGTCTCAGCTTGTCTCGGCTTGTATATCCCCAAACAGGATCAGCTGTGCAGGTTCCACAGCGGGAAGAATACGAGCGGCACCAAGGGCTGCGGCGGATCCACAATCGAATCGTCTATATGCTACATGTGGAGCAGGGTATCCACACACTCTCACTCCTGAATTTTATATTATTATGCCTGCAGCAGGCCTCAACGTCAATGCGTTTAAGCAGGAGTTACTGGAGATCCTCAGCCTGATCCTCCCGAGCATCTATTATTTCATTGGGTGCTCTGGCTACCTTACCTATTCGTCTCTCTAAAGAGTATATAGGGAAAGCTGATGCTCCATTGCAATGGCTATAATCAAATGCTCTTTATTCAAGCTTGTGTAGTACAGTCATGTAAAAAGCCAACAGGTTTTGGCCGTCAGGCCTTAATCATGGCTATTTGTGTCTCTAAGCTGTCAGTGCGACCCTTTAAGTATTCTAGCCAGTAGGGGTTGTAAGATAGATGCCCATAAATCACTCTGCAATTCTGACTGTAAAGAGAGCACCATGGCTTTCAACGTATGTTTAGAAGCTGGGTTGTCAGATGTTAGAAATGCAGTAAGGGATTCTGCAAGGTCTCCCTCTGTGTGCAAAGCGATGTTTCAGCTAAATATTGCTCTTTGGCTGTGGAAGAATTTTTGAGGAAATGTGCAGGAGACAGAGCAGTTCTTATACCTCTGTCCTGAGGTGTTTGTGAAATGACAGGGGCACAGGGTTGCCAACTGCCAGTAAATTTACTGACAGTTTGTAAAAATTGGTGATTTTTTTTTACAACTACCACTAAATATGAGGTGTTGACCTTAATGCCGTATACACACGACCGGACTTTTCGACCGAACTGGTCCGACGGAATGAATCCGTCGGACAATTCAATCGTGTGTGGGCTTCATTGGACCTTTTCTGTCAAAAAATCTGTCGGACTTTAGAAATAGAACATGTTTCAAATCTTTCCGACGGACTAGAGTCCGATCGAAAAATCCGTTTGTCTGTATGCTAGTCCGACGGACAAAAAAGGACGCAAGGGCAGCTATTGGCTACTGGCTATGAACTTCCTTATTCTAGTCCGGTCGTACATCATTACGTTCGAAACGATCGGACTTTGGTGTGATCGTGTGTAGGCAAGTCCGTTTTGTTGGAACTCAGTTGAAAAGTCCTTCGGTGTTCAGTCCGACGAAAAGTCCGGTCATGTGTACACGGCATAAGTGTAAATCAAGCAAATTACTTTGTTATAGGTATTGCCAGTGTTTCCATATCATGTTTATACTGTTCATATATTCACTGTGTTATGCCTTGTACACACGAGTGGACTTTTTGACGGACTAGGTCCGACAGTCTTTCCAACGGACTTTGCAGTGTAGGTCCACCGGACTTTCAAATGAACGGACTTGGACACACACGATCACACCAAAGTCTGACAGATTCGTACGTGATGACGTACAACCGGACTAATATAAGGAAGTTGATAGCCAGTAGCCAATAGCTGCCCAAACATCGGTTTTAGTCCGTCGGACTAGCATACAGACGAGCGGATTTTTTGACTGGACTCGAGTCCGTTGGAAAATTTTGAAACATGTTTTATTTCTAGGTCCGTTGGACTTTTGGGGAAAAAAAGTCCGCTGGAGCCCACACACGATCGAATTGTCCGTTGGAGTCCGGTCCGCCGGAAAGTCCACTCGTGTGTACGTGGCATTAGTTTTCAATAGGAGTTCTGTAATTTCTCAGGTTACCAGTAAAAAAAAAAAAAAAAAAAAAGTGTGCTCCACCAGTAAATTTTCCATGTTGTCAGTAAAAAAATGCTGTGGGAGGTTGGCAACTCTGCAGGGGCAGCGGTGGTGGATTCCTCAATATTCAGGAGGCAGTCAGCAGCAAAGGAGGTCTGTGTAGCCACCAGAGTGTGCAAGTGGCTCCACCATCCTGTGATGTGCGGCATATCGGCTGCATGAAAAAAAATCTGTTACGTGGCACAGTCCCTAAACTCGATTCTTTTGGGACATAGCCAGCTACAGTCCGTGGGAGTAACCCTCTATATAGGAGGGGAAAGTGGCAGGTGTCAATGCAAGTGGTTGCTTTTTGTTCCCCAAGGAGAGAAGAGCCAGGAGATCCAGGAATCATTCCTCAGTGGCCAGGTCATGCCCCAGCAGGACAGTTTTATTCACAGGTAATAGGACTAACTGACATATGCCTAACCTTTATTTTTACTATAGGGGTAAGGAGGTGAGGAGATTGTGACTGATATAATTGAAGGGTTTTGGCACACACTGTTCTTTCACTGTAGGGGAATGAGTTGAAAAAAGGTAGCACCAAGAATACTGTAGATGGTCAGTAATAAGTTAGTGCTGTGAGCAAAGTAAAAAAGGCCTTTAAAAATAATAAAAAAGACCCCCCCGCCACACACACACAAAGCAATTAAAACCCCAAAATACCATCCATGAAACAAAAAACGGAAAATTGTATATATACACCTGATGGTAGTTTTCCTTTCCTGATGCATAAGCATGACAGCATAAACATATGGGTTAGGCTCCTCCCCTCGCCCAATCAGGACTGGTTATACTATATTTAACTAAGTCGCCTCCCCCTAGGCGGCATTCTCGTAACTATGCTCAAATGCGAAACCCACAAGGGAGGGACCTGTATGCTGTCATCCTTATGCATCAGGAAAGGAAAATTACCATCAGGCAAGTATAAAATTTTCAGTTTTCCTGAAACAAGCATGACAGCATACATGTACGGGATGTAGCAGGCCTATAAAACCACAAGGGAGGGCCATGCTAAAGAAGTGTTTAACCAACATATCATTAGATTTATTCAGAACTGAAGTCAATTCCCTTGCTTCCAATGTTGATTGATTAACTTTGCAATAGACAAAAAAAATGTTTTTTAGTATATGAACCTGGTTGGTATCCTGTAAAATTCTGGACCTCTGACTTTTTGCCCATGAGTACGCCATGCGTCTGGTAAAGTGAGCTCAGTACTAGATTAATTGATCTTCATTCTACAAGCCCCTCAGGCTACTTTGACCCGCGATAATGCCATTGTTCTAATGAACAGTGAAAAGTCTTCTTCTGATAGTCTTCTTCTGATACTGTCAGGCCTGAAGAGGCCACTATCTGACCTTCTAGAGAAAGGCCATTTCCATGTATTTTCTCCACATACAGTCCATTACCCCAGCTTGTGGTGACGCAGACATTTCAGTTTGGACATGCTGGAAGGGTGATGTCTTGACCCAGAAGCAAGGATGCAGACCTTCGTCTGGTGCCCTGAGAAGAAGAAACCAGAGCTATTTTGTTTGATTTTGGTAGCAAAAAGGTAGTTTTCCGCTTGGATATCTGAACGCCTTCTCCCAGACGTGATCGGCTTAAGAAATACTGCTTTAGTGTCACTGAACCCTATTGAGGAAGTCTTGTTCAGAAGAATGGAAGAGTGGGACAACCTTCCCAATGCTAACTGCACTGTTCTAAAGGGGAAAGAACGAACTGTACCAGCCTTTCGGAATTGGTTTCCCCAAGATGTGCAGCGGTCACTGGATCTCAAGAAGTGAGGACCTGACCAAGACTTGACTATCGCTCAATCCCTTATCTTGGCTTACTTGCAGATATCTTAATCTTTACAGCCGGGAGCAGAGGATTCCATCCTTAAATTCTGCAAGATTTCCCACGTTCTACTATACTTGGAGTTTTTCGTAGGTGCCCCGGCTTCCACAGGGTTTCAAATAAATACTAAAAGGTAAGACCCTTATGCCGCGTACACACGAGCTGTTACGTACCTAAAGGGTGAGCCCGAATTGCAGAGGATGGCCTCTCCTACGCCTCCGACTCGAGAGCCCCTGATAGTGGTGACAGGGGTACAGGAGTGCGGAGTGGTATGAGTGCCTGGCAGGATCAACAGCAGAAGGATCAGATGGCCGGCACAGCTGACGGGATGGATCAGTAGACAGGAACTGCAGACTGGACGACTCAGCAGACAGGACAGCAGACTGGATGGATCAGGCAGACAGGTGAGCAGCCTGGATGGCTCAGCAGACTGGATGATCAGCAGACAGGTGAACAGCCTGGATTGCTCAGCAGACAGGCCCAGCAGACTGGATGATCAGCAGACAGGTGAACAGCCTGGATGGCTCAGCAGACAGGCCCAGCAGACTGGATGATCAGCAGACAGGTGAACAGCCTGGATGGCTCAGCAGACAGGCTCAGCAGATTGGATGGAAGTCCAGGATCGTCAGACAGGCCGGGTCGGTAAGCAGGCTGGCAGCAGAGGTACAAAAGGAGCAGGCAGAGGGATCGTCAAACAAGCCAGGGATCAGGTACAGGCAGATAACAGGAATAGTCTCAAAGCAAGCCGGGTCAAAACAGAAGCAGATATCAGGTTTTCAGGGAACACATACACAGAGCTGCAGAGCAAACAGCAATGATGCAAGTGCCAGACAGGTTTAAATAACCCGCCAGACACTAACGAGTGCATGTGCGCGTGCGCATAGACACCCGCAATCGTGCACCGATGGGTCTACTCTGCCTGTTACTGGCAGGATCTTGACATTGCCCCCCCCAAGGGGCAGTCTCCGGATGCCCATCCAAGCCAATTTTTCAGGATGGGACCTTTTGAAGGATTGAACCAGACTCTCAGCGTGGATGTTTTCTTCAGGTTCCCATGAATTCTCCTCGGGCCCATAGCCCTTCCATTTGATCAGGAATTGAGTTTGATTGTTTCTCCTCCTGCAATCCACTATTGCTTCTACCTCAAACTCCTCTTCCCCTTCTACTAATACAGGATCAGGAGGGTCAGAGCTTCGGCCAGGAAAGGGATTAGCAACAGAGGGTTTTAATAGTGTTACGTGGAAAACAGGATGACTTTTAAGTGACTCAGGAAGTTCCAACTCGTAAGCCACTTCATTGATTTTCCTCTTCACAGGAAATGGGCCTATGAATTTAGGACCCAGCTTTTTCGAAGGGCATGCCATCTTCAGGTTCAGTGTAGACAACCAAACTAGATTACCGGGTGCCAGTAACAGTTCTCCACGTTTCTTTTTATCAAAAACGTCTTTATTGTGTTCCTGTGTCTTGGCCATAGTTTCTTGCAAGAGCTGATTGTTGAGAGAAAAAAAATTAATTGTTTCATAAACTGCTGGTACAGGACATTCTGAGATGGAGCTGGGCAGGAATGATGGATGGAAGCCATAATTGGCAAAAAATGGGGTTTGTTTTGTAGCAGAGTGTGTAGAATTGTTGTAGGCGAATTCAGCCAGCGGAAGCAAAGAGATCCAGTCATCTTGAGTAAATGAAGAAAAGCAGCGGAGGTATTGTTCGAGGGTTTGGTTGGTCCTCTCTGTTTGCCCATTTGTCTGGGGGTGATAAGCGGAAGAGAAAGATAGCTCGATCTTCAAAGCTTTGCATAAGGACCTCCAGAATCGGGAAGTAAATTGTACCCCCCGATCTGAGACAATGTTGGCCGGTACTCCATGGAGTATGATAATTTCTCTGATGAATACCTGTGCAGTCTCAGAAGCAGAGGGAGTGCCTTTCATAGGGATAAAGTGTGCCATTTTTGACAACCGGTCTACCACCACAAAGATGGTGGTATGGTCCTCTGCTGGGGGTAACTCTACAATGAAGTCTATGGATAACATCTTCCAGGGTCTATCCGGAACAGACAGTGGTCTCAATAATCCCCAGGCCTTGGCTCTACTGCTCTTGTTCCTAATGCAAGTGACACAGGATTCCACAAACTTCTTGCAGTCTCTGCCTACCTGAGGCCAGGCATGTACTGGCCATTGGGACTACAGGGAGTTTCCCGGTGGGCCGATGGCTCAGTGGGCCGATTTCAGTGACAGTGGACCGCTGCCTCCCTCCGGTCCTCTGTCCCCCCCCCCCGCAGTGCTCACCTCCTCTCCTTGGCTAGTTATGCAGCGCGCCTGAATACAGACATGATGCTCAGGAGTCAACACTGAGAAGCTCATCATACGATCTGGAAGGAGGGCGGCCTCACTTTCCTGCCTAATCTTGTCCCATTGGGGGGGGGGCGCCAAACTGATTCTTTGCCCCAGGTGAAATAATGTCTAGCTTCCCCACTGGTACTGCCGATAAGAGAAATAATGTAGAACGGCTAATGGCTAGTGGGGGGGGGGGGGCTTGGGTGGCAAGCCGGCATGGGAGAGACCTGTCAAAGTGGGCCAGTCTGGATGAAGTCCAGGGCCAAATTTTTGTCCCAGTCCAGCCCTGCCTGAGGCCACCAGAAGGTACGTTGTACCAAATCGGTGGTTTTAGTTATGCCAAAGTGTCCAGCTAGTGCGTGATCGTGACAGAGTTCTAATATAGGGACTCGTACGCTTTCAGGTGCAAAAATCTTGTCCCTGTACCAGAACAACCCGTCTTTTGCTCGTAGTTCCGATTTAGCGGGGGGCGTCCACTCCAGAGTAGCCTGTTTGATCCGGGAGAGCAAATCTTCCTGCAGCAGAAGAAAATTCCCTGGAGAAAGGATGGTATCGGGGGAAGTCATTTCTTTGGATTTGTGAAACATTCTGGACAGGGCGTCAGGTTTTGTATTCTTAGAGCCTGGCCGGTACGTAACATGAAAAGAGAACCTGGAGAAAAACAACGCCCATCTGGTTTGCCGTGGCTTCAACCTCTTTGCCGACCTCAAGTACTCTAAGTTCTTATGATCAGTGAAGATCAAGATTGGGTGAGTTGCTCCTTCAAGTAAGTACCGCCATTCTTCAAGTGCCGATTTGATTGCCAGCAGTTCCCGATCCCCCACATCGTAATTCCTTTCGGCAGCCGAAAGTTTGCGGCAGAAGAAGGCTACTGGGTGGAGCAATGCCTTGGTTCCTTGGCGTTGGGAGAGTACTGCTCCAACAGCAATCTCAGAAGCATCTACCTCAAGTACAAATGGCAGGGCGGAATCAGGATGTTTTAGAACGGAGGCAGATGTAAACAATTCTTTGAGAGATTCAAAGGCTACTTGAGCTTCTGGGGTCCAATGGAAGCGAACCCCCAGTTTGGTTAACTGGGTAATAGGGGCAATGATGGCAGAAAACCCCTTAATGAATTTCCGGTAGAAATTAGCGAATCCAACGATATGTTGGATTCCTTTTTTGTCAACATGAACTGGCCAGTCAAGTATTGCAGCGATCTTCTGCAGATCCATCTTGATACCTTCTATGGAGATGATTAATCCCAGGAATGGTATATTCTCTTGTTCGAATTCACATTTTTCTGACTTCGCGTACAGGCCATGCTGTCGAAGTCGTGTCAAAACACACCTGACGTGTCTGCGATGAGCATCTAGGGAGGAAGAAAAGATTAGAATATCGTCTAAGTAGACGATGACAAACAGATCTAAATAATCCCGGAAAACATAGTTAATAAAATACTGGAACGTGGCAGGAGCGTTACATAACCCGAAGGGCATTACTAGGTACTCAAAGTGCCCAAAACGGGTGCGGAACGCCGTTTTCCACTCATCTCCTTCCCTGATGCGGACCAAGTTATAGGCTCCTTGAAGATCAAGTTTAGTAAAGATAGTAGCTGTTCCCAGTCTCTGGAATAATTCAGGGACCAAGGGAAGGGGGTACCTGTTCTTGACGGTAATTTTATTTAGCTCACGGTAGTCTATGCAAGGCCGAAGTGTGTGATCCTTCTCTACAAAAAAGATACCCGCACCTGCCGGGGAAGTGGATGGACGAATAAAACCCTTCTTTAAGTTTTCATCGATATAGTCCCTAAGGGCCGCCTGTTCTAACTCGGTTAACGGGAAGATTCTTCCGAAGGGAATTTCGGCCCCTGAAAGGAGCTCGATAGGGCAATCATATGCCCGATGGGGAGGTAGAGTTTCTGCTCCTTTCTTGCTGAACACGTCAATGAAGTCATGGTAGGCTTTCGGGACAGTTTGGCATAGCTCAGCTTCAGTGTCCAGACATAGCAAAGGAAAGGGCCCATGGGGGTCCTTTGAGGCACAGAATTGCTGGCAATAAAGAGAGGAAAAGGTGACCTCCCCTGGCCCAGTTGACACCAGGATTGTGGGCTTGAAGCCAAGGCATTCCAAGAATTACAGGAAACAGAGGTGAGGAGATAATGTCCATACGAAGCAGTTCGTGGTGGGCACCGGCAATGGTGACTGGCAAAGGGGAAGTCTCTTGGATAACCGGCCCAGATTTAATAGTGGACCCATCAGCCAGGTGAATGGACAGTCTTTGGGTCCTAGGAAGCAGAGGAATCTGATGCCTTGTTGCAAAAGATGAGTCCATAAAGCAGCTGCAGGCTCCTGAATCAATAATGGCGGGCACTGACAGAGTCTTTCCTGGAAGCTGCAAAGAGATAGAGAGGGCAAGATGAGAAGAGGTCTGGATTCCAGTAAGCACATGTTCAGGAGATTTTCGGAAACACTTACGAAGTTTAGTAGGGCAATTCTTGACATAGTGACCGGGTTCCCCGCAGTAGAGACATAGATTATTTGCCCGGCGACGTTGGCACTCTTCCATAGTAAGAGAAGGGCGAAGCACCCCCAACTGCATGGGTTCCGAAGTGTCCGTTGTAGAAGTGGACTGAGAGGTAGGGGCCGGATGCAGGTGACTGGGCACTCTAGGTAACATCCAGGTTGGTCGGGAAAATTTTTCCGACCTACGTTCCCTCAGCCGCCGGTCAATCTGTATGGCAAGATTGATTAATGCGTCTAGGGTCTGGGGTACACCAACTCGGGCTAGCTCGTCCTTCAAGGGGTCAGACAGTCCCATGCGAAACTGGTAACGGAGCGCAGCGTCATTCCAGTCAGTGTCTGCGCTCCACTGCCGAAATTCAGCCACATAATCTTCCGCCGCCCGGCACCCTTGCTGAAGGGCGTGCAGTGCGGCTTCGGCAGTTGCAGAAAGCTGAGGGTCTTCATACAGTTGAGCCATGGTATTAAAGAAGGTGGTAAGGTTGGTCAACACATTGGCTTTCTGTTCCAGGAGGCGATGGGCCCAGGTTTGAGGTTCACCCGAAAGTAAAGAGACGACAAAGCCCACCTTGGTGGCTTCCAAGGAGAAGGTACGTGGCTGGAGGGCGAAGTACAGTTCACAGGAATTGCGAAACGCCCTGAATTTGCTACGCTCCCCAGCAAATTTTTCGGGTGTGGGGACACTTGGTTCGGGCGGAAGCATCACCACCGTAGGAGAGGATGCGGTGCCTGTAGAAGAGGTAGAGACTTGAGGGGTTCCTTGAATTCCAGTGGGAGAAGACAGTACTTGGACCCGTTCCTCCAACCGTATCCTTCCTGAAGGCTTTTGACAGCCTGGGTCAGGCCTGCTAAGTGCAAACAAAGTTCCTGCATAGGAGAGGTTCCCTGCTCGGGCTCAGACATGGCTGTTTGCTACTGTTACGTACCTAAAGGGTGAGCCTGAATTGCAGAGGATGGCCTCTCCTACGCCTCCGACTCGAGAGCCCCTGATAGCGGTGACAGGGGTACAGGAGTGCGGAGTGGTATGAGCGCCTGGCAGGATCAACAGCAGAAGGATCAGATGGCCGGCACAGCTGACGGGATGGATCGGTAGACAGGAACTGCAGACTGGACGACTCAGCAGACAGGACAGCAGACTGGATGGGTCAGGCAGACAGGTGAGCAGCCTGGATGGCTCAGCAGACAGGCCCAGCAGACTGGATGATCAGCAGACAGGTGAACAGCCTGGATGGCTCAGCAGACAGGCCCAGCAGACTGGATGATCAGCACACAGGTGAACAGCCTGGATGGCTCAGCAGACAGGCCCAGCAGACTGGATGATCAGTAGACAGGTGAACAGCCTGGATGGCTCAGCAGACAGGCTCAGCAGATTGGATGGAAGTCCAGGATCGTCAGACAGGCCGGGTCGGTAAGCAGGCTGGCAGCAGAGGTACAAAAGGAGCAGGCAGAGGGATCGTCAAACAAGCCAGGGATCAGGTACAGGCAGATAACAGGAATAGTCTCAAAGCAAGCCGGGTCAAAACAGAAGCAGATATCAGGTTTTCAGGGAACACATACACAGAGCTGCAGAGCAAACAGCAATGATGCAAGTGCCAGACAGGTTTAAATAACCCACCAGACACTAACGAGTGCATGTGCGCGTGCGCATAGACGCCCGCAATCGTGCACCGATGGGTCTACTCTGCCTGTTACTGGCAGGATCTTCATGACACGAGCGAAATGTCCGCTCGTGCCTTATGCCTACTCACAAACAAACTGTCCTTTTTGAATAAAAACACATAGGAAAGTATTTTGTGAAAATAAAATATCCATTTATTCTGGCTAACAAAATAAAGAGGAAGTCTTTTGGCCCCCAGGGCACACATCAAGTCTGTGGAAAAGACAATTGGAAGCTTGAGGAGTCCATATAATAGGGAGCACAATCTGGTCTAGGAATCCCAGAGATCAGGACCAGCAGCAGATGACATATCTGTCCCCAGGCTGTGGTACAACAGCCTGCGTCTTCTGTCAGATCAGACTGAACCCAGCCCATCACTTTCTTGTCTTCCCTGCAGACTTCCTTCCACGCTTCACTGCATCCTTCACTGTAGCCTTCCCTGCAGCCTTCCTTGGAGCCTGTGGCTCTGGTGGTGGACTTGTGGCAGAAGGAGGAGGAGGATGGGCTTGCTCATATATGTGGCTGTTCTCAGTCAGCTGGCCCCTCAACCGCTTCCGAAGGGCATCATAAAAAATTCCCTCAGAGGAGGCGTTGGCCCTTCTCCAATTACAGCAACCTGGTGGCTAGATAGCAGCCATAGGCCTCTTCAGCATTGGGGGGTTCCTAAAGAAATCGTTGGCTTCCCTAAGGAAGCCCAATGCTGCCTCCTCCGCCATTGTTCCCTTCCTGGGCCTTTTGGCGGTAAGGCAGAGGGGAGGCACCTGGGATTGGGTGAGGCTCCTACTGGGCCCAGCCACCTCCTGCCTGACACTGGGCACGGCCTCCTCCTGGCTGCCACTGGCTGATGCTTTCCAGACCCTCCTCCTGGCTGAGCTCATCCTGTGAAGAAAAAAAAAAGGGACATAGTTGTAGTTTTTGCTTCATCAATCACACACAATTTTCAGCTCATGACTTACAAATTGAATCTTAATAAATAGAAAAGACTATCATTCTGACCCCAGCATTTTTCAAGATGGTCACCAACATTTTTAGCCACTACTGTCTAGTGATATGTATACATCATTTTTTTTATAAAATCATTAATTTGTAAAGCAATTATAACATATAGTTAACATCATTAATATTAGGACAATAAATATGTCTAAAAAAAGAATATGCCTGACTCCAGCTGGGCGCATCCACTTCTTCCAGGATGGAAGGCCCAGGTTGTTCCTCATCAGCCTCTGCTGGGGTTGAGGGAACGGTGGAGGGAAGGCTGCAGGGAAGAGTCGAAAGAGATTCCCTGGCTTCAGTCTGGTCGTCCAGAAACCGCAGTTTGTTGAAGTACCACAGCCTGGGGACATAAACATTTTCTGCTGATGCTCCTGATCGGAGTGATTTCTGGATCTTATTATGCTCCTTCTTATACATGTTCCTCAAGATCCCAATTTTATTTTCCAAAAACTTCCGGTTTGCATCGGGGACCCGAGTCTTCACAAATTCCAGATGTTTCTCCGGTGATGACCTCCTAGCTTGTTTATTATAATATAAGCTGTGTTTCACCTCCCACAAATTACTCATCTCCCTGTATCTGTCTATGAAACTGGCCATAAATTCTGGGTCCTTAAAGTGATTAATCTTCGCTGTAAGACAATACACAAAACAAAAACACTAATGTCAGCCTAAACTCTCATTATCATATCCCAATATAGGCCTCAATCTTGAAGCAGTGTAGGCCACTGTGATGGGCCAAGTTCAAATTTTACCTTTGTTTAGGACGCTCGCCACTTCTGTTCGCCCTGCCTCCACACACAGATTGGACGTACAAATGTGTGTTAGCTTCACATAGACTGCGCATGCGTGAAACTCCGCCCGCGTCGCCCGCCCCTGACGTTCTTTCTGAAAGATTCCCCGCCCCGTCTCTTTCGTCGCAGTGGGAGAGGAATATGGCAGAGACACACCAGGTGACTACTAATAGTAATAACGAGGAGGAAAGCCCAGAGGCCGAAATGTCCCGATCCAGGAGGAGGTTTAAGGCCTCCAATATGTCCTTTGAGGAGATGGTGGAGATGGTCCACATATTGAGGAGGGCCGACTATGATGCTAAGAATGGGCCGTACCCAAACCCCAATCTGCATAAGGCCAAAATCATGACGAAAGTGGTGAAGAGTCTGCGTCACAAATTTGGGATACGACGATCAAAGGAGCAATTAAGAAAATGCTGGTCAGACCTAAAATTAAGGGAATCGGATCAGTACAGAAGGATAAAGAAAGTGCTTCAAAAAAGTACGTACTTGTCGTGTGTTCCTATTATGATTATTAACTTGCATGCTAGTCCATGTGTTTTTCTTTACTGTTGTACAGTTTTAAATGGCTACTTTCATGTTCGTGGGCACAGTAATCGTTCGTAGGAAACATCGTTCGTTTGCAAATAAATACGAGGTTTTTAGCTGATACAGGGTTAACTACATTTTGGTCATGCAAATTTGTCTTAAAAGAAGTTTAGGACATTGTTATCTAGATGTCTTTGAAACTAGAATGAATTGCAAACTTCATTCAGTGTAATGCAGGGGTCTCAAACTGGTGGCCCTCCAGCTGTTGCAAAACTACAAGTCCCATGAGGCATTGCAAGGCTGACAGTTATAAGCATGAATTCCACAGGCAGAGGCATGATGGGACTTTTAGTTCTGCAACAACTGGAGGGCCGCCAGTTTGAGACCTCTGGTGTAATGTAAGGAGAGGACACTCAGCAGCTGTTTACACATCTGGACTCAGGAGCACTAGTGTGGGACACCAGAGCACATTTTTTAAGGTGACCCACACAGGTGCTCCAGTGAATACTTGGGGTGTCTCCATCTGTGAAACTTGTCCAAAAAAGGTAAGTATTCCAGCTTTGTTAAAAGGGAATGAATCATGTCTTCAACTTGAAACTCTGCCCAAACAGACAATTGTACACCACTTCCAAGCAATGTTTCATATTCCTATTTCTGGACTAAAATATCTGTGTGCTAAGTATACCTTTTGTTTCATTCTCATACGGGAGAAAAAACTCAGAGGACACCACTCAGAGGACACCAGGGACCCCCCACATCACCAAGAATGGGAAATCAGCCCAAGCCCCCCCCGGGGGATCTGGAGGAAGGAGAGGTGGAGGAAGTAGGCGAGATGGTCACCCAAACAGGTGAGTGGCTGACACCCCAGCTTCAGGTAATCTATGTATGCCTGCATATTTCTAATACATGTTTTTTAACCAATTTTTAGGTGATGTGCTGGTTGTGGAACAGGAAGCTGAACCTTTCACTAGTGCCAGCGCCCAAAGGCTCACCCACGACATCATGATGGGGAATGGGGAAATCGACATTATTCGAAATAAACTGAATGTTATGGAACAACAAATGAAGAAATGTGTTGGGGAAAATATAAATTTATTGCAAATCGCATCAATTTTCCCATTTGTTGGACTCCACAAATTGTTTTTTTGACATTTTAAAAGCCAAATCTTGAAGATGCACACTGTGTGTCAACATGTGCTATCTGCCATCAGGGGATCTCAATGTATGCATTTTGTGGCTGCAACCCCTTCCTCTTAACTTTAGTAGGTGAGAGGAAGAGGTTGCACCCCCAAAACACATCCATTGATCCCCCATGATGGGAGATAGCACATGTTGACAATACCCATTTGGACTCCCAATTTGTGTGCATCTTCAAAATTTGGCTTTTACAGGGGTGACATCACCCCATCTGATGAAGGCAATATCAAGACATTTTTGACACTATAATGTCTGATATTGCCTTCAGTTTTTATACGTTGAACTTTGTAAGTTCCAGAGTGTGTGTTATGTTTTAAAACATGTCTGTTTGTAAAAAAAAAAAAAAAAAATTGAGAAAAAAACCCAAATATTTTTATAAAAATTTTTCTAAACGCACATGTGAATGTGCGCAGAGTAAAAATTTTGAGAAACAACAGTGTGGCTTCTTCTTTCAATGCTCAATACCAGTTTTGTAAGTAATTTTGTGTTTACAGTGACAATGGGGCTTATTTACTAAAGGAAAATCCACTTGGCACTATAAGTGCACTAGGGGAACCTAGGAGACAAAAAGAAGAGCAAGCTATAAAGAAATTACAAGATTTTATCTGATAATTTTTTTTTATTAAATAAAAATTAGACATTGTCTGGCATTGCAATGCCCCCCCACCCATAAAATAATTAACATATTTCTCCCTAACTTCACGGGCACTTTGGGGGCCCAAGCCAGTACGGCCAGTATTCAGGCCCATCAGGGAGTTCTCTGTAAATAAGTCTGGCCTCAGGCCCAACTGAGGCTATTTAATTCTGTGAATTTTTTCTTAAATAATTGTGCAATATGCAGCAGCATAGGATGATATGGTTGATTTTGTAGTCCGCCATATGGATTGCTGTCAGAAACAGGCGGAACCGGCTGGCCATTATCCCTAAGGTATTCTTAACGACTCTTCTCACTCTGGCCAGCCGGTAGTTAAAAACCCTCCTCTCCGGGGTGAGGGTCCTTTGGGGGAATGGCCTCATCAGGTGCTCGCCCAGACTGAAGGCTTCATCTGCAATTAAGACGAAGAAGGGGATTCCTTCCACGTTATCCGCATCAGATGGCAATGCCAGGCCACCAGTCTGGAGACGCTGGTAAAACTCCGTCTGGGCGAAGACTCCTCCATTAAATATCCGGCCATTCTTCCCCACATCCACATAGAGGAACTCACAGTGTGCCGACACCACCGCCATTAACACTACACTATTAAACCTCTTATAGTTATAATAGTAAGACCCTGAATGGGATGGTGGCACAATGTTGACATGATTCCCATCTATAGCCCCTCCACAGTTGGGAAAGTCCCAACAGTCAGCAAAATGGGAGGCCACAGTCTGCCATTCCTGTGGCGTTGAAGGAAACTGTGGAGTCAAACAAGAAAAAAAAAAAAAAAAAGTACTTTTGCACATAACATTGCAAGCAGATTACACAAAAAACATTCTTGCACAACATCAGTATAACATTTATTTTAAGGAGTATTCCAAGACAAAAATATAAGGCCCACTTATCAGATTCCTCATCCCCTCTGATGGCCCATTGATAAAACTGTATGGGGGGGGGGGAAGGGTGACTTTGTGAGCCCAAAAAAAAAAAAGTCTCCAGCACTCTGCCTGAATTTAAGGACACACATAACATATGGACACATTTTAGGGGGTAGGGGAGGGTTATAAATGAATTTAAGGACACACATAACATTTGGACACATTTTATGGGGTGTTTCAGGGAAAGCAGTACAATGGAGCTGACAATATACATTGTTAAGGGACTAGGCTATAGGTGTATATGGGCCCAGGATAGCATGCTGGGGAGGTTAGTGAAAGCAAATACGCATGTAGGCCAAAAAAGGATCATTAAAAGCTTCCAGCATGCATGAGGATAAAGGGGACATTCACAGCATATTCCAATCATGGTAATTAGGGAATGATGAAATAAATACACTATATTAGCAAACATTAAATACATATAATGTGATGTTAAAGGAGAAAACTTACCTTAATATAGTCCTTCTGCAGGAACTGAATGATGGCAGAACAGGTCTCTGGAATAATGATCCCCAGAGCCTGGGGGGAGATGCCTGTTGAGAACTTGAGGTCCTGCAGGCTTCTCCCAGTTGCCAAGTACCACAAGGTATAATTAAAAGATTATTTTCCTCACTGTATCTCCACAGAGTGGTACTGTGGATATGGTAATAAGTTAAAATTATTTTGCCACGTCCCGATATTCAGAGTATAAGAAAAAGGTCTGTCCCTGCTATCTGTATGGCGCGGTTGCCAAGAGGAGACTCTGCAAGGAACTTAGCGTCTAAGGGACCAGTGTTTATGGGACAATAGGCATGGATACAATGGGAGGATTCCTCACATTGAACAAGCCAGCATTTTAATAGTAGTCCTGTGTACCATATTTTATCTTAAAGACCACTTTCTAATTGTTGACAGTGGTATAGAACTACCCTGAAGATTAAATCTATATAGTTCCTGAAGTGTTACCCGCCTCTGAATTGCTGTGAATTTCTACCATCATCGAGGATATTACTCTCTGCCTCATTCCTTCTCTTTTTTACCTATGATTAAATAATTTGTCATAGCTCCTGAAGAAGCATTTCCTTACGCGTAACATGTAGAGCAGAGTTGAGCACTTTATGACACGCTACCTCGTCAAGCTCTATCATTCCAAGAGTGATCAGTCCGGCCCTCCGGGGTTTGACCATATTGTTTATAGGTGGTGTGCCTTTCATGCTCATAGGCTATTTTATGTGAATGAAATATATGAGAAATCCATGTAAATGTCTTGATTTTAAATTTGTAATAAATATCAATTTCTTATAAGGAATGGGTTATGCCTAAAAAGCCCATCATCCAAAACCTTTTTCTTATAAGTACCACAAGGTGGCAACGAGCCTCTGCTCCTGAGTGATGGCTTGCCTCATGCAGGTATCCTGCCTGCTGATATAAGGGGTAAGCAAAGCCAACAGATGGTGAAAAACGGGGTCCGTCATCCTGAGAATTCCTGAAATCATCAAGATTATTCTCCTGGATCTCACAAAGCAAAGGCATGTGCGAGAATTGGTCACGCTGGAGTAAACAATTCTTGGTCCATGAACCCCTCCTCGCCCTGTTCATGGACTGGGCTTAGATCAAAGTATGAACCCCAACACCAAGCCCCCACACAGCACGAACTTTACGACGAGTACGTTCTCGCACCATGGTTTCAAAATGGTCGGCTGGTCAGAACGAACTTAACAGAACGCACTGAAGAACAGCAAGGCCTGTGAAGAGCGAGCCGGAAATCAGCAACAAGCGGACCAGAACGCACTGAAAAACAGATACGAACTGACAACAGGCACTGAAAACTAGATACAAACCCACAAGCATAAACTGAACAGCAGTAAAACGATCTGAAAAAGCTGGAGTCTGAAAAGCGCGAATCGCCTCCCACCAAACTTCTACTAACACGAGATTAGCAGAAGAAGCCCAAAGGGTGGCACACTGGGAATTGAACTTCCTTTTTCTAGTCCCGTCGTACGTGCTGTATGTCACTGCGTTCTTGACGATCGGACTGTGGTGTGATCTTGTGTACGTAAGACAGTTTCAGCGGAACTCCGTCGGAAAAACCTTCAGAGTTTATTCCGACGGGAAAACCTGTTGTGTGTACGCGGCATTAGATGATCCTTCCTAACTTGGTCTCCCAGTTGCTAGATATAACGTGGCTGAATTTGGATACACTTGGCTCCGCTGTGTAAGGTCTGAGATCTCAGAAAGAATAGGAGGTTCTTGGACCAAAGACTGTACGTTGAGGACACCACGGTCCGCAAGGCCACCGGATCAATATTGTCCTCATCACAGCTGTATGACTACGGATACTGATGAGGAGCTTGGAGATCACAGAGTGTGGTGGCTATATAGGCCAACCTGCCGACCCAGCTGGATGTTATTAGATCCACTGATTCCACTTCTGGGAAGCTCCTCTTGCAGGAATAACTTCCATTCCTGACCATTGGGTTTACTGCCAAGCTGGAATTCATTGAACTGCTTGTTGGTCTAGGGACTCACCCCTGACATCCAAGGCTTCGTATTTTACTGTGTCTGACAGGAAGTTCTAGGAAGCCAGAACACAGAGCAATGAGAGGAGACAGGTTTTACTGTTGGCAAACCCGAATAGGAGATGCCTCTGGCATGAGTTGAATAATCTGGTATTCCTTCTTGCCGTGACGATAGGAGATTACCTATTGCCGTCTGTTTGGAGCATAACTGAGGCCTCCTAAGCTGTGTTGCCCAAAGGACCTCCCCACTTGGGAATCGCTGTACCCCTGATGTTAGACACTTTGTCCTCCACTGGCCTATGCCATTGACCTTGAGCTAGGAGGTCACTGAGGTGAATACCAAGAAAGTGAATAGACTTGGATGACTGGTATGCCTGAAAGCTGATAAGATTAACTATTCTTAGCCACCATCAACAGGACTTGTGTCTCATATGTGGGGTAATCGTCCCTGGAATAGGAAGCAAATTTTCCATCACCTTAGAAGGCCAGGTTATGATGTTCTCAATCTTCCAGTGTGCCCAACCGACTGCATGGATTACTGCAGACTACTTCTTGACCATTTGAGACCATGGGATACAAACAGATGGGATAGAGCTAGGACTTGTCTCCACATAAGGACTTAATACTGTCACCCTCTGTTAGGGCAACTCTACAGTATTCTCCTGAATGTCTAAAATGTAATTATAATAATGAGATTAGTTAGCCTTCCTCAGTTGATGATCTGTCCAAATTTGATCTGAGTCTGAATAAGGATTTACCAGGGCCTGGAGGATGTTGAGTCACCCGCAGCTGTTGTCCACATAAGGAACCTGCAGCCCTGGCTTCTGCAAGATGGCCAGTACTGGAAGCAACGTTCTGGAACATGTCTTGAGTATGTAGAAAGGTCAAAAGGTTGTTGAATGAACCTGAAGTGAAACTCTCAGAAGCCTGGGTGCACCGAAGTGTGAATGTACACATCAGCTAGATCTAGAGAAACTGTAGCTGCTTTATCTGACGGTTTGAGTGATTGTTCTCAATGACTCCATATGATGCTTTGGATCATGATCCTTCATTCCATATCTTGCCTAAATCTGCTTTCCGACTAAAGGAAAATGGACCGATGGTTCCTGTTGGGCAAGATTTGGTAACATTTGCTTAAATCCTTGATTGCTCTAAAGAACCCTAGTGGGAATTAGAGGAGTTGGAAGAGTAGAAAAAAAATTCCATTGACTTCCTTACTGCACAAAATACAACCCGCCAGCACACCAGGAATCTTCCGTTGTTGTCCTAAGGTTTTGTTGCAGACAGATCACATCACAAAGACAAGTGCTGCACAGGCCCCACTGATCCTGAGCCTCCTGCCCCAATTTTGCATTAATTTCTGCAATATAACACCTACTGGGCTTGTTTGCGTGAAAAGGAATTTTCCTGCTCCTCGAGAGGAGCAGACTTGTGCTTAGGCGATCAAAGACCATTATGGACCTTCCAATCTCTTCGCTAGCTCTTCTCTGGCCCTGTCACCAACTCTTACTTCTGGGCCAAGGTGACTAGCCTAAAGGATTAGTCCCTGATCTAGATATCACTGATTCCATCTTAAATCACATTCCATTCAACTTAGAAGCCATAGGGCTTGACTGACCCCACAGAATAGTAGGAGGAACAGCCTGCTGCATCCATAGTGGTTGTACTGCCTTGCTGGTCACTCTAATTTCACTCATGGATCAAACACCACAGAGGCGGATTACTTGCCTTCAACTCATCTGCTGAGAACCAACTAGCCTTGGCTACTGAGGTGAACTCCAACACAGGCCACACCATACTCCCTAATGGTAGTATAAACCTTCATTTCCAAATCCATATAGCTGTTTCCATGCCTCTGTGAAGGCTATTGCACCATCCGCTGGCAGACTGGCACTTCTGGCTAGGCTGATGAAGATTACTTGGCTTGGCTAACTGCCTCTGCAATAAAAGTTGGGCTTTACAGAGGGGATCTTGCATCCTCTGCTAGCATGAAGACACATCTGGCCAATCTGATGAACGCTCCTTGGCCTGCTGCTTTTGAGGCAGAGGTACCCTTTAAACAAACTCAGTTTTTTGATTAGCTTAGTACCTGGAGCGTTAGCGACTAGAGATCCACCCAGTCAGTTTGCAATTGAATCAACACATCTGTCTTTGTGTTTACTGTTGCCTGATATGCAACTTGGCATAGCATCTTGGAGGACACGTCAGCTAACCACACTTCCCATACTTCCCAGGATGGTCCTTATTGTGATTTACTTTAGTCTGCTCCTTCTGGCCTGCACTTTGATGTATAGCAGTTTTCTTTAGAGCCAAACAGAACTTGTCACTGTTGAAGGAACAAGTTGCAACTTTTCCTTTGGGGAGTGGCATTGGTATTGAAGGGCTGGAGAGTTTTACTATCCATACTGCCCATGTACTCTTTTATTTATTTATTTTTTTTATAAGGATAGCATACCTACTCGACCCTCACCTTATTGATCATGGCTGGTCTCTGGGTAAGCTCATGGCTCAAGATATGTGCTGCAGGTTTGTGATGATAATAAATACCTGGAAGTACTGGCTAGGACATAGCCTTAATACAATATCAGTGGCCAACCACACACCCATAGGGATGAGCTCCGGCGTGTTCGCATGGCGCACGTGCCGAGCCCGCCAGGAAGTCGGCACGGCGCAGCGCTAATCACAGGCAGGGAGACATTTCCCGATCTCTGCAGCCGCACATCGGGAAATGTCTCACTGCTTGTGATTAGCGCTGCCCCGTGCCGACTTCCTGGCGGGCTCGGCACGTGCGCCATGCGAACACGCCGGAGCTCATCCCTACACACCCATTTGCAAACATTAAAGCAGTAAATGGACCTATATGCTGAGCATGGGTTAAACCCTTAGACAGGAGCAATTACAGATAGTAGTATAATAAGCCAATTACTTAAGGCACTGTAACTTAAGCAGAACACTGAATTTCACTCTGGCATTTAGACATAATAGGTTAATACATATCATTAAAACACATTGCACCCAAAAGCAGACCTCATTTATCTTAAACGCATAGCAGCAACACAATGCATAGCAGTGTCATCCATACTAAAGTATCACTCTATCATAAGCAGCGCAATGAAGGTTTAATATACCTGGCAGGATCACCTACACTGGCGACTGCCCTGTAAAGGTTAAAAACAGCAAATCCAAGCATTAGCATTTGACACAGTGATCTCAAACATGCAAAGCCAGGCCTTGCTGACTTAAGTGGAAAGACTCAACTTTGCAGCAAACACCTGTATATCAGTTCATGCATTAGTAGTCCTACAGACAAACAAACCTAAGAGGCAAATGAAACAGACAAAACTATACACAGCAGTTTAACCTACTTTGGCAGTTTGTATATTAACAGCCTAATGATTCAGACACACCATGACAGCCCATGGAAAGCTTACCTGCTCTGTGTAGCACCCCTCCTTGACTGGCTCTAAAGAGGGATGGGAGAGGCTCCATTCCTGAACAGGTGGCCACCAATGCATTCCCAGGCAGCCGCTTCTACAGTGGGCCAGCAGTTACTCCAACCTCATCTTGCTGCTTCCTGCCGACTGAAAGCCCACAGTCCAGGAACAGGAAGCAGACAAGGAGCCATCTTGGAAGGGGGCAGCCCTGACAAAAATTCCAGGATCTTTGCAAAGAAAACCAACATAACCAAAGCCAGACTTACAAAATGTGTGTGTGGGGCCACAACTCACCAGAGAGGAGAGCTTGGGTCCATCCCAACCAACCACAAGGCAGAACTGTTTTACCTGCATCCAGAGACCAGTATCCCAGCCCCCCAGCCTGGGGGGAGCCTCCCTTGTATGGAAGTTTTACAGCCGAACGGAGGGGCTTCGTCACAGGAAAGAGGCTGAACCTGTACGGCTGGCCAGATGAATCCGGCAAGATGACGGCAAAAATAAAAATTTTCTTAGATTCACAGCCATAACCAGTTGAGCATTTGAGGAACAAAAAGAGAATGCCGCCTAGCGGGAGGAAACTTAAATATAGTATAACCAGTCCTAATTGGGTGAGGGGTGGCGCTTAACCCATATGTATATGCTGTCATGCTTGTGTCAGGAAATATATTTTTAAGGAAAGCTTTGCAGCACAATTTAAAAAGAAAAAAAAAAGTAAACTTTTTTAACTTATGAAATTACATGTTAACATATGATAAAAAATCATTATACCTCCAAAACAAATGAAAGTCCAAAAAATAAATAAATACTCCCCCTTTTAAAGGGAAGCCTTTTGACAAAAAAAACATAAACCTAAAAAAGCCCCTATAAACATACATCAAAAAACAGTATACCAAATAAGTAAAAAAAAAAAAAAAAAAAAAACTTAAAAAAAAGAAGAAAATTATTTTTTATTTAAAAAGTAGTCTTGCAGGAAAAAAAAAAAGAAAGAAAGATTGCTAGGCATAGGAAACTTTAAAGAAGAACTGTAGATTTTCCTCCCCAAAACAACAGATGCATTGTGTATATGAGTGAATCCCAGCCAATCTGTCAGTTTATATGTAACTTACCTCCTATAGCTGTATGTAGGAGGTTTCTGTGTCTGTGATGTCACTTCTCCACCTGGCTGAATTTCAGAGTTCTCTGACTTCCTGTTTCCTTCCTTTTCCAGTCCTGATACTACATGTCTCTTGATCCTTTGAGCCTTTGCAGTTTCAAGTTGGGCTATGGGAGTCACTTGTACCAATTCTGGGGGTTGATGTGGGTGGGTTCTAGGGTTACTGTGGGTGTTTCTGGGCTTTCATGTGGGTGGTGAAATGTGTAAATGTGTTATACCTTCTGTGTAATTCCAGTCTTCTAGTATGCCAAAGCATAATGGCTTACTGCAATACTAGGGATGAGCCGAACACCCCCCTGTTCGGTTCGCACCAGAACATGCGAACAGGAAAAAAGTTCGTTCGAACACCGTTAAAGTCTATGGGACACGAACATGAATAATCAAAAGTGCTAATTTTAAAGGCTAATATGCAAGTTATAGTCATAAAAAGTGTTTGGGGACCCGGGTCCTGCCCCAGGGGACATGGATCAATGCAAAAAAAAGTTTTAAAAACGTCCGTTTTTTCAGGAGCAGTGATTTTAATAATGCTTAAAGTCAAACAATAAAAGTGTAATATCCCTTTAAATTTCGTACCTGGGGGGTGTCTATAGTATGCCTGTAAAGGGGCGCATGTTTCCTGTGTTTAGAACAGTCTGACAGCAAAATGACATTTTGAAGGAAAAAACTCATTTAAAACTACCCTACCCTATTGCATTGCCGACAATACACATAGAAGTTCATTGATAAAAACGGCATGGGAATTCCCCAAAGGGGAACCCCGAACCAAAATTAAAAAAAAAAATGACGTGGGAGTCCCCCTAAATTCCATACCAGGCCCTTCAGGTCTGATATGGATATTAAGGGGAACCCCGGCCAAAATTTTAAAAAAAAATGACGTGGGGTTCCCCCTAAATTCCATACCAGACCTGAAGGGATATGGATTTTAAGGGGAACCCCGCGCCAAAAAAAAAAAAAAAACGTCGTGGGGTCCCCCCAAAAATCCATACCAGACCCTTATCCGAGCACGCAACCTGACGGGACTTCCCTGTGACGTCACGGGGAATGCCACATACTATAGACACCCCCCAGGTACGAAATTTAAAGGGATATTACACTTTTATTGTTTGACTTTAAGCATTATTAAAATCACTGCTCCTGAAAAAACGTCCGTTTTTAAAACTTTTTTTTGCATTGATCCATGTCCCCTGGGGCAGGACCCAGGTCCCCAAACACTTTTTATGACAATAACTTGCATATAAGCCTTTAAAATTAGCACTTTTGATTTCTCCCATAGACTTTTAAAGGGTGTTCCGCGGCATTCAAATTTGCCGCGAACACCCCAAATTGTTCGCTGTTCGGCGAACTTGCGAACAGCCAATGTTCGAGTCGAACATGAGTTCGACTCAAACTCGAAGCTCATCCCTATGCAATACTACAGAAGAAAGGCCATGGGAGGTTATTATGAAGGTGATTCCTTCATATGTTAATTAATCACTTCACAGACAGACTATAGCCCCCGGGATTCTCAGCGCTCTGCATAGAAGTTATTCAGCTTGATTGGCTTTAGCTCTCCTCCTGCTGTCCAGGAGGATGGTGCAGCATAATATTGATATCTCAGTAGAACAAGAGAAAAGAATAAAGGGCAATGTTTTCATCTTCATATTGCTATAGACCAGCACCTACCCGTCTATATGTCCTGTCCTTCCAGGTACAAATGCTGAAGAAAATACTCAATTTATCACTGTTAATCCCTTTGTTAATGTTTGATGAGGATGAATATGTGAATGAGCCATGCAGCTTGGCAATGGTCCAGAAAAAGCCTCAATATTTTTCGAGAGATGGAGATACCATCATTGGGGGCATTTTACAAATATCTCATTTTACAACATCAAACCCCCCGAACTTCTACTCTCGTAGACACCCAGAGGACAAATGTATACTGTAAGTAACTTATGTTTATAGAAATTCACCACTACACTCTCCTGACATATACCTTTCTCGTACGTAAAAAGTAGCAACAGAACATTTCCAAGAAGTTATCAGATCATTCCTTTTCTTCTAAAACAAATTAAAACATCTGTGACACAACCAAAGGCTGCACCTTCAGTGTGCTTCAGTTTATTTATTGATAATATTTTAACTGTATGGCAGAAGGATTGTCATTCTGGCTTTCAGGGTAGTTGAGGTTTTAAATTGGCAGGTTGTTTTTATAAATATAGTTCAGTGTTAATAAAATTGACAAAAGACTAATGTCGATCAAGGCCTGCCTCTCAGAGTTCCTGCAGCTCTAGTCCAGAGGAAAATAACTATTTCCAAATTTGCCTTTCAAGAGGGAAAAAAATCCTTCACAACCTCACCATTTCAGTTCAGTTGGATCAGGATCACAATATTTCTGTATTTACTAATGCTATTTGTGTATTCAGCTTTAATTTGCATACCCACTGTCCTGACGAAGCAACTCCATTGCATAACGCATTGATGTGATATGTGGATTTTGAGAAGCCTACATTACAACTACTTGTTTTATGTTGTGATACATTTATTATATTGGACTACATGCTTCCCTATACAGTAATGTGTATTGTCTGTATGTTTTTATAAGAATTAGGGGTTATATTCCTATCATTTTAAATGGGTGTTTGATTTTAATATGATTCAATAAATTGTTTATATTTTAATATGTGTCCCATGTTGTGCCCAAGTCTGTTATATGTAGGTGGTCAAGTAGGGGGGGTTCCCCCTTTCCTCTACCCCACGATTTTTCTTTATTTTTATGAATATAGTTCACAATTATTACAAGGATAGATGAGCCCATGCATATGGGTAAAAAAAAATACTGCTCCCCAAATTATGTAACAAAACCAAAAACAGAGACAAAAATCTCCCAGGGGCTGTTAGGCAGCAAAAAATACTAAATAAATGAATTGGATATATAACAAATATATATATATTTTTTTTTTTCCACAAAATTTTTTTTTATTTCGTATTTAAAGAATAAAACATACAAAACAAGAATTTTGTCTTGAGACAGCATTCGGTAGAAAAACATGGAGGGTATCTATGTCATGATACAGTATAAAGCATTTTAACAGAAAATGAACACTATCGAATCATATAGGTGTAAATTTGCGGAGAAGGGTGGAGGATCGTACTTTCTATTGTCCCCTCCCCCCAACCCTCCCCTCGCCAAGTTGAAAGGCGAGAGAAGATACAATATCTCGAACGTGTTCAATCAGTAATGTTCAGTGTATCCCAACCGGACACAGACAGGGTATCCCTCCATGTAGAGAATATAGAAAGAGAAAATAGTAGAGGGATAGAAAAAGAGGGGGGAAATTGGGGAAGAGGGTAAGGCAAGAGGGGGAGAGGAGAGGGGAAAAATAAAACAAAACAAAAATATATATATATAAAGAAGAAAAAAAAAGGGGGAAAAAAAAAGGGGGAGGACGGAAGGGGGAAACGAGGAAACGAGTGGGTCCGCACCTGTCCCTCCCCCCACCTCAGCCTAGGAGCAGTGGCGGTCCCTCCATAGGGGGTGCCTGGGTGCCGCCCCCCCCCCTCCAGGCAGCAAAAAAAAAAAAAAGTCAAAAAAACAAAAAAAACTTTTAATACTGGCCCTTTAAAAAAAAAAAAAAAGGAAAAAAAAGGTCCTTAAGCGCACTGTGTTCGGATGCCGGACACAGTGCAACGCCGGACACAGTGCACTTATAGGAAGTGCCACGTCTATGCAATCACGAGATTGCAGACGTGGCGCTGCATTTGCGGGCGTTTAGCCCGCCTTGTGGTCTTTTCTGATGCACCGAGTAGCTTCCGCTCGGCCATAGTAATACATACTACAGGCGCCGGGCGGAAGCTACTTGGCACTTCAGATTTGATTGACATCTGCCCTGAGTCAGATGTCACTTCCTGGTTCTCTCTCTCATTGCGCCCGTGAGAGGAAACAGGAAGAATGCTGGTGCCAGTGTGAGGAGGACACCGCAGGAGACCCAAGGTAAGTACCGCTGTGTGGAGAATGGGGGGGACACTTGCTGTGGGGGGCTCTGATGGGGGACACCTGCTGTGGGGGGACTCTGATGGGGGACACCTGCTGTGGGGGGCTCTGATGGGGGACACCTGCTGTGGGGGGACTCTGATGGGGACACCTGCTGTGGGGGGACTCTGATTGAGACACCTGCTGTGGGGGACACCTGCTGTGGGGGGCTCTGATGGGGAACACCTGCTATAGGGGGCTCTGATAGGGGACACCTGCTGTGGGGGGAATCTGATGGGGGACACCTGCTGTGGGGGGAATCTGATGGGGGACACCTGCTGTTGGGGGCTCTGATGGGGGACACCTGCTGTGGGGGGCTTTGATAGGGGACACCTGCTGTGGGGGGCTCTGGTGGGGGGCTCTGATGGGGGAATCTGATGGGGGACACCTGCTGTTGGGGGCTATGATAAGGGACACCTGCTGTGGGGGGACTCTGATGGAGACAACTGCTGTAGGGGACACCTGCTGTGAGGGGGCTCTGATGGGGACACCTGCTGTGGGGGGACTCTGATGGGGACACCTGCTGTTGGGGGGCTCTGATGGGGACACCTGCTGTTGGGGGGCTCTGATGGGGACACCTGCTGTTGGGGGGCTCTGATGGGGACACCTGCTGTTGGGGGCTCTGATGGGGGACACCTGCTGTGGGGGGCTCTGATGGATGACTTCTGTTTTGGGGGGACTTTGATGGGGACACCTTTTGTGGGGGGACTCTGATTGAGACACTTGCTGTGGGGGACACCTGCTGTGGGGGGCTCTGATGATGAACACCTGCTGTAGGGGGCTCTGATGGGGGACACCTGCTGTGGGGGGACTCTGATGGGGGACACCTGCTGTGGGGGGGCTCTGATGGGGGACACCTGCTGTGGGGGGCTTTGATAGGGGACACTTGCTGTGGGGGGGCTCTGGTGGGGGGCTCTGATGGGGGACTCTGATGGGGGACACCTGCTGTGGGGGGACTTTGATGGGGACACCTGCTGTGGGGGGACTCTGATGGGGACACCTGCTGTGGGGGGACTCTGATGGAGACACCCTGCTGTGGGGGACACCTGCTGTGGGGGGCTCTAAAGGGGACACCTGCTTTTGGGGGCTCTGATGGGGACACCTGCTGTGGGGGGCTCTGATGGGGACACCTGCTGTGGGGGGGTTCTGATGGGGGACACCTGCTGTGGGGGGCTCTGATGGGCGACTCCTGTTTTGGGGGGACTCTGATGGGGACACCTGCTGTTGGGGGGCTCTGATGGGGACACCTGCTGTTGGGGGGTTCTGATGGGGGACACCTGCTGTGGGGGGCTCTGATGGGCGACTCCTGTTTTGGGGGGACTCTGATGGGGACACCTGCTGTGGGGGGACTCTGATTGAGACACCTGCTGTGGGGGACACCTGCTGTGGGGGGCTCTGATGGGGAACACCTGCTGTAGGGGGCTCTGATGGGGGACACCTGCTGTGGGGGGAATTTAATGGGGGACACCTGCTGTTGGGGGCTCTGATGGGGGACACCTGCTGTGGGGGGCTTTGATAGGGGACACCTGGAGGGCTCTGGTGGGGGGCTCTGATGGGGGAATCTGATGGGGGACACCTGCTGTTGGGGGCTCTGATGGGGGACACCTGCTGTGGGGGGACTCTGATGGAGATAACTGCTGTAGGGGACACCTGCTGTGAGGGGGCTCTGATGGGAACACCTGCTGTGGGGGAACTCTGATGGGGACACCTGCTGTTGGGGGGCTCTGATGGGGACACCTGCTGTTGGGGGGCTCTGATGGGGACACCTGCTGTTTGGGGGCTCTGATGGGGACACCTGCTGTTGGGGGGCTCTGATGGGGGACACCTGCTGTGGGGGGGCTCTGATGGATGACTTCTGTTTTGGGGGGACTCTGATAGGGACACCTGTTGTGGGGGGACTCTGATTGAGACACCTGCTGTGGGGGACACCTGCTGTGGGGGGCTCTGATGGGGAACACCTGCTGTAGGGGGCTCTGATGGGGGACACCTGCTGTGGGGAGACTCTGATGGGGGACACCTGCTGTGGGGGGCTCTGATGGGGGACACCTGCTGTGGGGGGCTTTGATAGGGGACGCCTGCTGTGGGGGGCTCTGGTGGGGGGCTCTGATGGGGGACTCTGATGGGGGACACCTGCTGTTGGGGGACTTTGATGGGGACACCTGCTGTGGGGGGACTCTGATGGGGACACCTGCTGTGGGGGGACTCTGATGGAGACACCCTGCTGTGGGGGCTCTAAAGGGGACACCTGCTGTTGGGGGCTCTGATGGGGACACCTGCTGTGGGGGGGCTCTGATGGGGACACCTGCTGTGGGGGGGCTCTGATGGGGACACCTGCTGTTGGGGGGCTCTGATGGGGACACCTGCTGTGGGGGGCTCTGATGGGCCACTCCTGTTTTGGGGGGACTCTGATGGGGACACCTGCTGTGGGGGGACTCTGATTGAGACACCTGCTGTGGGGGGACTCTGATTGAGACACCTGCTGTGGGGGACACCTGCTGTGGGGGGCTCTGATGGGGGACACCTGCTGTGGGGGGAATCTGATGGGGGACACCTGCTGTGGGGGGAATCTGATGGGGGACACCTGCTGTTGGGAGCTCTGATGGGGGACACCTGCTGTGGGGGCTTTGATAGGGGACACTTGCTGTGGGGGGCTCTGGTGGGGGGCTCTGATGGCGGTCTCTGATTGGGGACACCTGCTGTGGGGGGACTTTGATGGGGACACCTGCTGTGGGGGGACTCTGATGGGGACACCTGCTGTGGGGGACTCTGATGGAGACACCCTGCTGTGGGGGACACCTGCTGTGGGGGGCTCTGATGGTGACACATGCTGTGGGGGACACTGATGGCAACTCTGATGTAAGGGGACAGAGGCTGTATTTTGGGGGGCAGAGGCTGTATTTGGGGGGGACAGAGGCTGCATTTTGGGGGGGGACAGAGGCTGCATTTTGGGGGGACAGAGGCTGCATTTTGGGGACGGGGGACAGAGGCTGCATTTAATGGGACACAGGCATGCTGCATTTAGGGGAACAGAGGCTGCATTTAATGGGACACAGGCATGCTGCATTTGGGGGGACAGAGGCTGCATTTGGGGGGACAGAGGCTGCATTTGGGGGGACAGAGGCTGCATTTAATGGGACACAGGCATGCTGCATTTGGGGGGGACAGAGGCTGCATTTTTGAGAACAGAGGCTGCATTTAATGGGAACAGAGGCTGCATTTAATGGGACACAGGCATGCTGCATGTAATGGGACACAGGCATGCTGCATGTAATGGGACACAGGCATGCTGCATGTAATGGGACACAGGCATGCTGCATTTGAGGGGGGGACAGAGGCTGCATTTGGGGGGGGGCAGAGGCTGCATTTGGGGGGGGAGACAGAGGCTGCATTTGGGGGGAGACAGAGGCTGCATTTGGGGGGACAGAGGCTGCATTTGATGTGACAGAGGCTGCATTTGATGTGACAGAGGCTGCATGTAAGGAGGGACTGCTGGGGACATCTGATGGCATCTGATTGTAGGCGACGTGGCTAGTGACACACTCGGGGCTCCCACTGATTCTGCATTATGGTGAGTTGAATGATTTCATTTTATATTACAATGTAATAATAGTAATAATGCGCTTCAATCATCCTGACACCATAACAACCATGGTGCCGGGATGATTGAAGCGCTAACACCAGGTGTTTGGAGTATCTTTATCTGCTGATTGTTAAACTTTGTAGAATACACATTTCTATTGTTGTGTAGGATCTAGGCCTCCATCCTTCGTTCATCTCAGACGCTAACCACACCACCTTAGAGCCACGCCCACTATTTCGCTGAAACCACGCCCATTTTCACCAAGTGGGAGGGGTCAAAAAGGAAGGGCGAGGTCTGGCGCCCCCCCATCCTAAAACTTCACCAGCCGCCACTGCCTAGGAGACAGTTCTGTAATCTATCAGCCATTCCTAGTGTACATACTGAAGGTAGCGATCAGTGGTAACGAAATGGGACCAACAAGCCCATGTCGCCGAGAATTTAGGCATCCTATCTTGCGAAGTATAGATCAGTTCTTCCATTTCTTTTATAGAGGAAAGCCATGCAAACCATTCCCTGATTGTTGGGGTGACAGTTGACCTCCAATGCTTGGGTATACAAAGTCTGGCGGCGTTCACCATATGCATGGCCAGGGATTTGTAATAGGCCTTTTTGGGTAATGTTGTGTGGTGTAAGAGAAATTGGGATGGGGAATAGTCTAAAGTGTAGGTCGTTATATGCGCAATGGGGCTATGGACCTCCTTCCAGAAGGGTTGGATATTCTTACATCCCCACCATATATGGAGCATTGTTCCCACCCCAGAGCCACATCTTCAGCAAGTGTCAGGAATGTTAGCTGAAAATTTATGAAGACGCAAAGGGGTTCTATACCACTTGGTGATTACTTTATAACCATTTTCTTGGATGGCCACATTCAGCGAGCTTTTGTGGGCGTACTCATATACTATTTTCCATTCTTCTTCGGATAGGGGGGTTTGGAGATCTCTATTCCATGAATTTAATGAGGGAACAATAGCCTGTGTTGGGGATTCTAAGAGAAGGGAATAAAGAAGGGAGATTAGGTTTCTTTGCGGTGTTTTACGATGGCACAAGGACTCAAAGGGCGTAAGTTGTCGTGTCCAAGCAGACTGATTAGCATGGGTTGTAAGAAAATGTCTAAGAGAAAAGGGTGGGACTTTAAATGAATTGCGTGAATGCTCAGGAACAAAATCGATGAACAACTAGAAAAATGTATTCAATTCATAAAAATATAACATGCATAAAATAAAAATATATCAATCATGAATGGAAAGAAATATTAGCAATAATAGCAGCAATTATACATGATTATATGAATACAACAATTCTCCATGGTACACCAATTGGATATTAATACACAACCATATAATAAAGGGTATACACAAAAGGCCTCCAAAAGGTTCCAAATAAAAATTAGAAATGCATGACGCTGGTGAAAAATGCGACAGAGGCATCTCTACGCGTTTCGTGGCTGTTGTGCCAGTTGTCAGGAGCAAGCGCGTATCTTATCTAGGATAGAAAATATAAAAAATTGGTCTGGTAAATATATACATGAAACAGAGGTGGGGTGATAAAGAAGCCCCACACAAAGTACATGCTTACGCATTCTGGTTTGTAGGGTGGTGGCAGAAAGCCGTATACCACTCGACCATCGGAGACGCCACCCCTGGGAGCTGAGATGGACGGATCGACGGGGGCAGCCCACAAGGCGCCATCCAGGGCAGTCATAGTCCCCCGAGGCAAAACCTGAGGTGAAAAGTGAAAGTTATAGAAAAAATTGCAAACATACCAGGAGAAAGAGAGCGGTGTGAAAGTGAGAATGCAAGAGTGATACTGCCCCAGAAAGAAATTGTGACCGTGTTAGGGTTAAAAAGAAATCTTGATTGGAACACCTGAAAGAAGTGCTAAGGAGGAGAAAAAGACCAAGTACCCTGAAGTAAGGATATAGAGAAAGGAGGAATGGGCAAAGCATGAGAGGACATGACAGAAATAAGGATACCTGGTGAGCAAAGTAGAAACAGTGTGAAGGGAAGAAGGCAGTAGCAGTCCCCAAACGAACGTGGCATCCAGTGAAGTGAAAGCCTCGAGAGCCAGTACCGCCGAGGCTACGCCTATATAGGCGCCACCACGGAGACTGCCCACCAACGTCACGCCGCAAACACAGGAGAGGGGCGGACGGCAACGCCGATCGGGTGCTAAACGCCTGACCCACCGACGCCAATGCCCCATCCCCGTAGTGTGCGGGATGAACACCATCCAATCAGGCGCACAAGTGTCCAGAGGGCGCGCACGTCCGATGGGGAGTGCGTGACGCTGACGCGCAGTGGCGGCAGATCCACCCCCCAAAGGGGGAGGGGGGAGGAGCCGGCAGGCGCGTCACAGCTCCCGGAAGGGGGAAATCCAAAACAGTCGGTGGTGTGTTGGGCCAAAGGAGCCACCACCAAAACAGACAAACCATGGACATGACTGGTGTCTAAATAAATTGCAAATAAAAAATAGTCCAAAATGAAATGGCTAATCGGAGGATCGAGCAATTAAATGAAGGGAGGCAAAAATGAAAAAATAGGTATGTACTACATCACAGGTTTACAAAGCAAATGTGATGAAGTTAAATATCAGAGCAATTTCACGCATTTCCATCCCTATAATATTAGAAAGTGGTTGGGACATTGTATCCCGTGGGACTTTAAATGAAACCATGACCTGATGCGGTCATGCGTTTCCATCATGATTGATATATTTTTATTTTATGCATGTTATATTTTTATGAATTGAATAAATTTTTCTAGTTGTTCATCGATTTTGTTTCTGAGCATTCACGCAATTCATTTAAATTCCCACCCTTTTCTCTTAGACTAGTACAGGGATGGAAACGCATGACCGCATCAGGTCATGGTTTCATTTAAAGTCCCACGCGATACAATGTCCCAACCACTTTCTAATATTAATGTATAGGGATGGAAATGCGTGAAATTGCTCTGATACTTAACTTCATCACATTTGCTTTGTAAACGTTTGTTTGGGGACTGCTACTGCCTTCTTCCCTTCACACTGTTTCTACTTTGCTCACCAGGTATCCTTATTTCTGTCATGTCCTCTCATGCTTTGCCCATTCCTCCTTACTCTATATCCTTACTTCAGGGTACTTGGTCTTTTTTTCCTCCTTAGCACTTCTTTCAGGTGTTCCAATCAAGATTTCTTTTTAACCCTAACACGGTCACAATTTCTTTCTGGGGCAGTATCACTCTTGCATTCTCACTTTCACACCGCTCTCTTTCTCCTGGTATGTTTGCAATTTTTTCTATAACTTTCACTTTTCACCTCAGGTTTTGCCTCGGGGGACTATGCCTGCCCTGGATGGCGCCTTGTGGGCTGCCCACGTCGATCCGTCCATCTCAGCTCCCGGGGGTGGCGTCTCCGATGGTCGAGTGGTATACAGCTCTCTGCCACCACCCTACAAACCAGAATGCGTAAGCATGTACTTTGTGTGGGGCTTCTTTATCACCCCACCTCTGTTTCATGTATATATTTACCAGACCAATTTTTAATATTTTCTATCCTAGATAAGATACACGCTTGCTCCTGACGAGTGGCACAACAGCCACGAAATGCGTAGAGCTACCACTGTCGCGTTTTTCACCAGCGTCATGCATTTCTAATTTTTATTTGGAACCTTTTGGAGGCCTTTTGTGTATACCCTTTATTATATGGTTGTGTATTAATATCCAATTGGTGTACCATGGAGAATTGTTGTATTCATATAATCATGTATAATTGCTGCTATTATTGCTAATATTTCTTTCCATTCATGATTGATATATTTTTATTTTATGCATGTTATATTTTTATGAATTGAATACATTTTCCTAGTTGTTCATCGATTTTGTTTCTGAGCATTCACGCAATTCATTTAAAGTCCCACCCTTTTCTCTTAGACTAGTACAGGGATGGAAACGCATGACCGCATCAGGTCATGGTTTCATTTAAAGTCCCACAGGATACAATGTCCCAACCACTTTCTAACTTGTAAGAAAATGTCTAATCTGTCTGTATGTCCAGAATGATAAAAAAGATGTCTTAGAGATAGATTGTAGGGACTCGAAGGATAAGGGTTTGTCATTAGAATAAAATGGTAGAGCGAGGACGTCCTCGAAAGGCCATTCCTGACTCAGAAAGTTCTCAGAGGTCCCCAGTGGGAAATCAGGATTTCCCCATAAAGGGGTTACGGGGCTCGGTAGAGGGGTAAATAAACCGTGTGTCAAGCTCTTTTTGGATGCCAGGAGTGTAGGGTAGATAAGCGGATGGGCTAAGAGATTGTGGGGCCAATTCTTGGAGGATATCCATGGGAAGAGGTGTAGAGGTCCTGACGAGAATGATTTCTCTAGGAAGACCCAAGATTTTTTATGTGCATGGATGTTCCAATCAGCGATCCTCGTGAGGAGACACGCCTTGTGGTATTTATGAAGGTCTGGTAAGCCTATTCCTCCTCTGAGTTTGGGTAATGTAAGTCTGGTAAATTTAATACGAGGCGAAGAATCCCTCCACAGAAAAGCAGAACAGGCTTTCCGGTAGGAATTAAAAAAGGTTTGTGGTAAAGGAATGGGAATTGATTGCATTATATAGAGAAGACAAGGCAGGATAATCATTTTAATCAGGGCCGCGCGGCCAAACCATGATATGTTTAAACTACTCCATTCTTTTAGGTGTTTTTGGGTCTGGAGAAGGGCCGTGTGAAAGTTTTTCGAGTATAGTTCAGACAGACGAGTGGGAACTCGAATGCCAAGGTAAGTGAGTGTTTCTTGCTCCCAACGAAAAGGGAAAGACGTTTGGCAAAGTAACACTACCTGGGATGGGAGGGAGCTGTTCAGTGCTTGAGATTTGGCATAATTGATTTTGAGGTTAGATAAGCTGCTGAAGTATTCGATATCCTTAAGGAGATTGGGCAGGGATACAATGGGCGATTGTAGAGAGAGCAGAATGTCATCAGCAAAAGCTGCGACCTTAAACTCTCTGTTCTTTACTGTGACCCCTTGGATATTTGGGTTTTCTCTCAGTCTGTTAAGGAAGGGTTCCAGGGTTAAGATGTAAATTAAAGGTGAAAGTGGACACCCCTGACAGGTGCCGTTACTGATGGGAAAGGCGTTCGACAGGTGGCCATTGATTTTTACAGCTGCGGATGGGTTCGTGTAAAGCGCCATGATATATGATAGCATTCGGGTCCCCAATCCTACAGCAGCGAGTACCTTCCGCATATAATCCCAGGCCACTCTGTCGAACACCTTCTCAGCGTCCAGGGAAAGAAGGAATCCTTGTGTTTTGGAAGAAGCGATCCACTGATGCAAGTTTAGTGTGCGGATAGTGTGCCTCACGGCCAGGAACAAAAGCAACCTGATCTAACGAGATAAGGTCGGGCACCAGGGGAAGAATTCTATTAGCTAATACTTTTGCGTAAATTTTGATATCAACATTCAGGAGTGATATCGGTCGATAATTAGCTACTGCGGAAGGGTCCTTGCCCTCTTTAGGGATTACTGCTATGTGAGCTGCAAGCATTCTGTCGGGTTTTACCTGGGGATTAGATAAGGCGTTATATGTATCAAGGAGATTAGGAACTAATAAATCAGTGAAGGCCGTATAATATTGAAGGGAGAACCCATCTGGGCCCGGGGCTTTAATATAACAAATATATTTTATTGATAGATAATGACATAAAGTTTCAAAAAGAAAGTGCAAATATAAAAACATGGGCTCTGGTTTATGCACCCTCTATACTACACAGGATGTCCTAATGACATAGATAAACAACATTATATACATGAAAAAAAAAAAAAATCAAACTTGATATACTGCTCAAAAAACCCCAACGCATTTTGATTTATGCTAGTTAAATGTTTCTCAGGGGGATAAGAACATCTTAATCATGAAACATATAAAGGAAAATATGTTTACATACAGAGAAACCAACAACATATGTGTCCATACTATATTGGATCAACATTTATGCAGTGACCATCAATGAGCATACCTTTAATGGAGAGGTTTACAGGTGACCAGAGCATACTAAAAAAACACCCAAGAAGGTGGGTTTCAGAATGGTCACCCAACAAGGAGACACACCGGGGCCCAAATTGAGCCTACGAGAGATGTGATCCAATATAGTATGGATACATATTTTGTTGGTTTCTCTGTATGTAAACATATTTTAACTTTATATGTTTCATGATTTAGATGTCCTTATCCCCTGAGGAAGATTTTAACTAGCATAAATCGATACGCGTTGGGGTTTTTTGAGCAGTATATCAAGTTTGAAAAAAAATCATGTATATAATGTTGTTTATCTACAGTATCTCACAAAAGCGAGTACACCCCCTTTCACATTTTTGTAAATATTTTATTATATCTTTTCATGGGAAATTTGACACCCCTGTCAAACAGGTGTGGAAAAATTGGTCTTTGAGTGTTAGTGCCTTCATCCCGTAACCTTAAAGGGATACTCTTGAAAGAAAGAATTGGCCTTGCTGTAAAAAAAAAAAAAATTAAAAAAAAATGAAATGCTCTCCCAGCTGCGGCTAGGAGAGCATGACTGCCAATTTGTGTACCAGTGTTCTCCCCTTTCTGTATGCTCATGTTCCTTCCTTCCTCAACATCAAAACCAACATCTGAATCAAGTAATGGCTGTGCATATTCAAGGTGCAAGTGGCTGAAGCTGTGTTCAACTATATCAGCTGACTCCTCCATGCCTAATGCTGGGGCTATGGCAGGAATAGCTGTGGACAAGGAGGCAGGTTTAGCCACTCTGGCAGCTGCAGTGGACTGCGCACTAGTCTCTGCTTGGGTGGTGGAGGATGAGGATGGTTTAGTAAGCCAATCCACCACCACCTTTGCATGCTGTGGCTGGATAACACAGGCAACATCATAAACAGAGGAAATGATGCCCTCCCTGAGGATTGCCCATATGCATCTTTGCCTGTGGACACAGACTGTGCTGGCCCCCTAACAGTGCCATGGGAATGTCTGCCTCTCCATGTTGTCCTCCCAGACATGATGGGGGGGTGCTTATTAACAAAAAGTAATAAAGATGTGGAAATGTGTACGTGGATGCACTTTAATCAATGGAAAGTGTTGTTTGTGCACTTTAACTTGAGTACTCACTACACAGACACACTCCACTGATACACTATAACAAACTGCAGTAAAACTGCACTGACGCACTGCAATATACTGTGTCACACGTGCAGTAACGCACTGAAATATACTGGGTTAAATGGCACGTAATGCACTGAAATATACGATGTTAAACTTGCAATAATGCACTGAAATATACCGTGTTAAATGGTACATAACGCACTGACATATACAGCAATAAACTTGCAGTAATGCACTGAAATATATGGCTTTAAACATGCAGTAACGCATTGAAATATACTATGTTAAACAGCCCATAAAGCACTGAAATATACTGCGTTAAATGCCACGTAACACACTGAAATATACAGCGTTAAACTTGCACTAACGCATTGAAATGTACTGCCTTAAACGTGTACCAACGCACAGAAATAGACTGCGTTAAATGGCACGTAATGCACTGAAATGTAAACGCAGTGGCGGCTAGTGATGTTTTAGGATGGGGGGCACCAGATCCCCCCATTTCTTTTTGACCCCTTCCACTTCTCATAAGCCCCACCCCTTGTAGAATCCACCCACTCCATCCCCTGTATTCCACTTGCTTCCGCCCACAGTGCCAGGAGTATACAGGCCCAGCATCACAGGACAGAGTATATAGCTCAGCCTCACAGATCAGGGTATACAGCTCAGCCTTACAGATCAGGGTATACAGCTCAGCTTCACAGATCAGGGTATACAGCTCAACTTCACAGATCAGGGTATACAGCTCAGCCTCACAGATCAGGGTATACAGATCAGCCTCACAGATCAGGGTATACAGCTCAGCCTCACAAATCAGGGTATACAGCTCAGCCTCACAGATCAGGGTATACAGCTCAGCCTCACAGATCAGGGTATATAGCTCAGCCTCACAGATCAGGTTATATAGCATAACAGAACAGTGTATATAGAATCACAGATCAGGGAATACAGCTCAGCCTCTCAGATCAGTGTATACAGCATCACATATCAGTGTATACAGCCTCACAGATCAGTATATATATTGATATATATCAGTATATACAGCCTCAAAGATCAGTGTATATTGAATCACAGATCAGGGAATACAGCTCAGCCTCTCAGATCAGTGTATACAACATCACAGATCAGTGTATACAGCCTCACAGATCAGTATATATAGCCTCACAGGTCAGTGTATATAGCCTAACAGATCAGGGAATACAGCTTAGCCTCACAGGTCAGTGTATACAGCATCACAGGTCAGTGTATACGGCATCACAGATCAGTGTACACAGCATCACAGATCAGTGTATACAGCATCACAGATCAGTGTATACAGCATCACAGATCAGTGAATACAGCATCACAGATCAGTGAATACAGCATCACAGATCAGTGTATACAGCACACGTCAGTGTATACAACATCACAGGTCAGTGTATACAACTTCACAGGTCAGGAAACACAGCTCAGCGTCTCACGGCTCTGACAGTACGCCCCCCCCGCTCACCATCCAGCGGGCTCGCAGCACTGACAGCTTACCTCCTCAGCGGTGCTCATGGCTCTGACAGCACCTCCCTGCGGGAGGTCCGGCACTTACCGCCAGGCTGTAGTGTCCTCTCTGAGTGCTCCTGACTGTATCTACTCCAGAGCAGCAGCGGTGGCAGGGGAGGTGTCTTTCCTGGAGTCCAGTACGTGCCTCCCCTGCTGGGGCCTCCTCTTCCTAAGCACCAGGTATCCAATAGGATCACCTGGCGCTTTGGCCAATTGGGAAACAGGTCTCACTGACCTGCCTTCTGATTGGTGGGGAGGAACGATAGTGTGAAAATAGCAAAAATGTATTCGCTATCATCACACAATTGGGTGGGATCAGGGCGCACTCTCTGCACCCGAGCCCACCCTATTTTGAAGCCTATTAGCGCCTCTGGCTCTAATCAGGTGCGTAAAAAAAAAACACCCCCGCCATAGAAGTCCATGCGTCCGGCATCCTGAAAGGGGCTGGGCACCCGTGCACCCTCAATGCATGGGCCGCCACTGGTTAAATGTGCACTAATGCACAGGGATGTACTGTGTTAAATGGCATGTAATGCACGGAAATATCCTGAGTTAAACGGCATGTAAGGCACTGAAATATCCTGAGTTAAACGGCTTGTAAGGCACTGAAATATACGGCATTAAACTTGCAATAACGCACTGAAATATACTGCTTTAAACGGTATGTAACACACTGAAATATACTGTCAGGGGCATATCAGTGGCCATCGGGCGAATATGTGTGCACGCAGGTGCACAAAGGGCCTTTCCAGGACAGTTTTGCTGAATTCCCCACCAGGGGGCGCCGGCGCGCTCCCGCGCGCGCCCGTCCGCGCGTACGCGTTCATGCTAGCGCTGTTTTGGCGCCAAGGGCCCTTTAAAAGTCTGTCAGATGCTTCTGTCGGTTGCTGTTCGTCTGCAGCTCTGCACCTGAGTTCCTGTATCCTGCCTATTGTTGTTTGCTAGTGACCCGGCTCCGTCTGACCATTCTCCAGTCTCCTATCCGACCCGGCCTGCCTGACCTTGCTTATATCTTGTGACCCGTTGCCGAACTCCTGCCTGCCTGACTATTCTTGGATTATCCCTCCTGCTATATACTTGCCTGATCTCCTGCCAAACGGACTGTCTGACCCTGCTTTGCCTGTGTCCTGTGGCGCTGCCTCCAGCCTGCTCTGTCAAGCTTCAGATCCTGCTGTTGCCTTGTCATCCACCTGCCTGCCTACTGACCTGCACCAGTCTACCTGCATCCACAGCTCAGCCATCCCAGAGGGACGTCCTTCCAGTTCCAGAGCTTGCTTCTGCTGGAACCTGCATCAGGCCCTCCTACCCACTGTGGAAACCACTGTTCCCATCTTCAGTGGCTCCTGAGCCAGCGTTTAAGAGAGGTCTCCTTCTACCAGTCGGGCTCAACTACCAGGTACCTAACAGTACGAACAGCCATGACTGAGCCCGCAGGAGAGGCCTCTCCCATCAAGGAGAGCTGCACGCACCTAGCGGCACTTACCCAGGCTGTAAAGACTTTGCAAGACAGTTACAACAGACTGGAGGGTCAAGTGCTAAATCTGAGTAGTCCTGGAGGTGTGGCCCCTGCCTCCGCAGCTGCTCCAGCACAGGCAGCTGCACCACCCTCTGTGGTCATGCTTCCACCTGAACCAAGGGTCCCTATCCCTGAGAAGTTTTCTGGTGACTGAACCAAGTTTCTGGCCTTCCGCAGCGCCTGTCAACTTTATTTCGCCCTACAGCCACGGACTTTTTCCTTGGAGGCTACTAAAGTGGAATTTGTCATATCCCTTCTCCAGGGGGAACCCCAGACCTGGGCCCACCGCCTGCTTGAAACCAACTCTGTACAGATCCAGTCTTTGCCCGCCTTTTTTGAAGCTATGGCCCAGTTGTACGAGGACCCTCAGCGGACTGCCACCGCTGAGGCAGCATTGTTCGCGCTCCCGCAAGGCCGTAGGCCGGCTGAGGACTATGTTACAGACTTTTGACGCTGGAGCGTGGACACTCAATGGAACAATGCAGCTCTACGTCACCAGTTCTGCATGGGGCTATCTGAGGGTCTTAAGGATGAGCTTGCCTGAGTAGGGATGCCAGATACCCTTGAAGAACCCATCACTCTTACCATCCAGATTGACCGACGCCTTCGTGAACACCGGTCTGAACATTCTTATCAACAGACGCGCACTATGTGGATGACTGCAAGAGTTCCGGTTCCTGCCTCCCGGTATCTACCTCCTGCCTGCCCAAGTCCAGTCACCCAGACACCTGATGCTCCTGAGCCAATGCATCTGGGACTTATGCGTTCCACCTTGCCCCCAGAAGAACGGGCGTGCAGGCGCCAGCTAAATCTCTGTCTCTACTGTGGTGGGGCGGGCCACTATGTGAACAACTGTCCAGTAAAGACCCGTAAGTGTTTTTCTTCTACTCCGGCCAGTTTATCCGCTTTAACTGCCAATACAACTCAACTTGCTCTCCCTCTCTCATTACAGCTCCAGGGAAGAACAATTAGGGTCAACGCCATTATTGATTCTGGGGCATGTAGCTGTTTTCGCTGCCCAACAAAATCTTCCCCTAAAGAACAAGACACATAGACTTTCAGTTTTTTTGGCCGATGGGTCCCACATAAAATCGGGACAAGTCTCTCAGGAAACTCTTCCTTTGTCTGCCACCTGTTTATCTCAACACAAAGAGATCCTAACTCTGGACGTTATCTCATCTCCATTATTCCCGATCATTTTGGGCTTGCCCTGGCTCCGGGCCCATAACCCTCATGTTAACTGGGTCACAGGCGAAATCAAGTTCCAGTCACCTTACTGCCAAAGACATTGCCTACCTGAACCCTCTGAATCTGCTACTACCCTACTTTGTATGGACATTGATCAAGACCTGCTTCAAACTATACCCGAGGCCTACCGGGAATTTGCAGATGTGTTCAGCAAGAAGGGAGCAGACGCCCTGCCACCCCATCGTCCCTATGATTGCCCAACTGAGCTACTCCCAGGGGCTGAGATTCCTTTCGGGCGCATCTTCCCGTTGTCTGAAAAAGAACAAGAGGCACTTAAGGTATACATAAATGAAAACCTCGAAAAGGGCTTTATCCGACCTTCTACTTCACCAGCTGGTGCCGGAATATTTTTTGTCTCTAAAAAAGATCAGACTCTCCGTCCATGTGTGGACTATCCGGAGCTAAACAAGGTTACAGTCAAAAACCGCTACCCGTTGCCCCTGATACCTGAACTGTTCCAGAAGTTGAGGCCTGCCATTATCTTCACCAAGCTGGACCTGAGAGGGGCCTACAACCTGGTCTGCATTCAGGCCGGAGATGAATGGAAGACGGCTTTCCGGACCCGTTTCAGACACTATGAGTATCTGATCATGCCCTTCAGCCTATGCAATGCTCCTGCCACATTCCAGCATCTGGTCAACGACGTGTTTAGAGATTACCTGGACATCTTTGTAATCGTCTATTTGGATGACATCTTAATCTTCTCCAGTTCACTCAACCAACACAGGGAACATGTCCGTAAAGTTCTGGACCGACTTCGTTTGCACAGACTGTATGCTAAGGCGGAGAAATGCGAATTTGAACGGGACGAGATTCAGTTTCTGGGGTTAGTGATCTCCCCAACCGGCATCAAAATGGATCCTCAGAAGGTGTCCGCTGTGTTAGATTGGCCAGCTCCCCTGGACAAGAAGGGCGTGCAACGCTTCATTGGTTTTGCAAATTTTTATAGAAAGTTCATTAGGGGGTTTTCTGCCATCATCTCCCCCATCACGCAGTTAACCAAACAGAACTCTCGTTTCCACTGGAACCCGGAGGCTCAGAGGGCCTTTGAAGAATTAAAAAGACGTTTCATGTCAGCTCCGACCCTTAGCCATCCTGACCCGTCCTTACCTTTTATCCTGGAGGTGGATGCTTCCGAAGTGGCCGTGGGTGCTGTCATTTCTCAACGACAGGGCAGCAAGGACCTGATGCATCCCGTAGGGTTCTTTTCTAGAAAACTTTCACCGGCTGAGTGGAACTATGATGTGGGAGACCGGGAGTTACTTGCTATCAAGACAGCTTTGGAAGAATGGAGGTATCTGTTAGAAGGCGCAGTCCATCCAGTACTGATATATACTGACCACAAAAACCTTGAATATTTAAGATCTGCTAAAAGACTAAAACCCAGACAGGCCCGTTGGGCCCTATTCTTTACACGGTTTTGTTTCCACATTACCTACCGGCCTGGATCTAAAAATGTAAAACCAGACGCGCTGTCGCGCATGTTTGACAACCCTAAGGACCTTTCTGTACCTGACACTATTCTGCCGGCAAATAGCTTCCTACTTCTTCAAACGGATCTCCTGCCCATGATCAGAGAAGCATCACCGGAACCTTCAAGTCTCCAGGAATCCTCTTTAACATCTCGAGATGGATTATTGTGGAGAGGAAGTCAAATTTTTGTACCAGAGAGCGCCCGAGTCAAGGTACTGACATTATTGCATGACCACCCACTTGCAGGTCATTTCGGGGTTCGCAAGACCCTTGAGCTGGTGCAACGCACCTTCTGGTGGCCTAATCTGAAGGAATTCTGCAGGAAATATGTTAACTCTTGTTCCGTCTGCATTCAGAATAAGACTCCTAGGAACAGAGCCTGGGGACTACTGAGACCGTTGCCTGTACCAGATAGACCTTGGAGGATGATAGCAATGGACTTTATAGTTGAACTGCCATGCTCTGAAGGATGTTCGGCGATCTTTGTGGTCGTTGACCGGCTGTCTAAAATGGCCCACTTTGTACCCCTAAAAGGAACACCTTCTGCTGTTGAAACGGCCCGTGTGTTCATTCAAGGAGATTGTTAGGCTGCGTGGAATCCCCGCAAATATAGTGCCCGATAGGGGGGTACAGTTTACCTCACGCTTCTGGAGAGCCCTGTGTGAAATCCTGAAAATTTAACTAGCCCTGTCCTCAGCATATCACCCCCAAACGAATGGGCAAACTGAAAGGACAAATCAGACACTGGAGCAATACATTAGGTGTTTCACATCTTTTGTGCAAGATGATTGGGTGTCCCTGTTGCCCCTAGCGGAATTCGCCTATAACAATGCCAGCCACTCTGCCACGGGTCAATCTCCTTTCTTTGCCAATTATGGTTTTCATGTATCTTTCTTACCAGATTTTCTTTCAGAATCTTCAGTTCCAGCGGTTCAGGACACAGTGCAGTTCCTCAGTCAGAATAACCGGATGTTACAGGAAGCGGTATCAAAGGCAAAAGCGGACAGCAAGAGGTTCTTCGATCAGAAAAGAAAAGGAGATCTAAACCTTCAGCTTGGTGACAAGGTATGGCTGTCTACTGATAATATTAGGTTGACTTGTCCTTCCAAAAATCTTGCTCCTAAATTTATTGGGCCCTTCCCTGTGAAAAGAAAAATCAACGAGGTATCCTATGAATTGTGTTTACCTGATCCACTCAAAATCCACCCTGTGTTTCATGTATCACTTTTGAAGCCTGCTGTAGATGATCCTTTTCCTGATAGGGGCACCAGCCCTGAACCGGTTTTGGTGGACGGTAATGAGGAATACGAAGTGGAGGCCATCCTTGATTGCAGAAAGAGATCTGGGCAAGTACAGTTTTTGATTAAGTGGAAGGGGTATGGTCCGGAAAATAACTCATGGGAGCCTGACAGTAATATTCATGCCAAACGTTTGATTCATGCCTATTTCTCTGCTCATCCTGAAAAGAAAAGTTATCTGGGCATCCGGAGGCTGCCCGTTGGGAGGGGGCAATGTCAGGGGCATATCAGTGGCCATCAGGCGAATATGCGTGCACGCAGGTGCACGAAGGGCCTTTCCAGGACAGTTTTGCTGAATTCTCCACCAGGGGGCGCCAGCGTGCTCCTGCGCGCGCCCGTTCGTGCGTTCGCGCTAGCGCTGTTTTGGCGCCAAGGGCCCTTTAAAAGTCTGTCAGATGCTTCTGTCGGGTGCTGTTCGTCTGCAGCTCTGCACCTGAGTTCCTGTATCCTGCCTATTGTTGTTTGCTAGTGACCCGGCTCCGTCTGACCATTCTCCAGTCTCCTATCCGATCCGGCCTGCCTGACCTTGCTTATATCTTGTGACCCATTGCCGAACTCCTGCCTGCCTGACTATTCTTGGATTATCCCTCCTGCTATATACTTGCCTGATCTCCTGCCAAACGGATTGTCTGACCCTGCTTTGCCTGTGTCCTGTGGCGCTGCCTCCAGCCTGCTCTGTCAAGCTTCAGATCCTGCTGTTGCCTTATCATCCACCTGCCTGCCTACTGACCTGCACCAGTCTACCTGCATCCACAGCTCAGCCATCCCAGAGGGACGTCCTTCCAGTTCCAGAGCTTGCTTCTGCTGGAACCTGCATCAGGCCCTCCTACCCACTGTGCTCTGGAAACCACTGTTCCCATCTCCAGTGGCTCCTGAACCAGCGTTTAAGAGAGGTCTCCTTCTACCAGTCGGGCTCAACTACCAGGTACCTAACATATACTGCATTAAACAGCAAGTAACGCACTGAAATATACAGCGTTAAACTTGCTGTAACGGCACTGAAATATACTGTGTTAAATGACACGTAAAGCACAGAAATATACTGCGTTAAACGTGCATTAATCACTGAACTATACTGTAAACCTGCTCTGACAAAATAAACTGACACTAATGTAAAAATGAATGGTCACTACTCTTACACTGACTGAAATATCACTAGATTCATACTAATGTAAAGCTAAATGGTGGTCATACAACACTCACACTGACTGAACTGTCACTAAATTCACACTAAACTGATATTCTATACTGACAATAGAATCACAATAGAACACTATAGCACACTAATGCCCTGTACACACAGTCGGATTTTCCAACGGAAAATGTGCGATCAGAGCTTGTTGTCGGAAATTCCGACCGTATGTGGGCTCCATCGGACTTTTTCCATCGGATTTTCCGACACACAAAGTTTGAGAGCACGCTATAAAATTTTCTGACAACGAAATCCGAATGCATCAATTCCGACCGTGTGTGGACAATTCCAACGCACAAAGTGCCACGCATGCTTAGAAGAAATTCAGAGACGGAACTGCTCGGTCTGGTAAACTTAGCGTTCGGAATGGATATAGCACTTTCGTCAGGCTGCAATATTTTAAATAGTTTAATGCAGCGCACTCTGTTTTTCTTTATAATACGAGAAGAATTAAGTAGTTTTGCTGCTCATATTCACACAGAGCTATCACAAACATCTTTCTTTATTATTTAGCATGATTTCATCAATATATTTTGATTTGTCACATCTGACAAAAAAGATATATATTTTATTTTTTTTGGTTTGTATTTTTTCAAGCCTGATTTTTTTTGTTTTTTTTTTGTTTTTACACCAGAATATTTTTGGGTGTGTTTTGTGTGTCAAGTTACCACAACACCATTATCTTGTATTATTTAATCTCAAGGAGGTTACTTGGTGTTGGTGTCACTTGTTAATTTCACATTGTATTTTCGAAATGTACCTGCCTCCTCATAAACAAACTGTACTTTTTGAAGGAAAACACACATAGGCGAGTATAATTGAAACCAAAAAACCTTTATTAAGGGATCCGAACCAAACAAAGAGGGAGGCAACGCTGGAGAAACATCCAAAATTGGTGGAGCCTTTGGCCCCCAGGGCAGACATCAATTATTTCCTGCCAAAATTGGTGGCCTGAGGAGTCCATATATAAGGGGGTTCAATCTGGTCCAGAAGTCCAAGAGAATTATGAACAGCAGCAGATAACATACATGTCCCCAGGCTGTGGTCATACAAGAGCCTGCATCTTTTGTCAGACCAAACTGAACACAGGTCATCACTCTCTGATCTTCCTTCCACGTTTCCTTCCATGCTGTGGCTCTGGTGGTGGAGTTGTGGCAGGAGGAGGAGGAGGAGGATGGTCCAACTCACACAAATGGATATTGGGTGTGATTTTGCCCCTCACCCCCTTAGTTAAGGCTTTATAAAGAATGTCCTCACACATGAGGCGTTGACCCTCCTGCATGCCCTGCAGTTTTGTGGCAGCCATGCAGGCAAAGGCCTCTTCAGGAGTGGGGAAGGCTCTGAGGGACACAGAAGCCTCCTGAATCAACCTGAGTGCTGAATCCTGCACGTTACTCCCCTTCCTGGGTCTTTTGTTTGGAAGACGGAGGGGAGGGACCTGCGATTCGGTAAGGCTCCTACTGGGCCCGGCCTTCTCCTGGCTGCCACTTAGCCCCGCCTCCTCCTGGCTGCCACTAACCCCGCCTCCTCCTGGTTGCCACATTCCACAGCCTCCCCCTGGCTGAGGTCTTCCTGTGTATGAAAAAGGGACATAGTTTTAGTTTTTCTTCATTAATCACACACAATTTTCATTTCATGACTGTTGCAAATTGAATGTTAACAAATATAACATATTATCATTCTGAGCCCAGCATTTTTCATTCTTGTCCCAATTATTTTTGCCCACTACTGTCTATTGATATGTAAAACACTATTAAATCAGCAATTAGTGATCAATAATAACATCTATTAAACATCATTTATTTATTGACCAGAAATCTGTAGAAGAATGCTATGCCTGGCTCTAGCTGGGCTCCTACACTTCTTCCTGCCTGGAAGTCCCAGGTTGGACATTGGAAGCCTCAGCTGGGGTGGAAGATAGGGTGGAAGGAAGAGTGGAAGGAAGAGTGGAGAGGGATTCCCTGACTTCAGTCTGGTCTGACAGAAATCTTAGTCTCTCATAGTACCAGAGCCTGGGGACATAAACGTCATCTGCTGCAGCTCCGGATCTCTGGTAATCCGTGACCTTCTTGCGCTCCCTAAGATATGTGCTCCTCAGGCCACCAATTTTGGTTTTTAAATAGGGGATAGTTGCCATGGGGACCACCGGCTTCACCAACTCCAGCAGTTTCTCCAGCGCTGCCTGCCTCTTTTGTTTATTATTGTATTGGGGGTGTTTCACCTGCCACAGACAGGGCAGCTCCCTGTATTTGTCTATGAACAGGGGGAGTAAGTTGTAGTCATTAAAGCCATACATTTTCTCTGCAAGACACAACACAAGATAAACCCTAAGGTCAGGCTAAAGTCTCCTAATCTTCTCCCAATATAGGCCTCAATTTCTAAGCAGTATAGGTGCAAGTTTAAATGTTACCTTTGTTATCACGATCAGCGCTTCTGATACTCCTTCCTCCGCTCACAGATCTTATGTAAGACGCGCGCGTGTTACGCTTTATATACACTGCGCATGCGTGAAACTCCGCCCGCCCCTGATTTTCTTTCCAGTCTATTCCCCGCCCCTTCTCGTTGGGCGCAGTGGGGGAAGAGCACATGGCAGAGACACAGCAGGTGCATGCTAATTACAGCAACGAGGAGGAGGAGGAGGAAAGCCTGGAGCTAGAAACGTCCCGATCCCGGAGGAAATGATTTAAGGCCTCAAATATGTCCTTTGGGGAGATATTGGAGATGGTCGACATACTGAAGAGGGCCGACTATGACGGGAAGTATGGACCTTACCCCAACCCCAATGTCAGAAAGGCCAAGATCATTGCGAAAGTGGTCAAGAGTCTGCACAGGAATTTTGGGGTACGACGATCCAAGGATCAACTCAGGATGCGGTGGTCGGACCTCAAATTAAGGGAGCATGAGCAGTACAGAAGGATCAGGAGAGTGCTGCAAAAAAGTAAGTAGTTGTCCTGTGTTCCTATTCTTGATTTTTCTAATGTTCGTGCTGCTCCATGTGCTTTTCTTTACTGTTGTACAGTTTAAAATGGCAACTTTCATGTTCATGGGCACATTATTCATTCGTAGATGGGTTTGTAATTAGAATTAACTGCAAACTAGATTCTGTGTAAGGAGAGGACACTCAGCAGCTGTTTACACATCTGGACTCAGGAGCACTAGTGTGGGACACCAGAACACCCTTTTTATTAGGGGGTCCCACACAGGTGCTCCAGTGTATACTATAGTGGTGTCTCCATCTGTGACGCTTGTACAAAACAGGTAAGTATTATAGCTTGACAAAAGATAAAAAAAAATTCTTCATCTTCGAACTCTACCAAAATAGACAATTGTACCCCACTTCCAAGCAATGTTTCATATTCCTATTTGTGCCATCAAATATCTGTGTGCTACGTATATCTATTTTTTTTTTACATAGGGGAGAAAAGACTCAGAGTACACCACTCATCAGAAGAGACAACAGACCCCCACCTCAGGAAGAAGGAGAAATCCCCCAAAGTCAACAGGAGGAGGAGGAGGGAGACGTAATAAAAAGAGTCCTCACAACAGGTGAGTGTCTGCGACCACAGGCTCAGGTAAGAGATGGATGCCGGCATATTTATAATACATGGTGTGTTTTCGTTTCTATATTTTTAGGTGATCGTGATGTTGTGGATGAAGGACATTTCACCAGTGAAAGTGCACAGATCCTGATCGGGGAGATCATGGGATGTAATAGGGACTTGGAAAACATTCAGAAAAACATCAATGGCATTCAAAATAAAATGAAAACATAATTGATGTTTTAGGGAGAGTTTAAAACACCTCCAAATCCCTGATTTTTTTTTGTTTTTTAATTGAAAAAATTTTTGCACCTTTTTTTACATATTCTCGAAAAGCCAAATTTTGAAGATGCACACAGTGTGTCAACATATGCTATCTGCCATCACAGGAGATCAATAGACGCGTTTTGTGGGTGCAACCCCTTCCTCAATAATAAAGTAGCTGAAGGGGTTGCACCCCCAAAACACGTCCCTTGATCCCCCATGATGACAGCTAGCACATGTTGACATTCAGCAATTTGTGTGCATCTTCAAAATTTGGCTTTTCCAGGGGTGACTTCACCCCATCTGAACGCAATATCAAACACAGTTTATAAATACACATGTCTGATATTGCCTTCTATTTCTATCAAAGTTGAACTTTGTAAGTTCCAGATTTGTGTATTTCTTGTTGGTTTTAAACATGCCTGTTTTACCTTAAATGGACATTTTTACTTTTATTAATGTGATCCAAAAAATTGTTATACAACAAACATGTTGGTTTGTTTTAAAAACCTTTTATAAATGCACATGTGATTGTGCTTGTATTAAAAAGATTGATAATCAAGAATGTGTGGATTCTTCTTTCAATGCTCCAAAACTTTTTTGTGGTAAAATTGGTGTTTTCTGTGACAACGGGGGTTATTTCCTAAGAGCAAATCCACTTTGCACTACAAGTGCAGTTTTAGTGCAGTCTCAAGTGCACTTGTAGTGCAAAGTGTATTTTCCTTTAGTAAATAACACACAACAGTGCTTTCTAATGTTACACAATCACGCCATTTTCAAGACTACCCACATTTCAGTCAGGGTCAGCTAAAAGAAACACAAGCAGTAAATGTCAGCAAATATTTTAGTAGGTAAACTAATTTTTTTATTTAAAAAAAGGCTCAGACATTGTCTGGCATATTGATGGCCCCCCTACCCGCAAAGTATTCAAGGTATCTTAGACGGACCTCGCGGGCACTCAGGGGGGGCAAGCCAGGACGGCCAGCCTCAAGCGCCATCAGGTTTAGTTCATTTACATGAATTCCGGCCTCAGGCCCCACTGAGGCAGCATAGTTGGCAGAATTTTGCCTTAAAAAGTTGTGGAGAACACAGCACGCCAGGATGATATGATTCAGTTTATACTCCGCCATGTGTATGGGTGTAATAGGCGAACCGGCTGGCCATGATTGCAAACGTGTTCTCCACCACTCTTCTGGCTCTGGCCAGCGGGTAATTAAAAACCCTCTGGTCCGGGGTGAGGGTCCTCATCGTGAATGGCCGCATAAGATGGTCCCCCAGCGCAAATGCTTCGCAACGAAGACAAATAGGAGTCCTTCCACATTGTCTTCTGGAGGTGGTAAGTCCAAGCTGCCATTCTGGAGATGCCTGTAGAACTCCGTCTGGGTGATGATTCCACCATCTGACATCCGGCCATTCTTCCCCACATCCACATACAGAAACTCATAAGTAGCCGACACCACCGCCAACATCACAATACTATTGAACCCCTTATAATTATAATAGTATGACCCCGAGTTGGGTGGTGGGACGATGTGGACGTGTTTCCCATCAATTGCCCCTCTGCAGTTAGGAAAGTCCCACCGCTGAGCAAAGTAGGAGGCCACAGTCTGCCATTCCTGTGGGTTGGAAGGAAACTGTGGAGTAAAACCAGAAAAATAAATCAATCATTTTGCACATAAACATGGAAAGCAGATTAGACACAAATATTCTTGGCCAACATCAGTATAACATTTATTTTAGGGAGTATTTAAAGACAAAGGTATAAGGTCCACCTATCAGATCCCCCCCCATGGGCCATTTTATACATTTTATGGGGGGGAGGGAGATGTTTTGGACAGGTAACCCTCTCCACTTCATTGAGAGATGAATGCATAAATAATGTGTATTACTTTGGCCAGCCCCTCCTTACTTTACACTATTGGCAGCCCACTGGACAGGTAAGAAGTGTCATTAAATAAATACACACTGTACACATTTGAGCACATTTTTACATTCTGCTATTACCTATCATGATAATAATAGGATACAAAAACTTGAAACAGTACCATTTGAAAGTATTCAGGCAGGCCCTTGCACTACATGCTTTGGGGAATTCATCCATAAATCTGACCACAAAAGAGGTGGGTATAGTGTGTATGGGTTTGGCAAAGTCAGCAGATAGAGGATTGGTATCAGCTGAGTTAGCAGTTGGGGGGAGGGAGGGTTCAAAAAGATTTTGGGAGACCAAAAAAAAAGCCTCTGGCACTCTGTCTGAATTTAAAGCACACATCACAAATTTACACATTTTAGGGGGTATTTAGGGTAAAGCACTACTATGGATCTGACAAAATACATTGTTAAGTGACTACACGAGGTGAATATAGGGCCAGGAGAGCATGCTGGGGAGGAAAGTGAAGGAAAATATGTATGAAGGACAAAAAAAAATTACATAAAAATCCAGCATGCATGAGGACAAAGGGGATATTCACAGCATATTACAATCATGGTAATTAGGGATTGAGGAAAGAAATACAATATATTAATAAACACTCTATACAGTAAAATGTGAGGTTAAAGGATAAAAATCTTACCTTAATATAATCCTTCTGCAGGACCTGGATGATGGCAGAACAGGTCTCTGGGATAATGATCCCCAGAGCCTGGGGGAGATGCCTGTCGAGAACTTGAGGTCCTGCAGGCTTCTCTCCGTCGCCAAGTCCCACAGGGTGGCGACTAGCCTCTGCTCCGGAGTGATGGCTTGCCTCATGCAGGTATCCTGCCTGCTGATATAGGGGGTCAGCAAAGCCAACAAACGGTGAAATACGGGGTCCGTCATCCGGAGAAAGTTCCTGAAATCGTCAGGATTATTCTCACGGATCTCACGGAGCAAAGGCATATAACAGAACTGGTCACGCTGGAGCAACCAATTCTTGGTCCATGAACTCCTCCCCACCCTGTTATTGGACTGGACTTGTGTCAAGGTCAGGACCCCAACACCAAGCCCCCGCACAGCACGAACTCTACGAGGAGTACGTATACGCAACATGGCTAGAAAACGGTCGGCTGCTCAGAACGAAGTAACAGAATGCACCGAAGAACAGCAAGGCCTGTGAAGAGCGACCCGAAAATCAGTAACAAACGAACACGAACACAATGACAAGTCAATTGTACTCGCTGCACGCACTGAAGAACAGATACAAACCCACAAGCACAAACTGAACAGCAGAAAACGATCTAAAAACCACGAGTCTGAAGAAGCGTGAATCGTCTCTCACCAAACTTTTACTATACACGAGATTAGTAAAAGGAGCCCAAAGGGTGCCAGGCTTGGTTCAGAACTGGCCTTTTATAGTCTCGTCGTACGTGGTGTACGTGACCGCGTTCTTGGTGATCGGAAATTCTGACAACTTTGTGCGACCGTGTGTATGCAAAACAAGTTTGAGCCAACATCCATTGGAAAAAATCCATGGATTTTGTTTTCGGAATGTCCGATCAATGACTGATCGTGTGTACGGGGCATAACTTTCACACTACAAATGGCCGCTATTGAAAGAATAATTTTATAGTGTGGGACAAGACTAAGAGAAGTGAGCCATGATTGGATAGTCATCATGACAGCGTTTAATCATGCGACAGTGCTCTGTGCCCTGATTGGGCAAAGCCTTTTTTGCTTCAGCCAATCAGGGATTCCAATGCACTGTGCGGCAGCACAGTGCACTGTGGTCATTCGGCAGGCCGAACAAATGGTGGAACGCTCCGATAATTTGGGTGTTCGTCAAACGGGCAAACAGCCAATGTTCAGCCTGAACTCATGCTCAGAAAGAACCGTTGGCCCATCCCTACTTCATGCAAAATGATATACCTGTAGATAGAACCCTTAGGTCTAGTTTACACTTACTTCAAAACATGGCTTTTGGACACGCTTTGTTAAAGCTTTGTTAAAGCTTTCTGAACGCCAGTCAAAGCTCCTTCCACTAAATAAAATGGTTGACTTACGGTCCTGTTTACACCTTGCTTTTACTTGGTGCTTCGATGAGGCTTCTTTGGGACTTCAATGAGCCTTTGGTGGGGCTTTGATGAGGCTTCAATGAGCCTTTGGTGGAGCTTCGATGGGGCTTCAGTGGGGCTTCAATGAGGCATTGGTGGAGCTTCGATTGGGCTTCAATGAGCCTTTGGTGGGGCTTCGATGAGGCTTTAATGAGCCTTTGGTGGGGCTTCGATGAGGCTTCGGTGGGGCTTCAGTGGGGCTTCAAGCAAGCTTTGCCATAGACTTCTATGGAGGCTTTGAAGACGCTTTGAAGCACAACTAAAGCGACATGGGGTAAAATTTTGGAAGCAAAGCCGAAGCAAAGCAAAGCAAAAGCAAGGTGTAAACAGGACTGTAAGCTAACCATTTTATTTAGTGACAGAAGCTTTGACTAGCATTCAAAGAGCTTTAACAAAGCCTGTCCGAAGCCTTGTTTTGAAGCAAGTGTAAACTAGCCATTAATGTGTGTTGATGCCGAAGCAAGTGTAAATACACCCTTAGTTTGGATTTTTAGGTGCATATGAGTTACATGCAAAAATAATATTGACTGTCTCTCTTCAGTGAACTCAGTTTTCTGAGACATCTTTTAGTCTTCATGTTTGCCATAGAGGAGATTAACAACCGAACGGATTTGTTGCCAAATATCACGTTGGGGTACCAGATTTACGACGTTTGTAATATTGAAAGTAAAGCTATACAAAGTGTGCTTGATGTATTATCTGGGATGAAGGATCCAGTTCCAAACTATGACTGTCGCAAGAAGAGTAAAAAATTCATGTTCGTAGGTCACAAGATGACTTCCCCATCTGTGGCATCGGCAACACTGACCGGAGTCTATGGATATCCTCAGGTAAACAACTCCCTGTCATTAACCTTAAAATTGTGAGTAAAATAACAGACAAACCAGGTATTTTAAATGCTCACTTGCATAATTTTCCTTTGCTATAAACATTTTTTAATTCACTTGCAATGTCTCTTTGAACCTGCTAGGAAAGTTGTCCACTCCAGAAAGAGTTGATTCCTTAGCGTAGCCTTCCCTTCCTCCTGCCACACCTTAGCCTCCTGCAGGAGGGTGGGGAAACTACGCTAGCTGCCTTGCTGCCCTTGATTTACAGAGACTTAACTTTACTCATTCAGGGCAAGGTAACCGTGATTCTAAAGTGCTTTCAATACAAAGAAAACAGGAAGTTGGATAGAACATTTTTTACATGTCCTTCCTACAGGTACCACATCCTTAACCACCTCAATACCAGCCACTTTTACCCCCTTCATGCCCAGGCTAAGTTTCACCCTTCTGTGCTGTCGCACTTTGAATGACAATTGCCCGGTCATGCAACAATGTACCCATATGCAAATTTTTATCATTTTGTTCACACTAATAGAGCTTTCTTTTGGTGGTATTTAATCACCACTGGGTTTATTTTTTGCTAAATAAACAAAAAAGAGACTGAAAATTTTGAAACAAAAACAAAAAACCACGCCTTTCTTCATTTCTGTTATAAAAGTTTTCAAATAATATTTCTTCATAACTTTAGGTCAAATGTATTCTACTACATTTCTTTGGTGCAAATAATCCAAATCAGTGTATATTATTTAGTCTGTAGGAAAGTTATAGAGTCCATAATCTATGGTATATACAGTATATATCTGAAAATTGATCATTCCTGATGTACTGATACATTTTGTGAAGCCCCAAAATGCCAGGACAGTACAAGAATTTCCAAATTACCCCTTTTTGAAGAGTGGACAATCCAAGGTATTTAGTAAGAGGCATGGCAAGTTTTTTGAAGTTGCAAATTTTTTGTCATTTTTTGGAAAATTAAGAAATTATTATTATTTTTTTTTTAACAGAATGTCACCAGTGCAGTACAGCGTCATCGTATAACTGGTGTGGCGGTGATCAGGGACACTGACTGGTGACAGTATGAAAAACATTTTTTAATTTTTTGTATTTTTTATTTTTAATTATATTTTTTTTCTTTATTTTACATTTTTTTAACACACTTTGACCAGAGCAATATATTTTAACATAGTGACATTGCATTACTCTGGGGAAGCGATCAGTATTTTTTTTATACATTATGTTTGCTTATAGCAGTGAATTCCATTGATCGGCCCCTAGTGTTATCCCCTTCCCTGCCAGTGCCATTTATACATTGATTTGTACATTTTTATAGCACTGATCAATGTAATAATGTCACTGGTCCCCAAAAAGTGTAATTTGAGGTCAGATCTGCCCGCCGCAATGTCGCAGTCCCACTAAAAATTGCAGATCGCTGCCATTACCAGTAAATAAATAAAAGTCCATAAATCTATCCCGTAGTTTGTAGACGCGATAACTTTTGCGCAAACCAATCAATATATGCTTATTGTGATTTTTTTTTACCAAAAATATGTAGAAGAATACATATTGGCCTAAATTCATGACAAAATTAGTTTTTAAAATTTTTTTTTGGATATGTATTATAGCAAATAGTAAAAAATATTGTTTTGTTTTTTTCAAAGTTGTCACTCTTTTTTTGTTTATAAGCAAAAAATAAAAACCGCAGAGGTGATCGAATACCACCAAAAGAAATCTCTATTTGTGGGAAAAAAAAGAGCATAAATTTTGTTTGGGTACATTGTCACACAACCGCGCAACTGTCAGTTAAAGTGACGCATTGCCGTATTGCAAAAAATGGCCTGGTCATTAAGGGGGCAAATCATCCGAGGGCTGAAGTGGTTAAAGGGGTTGTAAACCTCCATTTGCAAGTTGTACCTATAGGTAAGCCTATAATAAGGCTGTTAATATCTCCTAAATGTGTGTCAGGTTTGGATAGTATAGGGTGGTGTAGTGGCAGGTTTGGGTAGTATAGGTGGTATAGTGGCAGGTTTGGGTAGTATAGGTGGTATAGTGGCAAGTTTGGGTATTAAAGGTGGTATAGTAAAAGGTTTGAGTAGTATAGGCAATATAGTAGCAGGTATGGGTAGTATAGGGTGGTATGGTGGCAGATGTGAGTAGTATAGGGTGGTATAGTGGCAGATGTGAGTAGTATAGGGTGGTATGGTGGCAGATGTGAGTAGTATAGGGTGGTATAGTGGCAGATGTGAGTAGTATAGGGTGGTATAGTGGCAGATGTGAGTAGTATAGGGTGGTTTAGTGGCAGATGTGAGTAGTATAGGGTGGTATGGTGGCAGATGTGAGTAGTATAGGGTGGTATAGTGGCAGATGTGAGTAGTATAGGGTGGTATAGTGGCAGATGTGAGTAGTATAGGGTGGTATAGTGGCAGATGTGAGTAGTATAGGGTGGTATAGTGGCAGATGTGAGTAGTATAGGGTGGTATAGTGGCAGATGTGAGTAGTATAGGGTGGTATGGTGGCAGATGTGAGTAGTATAGGGTGGTATAGTGGCAGATGTGAGTAGTATAGGGTGGTATAGTGGCAGATGTGAGTAGTATAGGGTGGTTTAGTGGCAGATGTGAGTAGTATAGGGTGGTTTAGTGGCAGATGTGGGTAGTATAGGCAGGGCCGCTGTTAGAAATCGGAAATCATGAGGCTCGCTTTGACTCTGCCCTCGACCCCACCCCTGGCTCCTCCCCAACTTCCACATGAAACCTGACAGTTGCCTTGTTGTCAAAGTGTGTCACATGGCTGTTGGGTGCTGACTTTGTTCATTTATAGCTGTCCTGTGTGTTACAGATTGTACCCCACAGTACTTCCATAGCTAAGTCAGCACCAGCCATGTGACACACTTTGACAAAGCCATAGAAGACCTGCTGTCCTGTGTGGATAATTATCCTAAAGCTATAAGATGTTAAAAGGCACTATGAGGACTTTGGATGATTCTTTTAGGATATCACAATGGGTGTGACACCTCACTCACTGTGTGCTGCCCAGTGCCTGCCACGCTACCCACCACCACTTCTCCGCACGTATTCGTTTTACAGCTCCCTCACATCAGTCCTGACACCTGTAAGAGCAGAGCAACCGCAGCACTTTACAGATCACTCTGCCAAACACTGACACCAGGGAAGAAAGATAGGAGCCAGGCACGGCCGGATTAAGAGCATTATGGGCCTGGTGCTGAGGGTTTTGGTGGGCCTTTTTATGAAAATAAATAAAATTGAAAAACAAACATTTTTTGTTAAAACAAATTAAATTAAATTAAAGAGAGAAGGGGTTGAGAGAGAGAGAAAGAGAAAGGGAGAGGGAGAGGGAGAGGGAGAGGGGGAGAAAGAGAGAGAGAGACTGACTGTGGGGGCACAGCATAGTACATTACATGGGGGGGGGGGTGTAATAGCACAGTACATTACATGGTGGATACATGAATACAGCACATTACATGGTGGGCACAACACATCACAGCGGGCACTGCATAGCAAATTCAATATTATTTCACACTGCCCAAAGCCAGCACTAATAAAGCCCCCCAAACACACACAGAAGGAAGAGTAGAGAGGGCTCGATCTGTACCTCTTTCCCCCAACCCTAGCCCTCTGTGTCTGCCCACACTCCAATCCCCGACACTGTGCCTCAGAAAAGGAAAGTTGGGGCTGAAATTTGAAGCCCAGCAGCCTCAGAGACATCTGGATGAGAGGTGCTGACTGCCAAGGGGTTAGTGAGCTCACAATCCATCCCTGTCTGTGACTGAAGTCTGCACCTTCTCTCTCCTGCCTCTGAGTAAGTACAGTAAGGTAAATCGGGGTTCTCAGAGCACCCCTTACATCAGATTTCCCCTTTACAACAGAGGCCACAGTGTTTCCCCTTACATCAGAGTTCTCAGTGTTCCCCCATAAATCATGGTTCCCAGAGCATCCCTTACAGTGCCTTGCAAAAGTATTCACCCCCTTGGCTTTTTACCTATTTTATTACATTACAGCCTTTAGTTCAATGTTTTTTTAATCAGAATTATATGTGATGGATCACAACACAATAGTCTTGGTTGGTGAAGTAAAATTAGATAAATATATACATAAAACTATTTTTCAGAAATAAAAAAAAATAATTGGCATGTGCGTATGTATTCACCCCCTTTGTTATGAAGCCCATAAAAAGCTCTGGTGCAACCAATTACCTTCAGAAGACACATAATTAGTGAAATGATGTTCACCTGTGTGCAATCTAAGTGCCACATGATCTGTTATTACATATGCACACCTTTTGCACCTCAGAGGCTGCAACACCTAAGCAAGAGGCACCACTAACCAAACACTGCCATGAAGACCAAGGAACTCTCCAAACAAGTAAGGGACAATGTTGTTGAGAAGTACAGGTCAGGGTTAGGTTATAAAAAAATATCCAAATCTTTGATGATCCCTAGGAGCACCAACAAATCTATCATAACCAAATGGAAAAAACATGGCACAACAGCAAACCTGCCAAGAGACGGCCGCACACCAAAACTCACAGACTGGGCAAGGAGGGCATTAATCAGAGAGGCAGCACAGAGACCTAAGGTAACCCTGGAGGAGCTGCAGAGTTCCACAGCAGAGACTGGAGTATCTGTACATAGGACGACAATAAGCCGTACGCTCCATAGAGTTGGGCTTTATGTCAGAGTGACCAGAAGAAAGCCATTGCTTTCAGCAAAAAACAAAATGGCACATTTTGAGTTTGCGAAAAGGCATGTGGGAGACTCCCAAAATGTATGGAGGAAGGTGCTCTGGTCTGATGAGACTAAAATTGAACTTTTTGGCCATTAAAGAAAAAGCTATGTCTGGTGCAAACCCAACTGTCAGGTCTCTCACTTACCAGACCGGTGAGTCCGCTTGGGCAGAGGGTAGGCTCCCTTACGTATCCGACTCGTGGCCCCTGGTAGAGCAGAGAGGAAGCACACAAGTGCGGAGTGGTATGAGAGCCTGTGCAGGAGTCCGGATTCCGGAAGCAGGAAGTCTCCAAACAGCAGATATTAATCAAAGGCACAGGCAACCGATGCTGAGCAGGAGCTATAGACTGGTCACACACAGGCAGGGTTCGGCAACAGGCGGGCAGCGGAGGTGCAGGAGGAGCAGGCAGAAGCGGGGTCAAACAAGCCGGGGTCAGATGCAGGCAGAAGTCAGGAGAGTCCAAAAGGCAAGCCGGGTCGTCAACAGATCAGAACACAGGAACAAGGAACAAGCAACGGGAACTAGGCACGGGAGCTGTTGATCAGGCAGCACTGATCAAAGGGAGAGGAAAGCCTATATAGGCTGATTGGTGCCAAACGCCGCGCACACCAGCACCACCAGGCACACGCATAACAGCGCCCAAAGACGGACGCGCGCATGTGCCCGGGCACCACCGCTTCCACCATGGCCAGCCAGAACGCCAACACCAGTGCCCATAGAGGCAGGCGTCCGAGCACCCACAGGAACGCGCGCACCAACGTGCCCCGGCGCGCAACGACGCCCAACCAGGTAACCTCTCTGACACCAACACATCACATCACCCAAAGAACACCATTCCCACAGTAAAACATGGTGGTGGCAGCATCATACTGTGGGGATGATTTTCAGCAGTTGGGACTGGGAAAATGGTCAGAGTTGAGGGAAAGATCGATAGTGCTAAATATAGGGATATTCTTGAGCAAAACCGGTACCACTCTGTGTGTGATTTGAGGCTAGGACGGAGGTTCACCTTCCAGCAGGACAATGACCCCAAACACACTGCTAAAGCAACACTTGAGTGGTTTAAGGGGAAACACGTAAATGTGTTGGAATGGTCTAGTCAAAGCCCAGACCTCAATCCAATAGAAAATTTGTGGTCAGACTTAAAGAATGCTGTTCACAAGCGCAAACCATCCAACTTGAAGGAGCTGGAGCAGTTTTGCAAGGAGGAATGGGCAAAACTCCCCATGGTAAGATGTGGCAAGCTCATAGAGACTTATCTAAAGTGACTTGGAGCTGTGATAACCACAAAAGGTGGCTGTACAAAGTATTGACTTTAGGGGGGTGAATAGTTATGCACATTGACTTGACTTGACAGTACAACTGCGGCGGCTGGTCGGGAAGTGGTTAAACAATGCAAATCCTCAAACAATCCATGTTATTCCAGGTTGTGAGGCAACAAAACACAAAAAATGTCAAGGGGGTGAATACTTTTGCAAGGCACTGTATGTTAGGGGCCCCAGAGTTCTCCCTTACATCAGAGTCTGCAGAGTCCCCCCTTACAGTGAAAGGGAAATCTGCAAGTTCAGATGTAAAAGAGGTACTCTGATCTCCAAATAAAACATAAAAACACACCCCCTTGACTGGTCATTGGAGACAACAAGCAGAAGAGTGTGCACCTGGCTGTGTGAAAATACCATGTAACTGGCTGTGGATTAATCAGCGGGAGACCCGGGTACAAATATTCAAGCAGCTCCTACGGGGGTACCGCCACATGTTTATCAAAAGAAATTTTTTTGCTAAAAATTTACCAAAATCATTATTAGCAGATAAAAACATGGACAATTTTTCAAAATTCCTGCTAAATTGCTACTAAATATAAAAGCCTAACCTGTACTAAGTTTATAAATAACAAATATTTGTAAATTTTAAATTGTGCCTTTTTGCAAAACTGTGAAAATCAAACATATATAAAAAAAAAATGTAAATATCCAAATTACTCTAAAAATCTGGAGGTTTTCATTTTTCACTTACAGCTTTCAGAGTTTGTAAAAGACCCCCCAGATCATATATTTTCTGAAAGCACGTGACCAGTAGAATAAAAATAAGGTTCTACTGATTTTTAAGGGCACGCAATATTTGCACAAATGTTTATCAAATGGCTATTTTCAAAAAAACCCCACTAAAATCCCTATTTGCACACATAAACACTGCATAACTTACAAAAGTCTTGCCTCATTTGCATGGAGCATGCTAAATCATACGCTCATGGAGAACTGTGTTTACCTGCACGGAGATGCACAGTGCAGGCAATCCTATTTGTGTCAGGTGGGACACAGCAGCTACAAGGTTAAATACAGTGGGGACGGAAAGTATTCAGACCCCCTTAAATTTTTCACTCTTTGTTATATTGCAGCCATTTGCTAAAATCATTTAAGTTCATTTTTTTCCTCATTAATGTACACACAGCACCCCATATTGACAGAAAAACACAGAATTGTTGACATTTTTGCAGATTTATTAAAAAAGAAAAACTGAAATATCACATGTTCCTAAGTATTCAGACCCTTAGTTATTAGTTATTGCTAAATATACAAAATCAAAATGCCATATGTGGGTACAAACATCAAAGCATCAAAATGATGTGATAAACCACAATCCCACTATAATCAAAAAATGTATATATATATATATATATATATATATATATATATATATATATATATATATATATGCATATATAGCTATCGGAACTCATAAGCTGTCATATTGATAGGAAATGCATAGTGAAAAACATGCAAAAAGTCTAATGAGATATAGTATTCCTCAAACACATACAATATTAATCGCCAACAAGTCCATTAATCATTTTTACTCAAAACATGAGAGTTGGTTTGTGTTTTGGTTTTCAGCCTGCATTCAGCTATGCCTCCAAAGTGTTCAGTGTCAGATATATATTGTTTCCCATGTCATTGATATATAGTATCTTGCGCTTTGTTCCACTCTCGGCATGCAGATGAATCATGTAAGTAAAACAATACACATCATTGCGCAATGATCAAAAAGAAAGCAAGGGGAATAAACAAAGTGATACTCTCACATAGACCTAAATGTACGTCAGGCATAAGAATGGAAAGCAATCAGCCGATACGAGTGTGACTCCTCAAAGCCGCTGCTGCCGTCTCGCAACGGCAGTGCTCGTCACTAGCTCCTCCCACGCGTTACGTCACAGACCACATGGCTTTCTCAAGGATAGCCCTAATACTCCATAGTCTCCATATTTATATCTATTGGCGTCCCGGTTGCCATAGTGACAGAGATTTCTCATAGGATCATCATACTGCTTCCATTAAGATCAAAGTTGTTATATTACATATACAGCAATCTCCAAATAATTTTATTAATATCATGAACTAGTTAAAAATGTTTAAAATCCATATCAAATTTAAAAAAAGAAATATATATAGAACAACACTACATTTCAAATGAACTCCGTCTAGTGGTAGTCAATAACATTACACATACCTCATATATAATACCAGAGAACATATAAAAAAAATACCAGAGAATATATAAAAATGAATCCAAATCATGATAACATACTGAATATCTATCAATGGGTCTTGGTCCCATAATGAAGGCCAGGACCCATAGATCCAAATATGAAACTAGTTGACAACTAAAAGTCATCAAGCTGAAGAGGGAATATGACCAAATTTAAAATTGTATACACAATTTTATATAAACAACAATTTTGTATAAACCAAGATGGCTCTCCTCACCCAGTCAGTCCCCTCCCCCCACAGTTAGAATCACTCCCTAGGGAACACAGTTCCCTTTGATCACCCTATAGTGTTAACCCCTTCCCTGCCAGTGACATTTACACAGTAATCAGTGCATTTTTATAGCATTGATCGCTGTATAAATGCCAATGGTCCCAAAAATGTGTCAAAAGTGTCCGATCTGTCCGCCATAATGTCGCAGTCCCGATAAAAATCGCTGATCACCTCCATTACTAGATTACTAGTAGAAAAAAAATAATAGAAATGCCATAAATCTTTCCCCTATTTTGTAGATGCTATAACTTTTGCGCAAACCAATCAATATACGCTTATTGCAATTTTTATTATACCAAAAATATGTAAAAGAATACATATTGGCCTAAACTGAGGAAAAAATTTGCTTTTTTAATCAAAAGATTGGGGGTATTTATTATAGCAAAAAGTACAAAATATTGGGGGTTATTTACTAAAGGCAAATCCACTTTGCACTGCAAGTGCACTTAAAAGTGCAGTCGCTCTCAATCTAAGGGGTAGATCTGAAATGAGTGGAAGCACTGCTGATTTTATCATCCAATCATGTGCAAGCTAAAATGTTTTTTATCTTCCTTGCATGTCCCCCTCGGATCTACTTTACTTCCAAATGCACTTGCAGTGCAAAGTGGAGTTTCCTTTAGTAAATAACCCCCATCTTTTTTTATAGCGCAAAAAATAAAACTGCAGAGATGATCAAATACCACCAAAAGAAAGCTCTATTTGTGGGGAAAAAAAGGACGTCAATTTTGTTTGGGTGCAAGATCGCACGACCGCGCAATTGTCAGTTAAAGTGACGCAGTGCCGTAGCGCAAAAAAATGTCTGGGTCATTTAGCAGCCAAATCTTCTGGGGCTGAAGTGGTTAAAAAATATTGTCCCTCAATGTAAATCCACCGTCATTCACAACGCCCGACCGACCCGATAAATAGAAAAAAATAGAAAACGCTCCGCCTCCGTGGGAGGCTACCAGCCGCATGCCCTCTCTTCGCTTTGACAGCTCTTATATAGGCAAGGGGCAGGGCCACCCGGTGACGTAACTGGGTGGCCCTGCCCCCTTCTTACGTCATGTGACGTCAAAAGGGGGCGGTAATTGAATTTTAGCATGAACTCCATTTTATTCTGTATTTTTTTTTTTTGCTGGCGTTTTTTTTGACAGATGACTCATCGATTGTTAAGGACGTGGCAGCTAGCTTCCTGGCCCCGTTCCTTAACCAGCTTACACTGCGCCCTGATTGGGCAAAGTTTTTCCCAATCAGGGCAAAGAATGCACTGTGCAGCGTTCAGTGCATTGCAGGGTGTTCATCTAGGGGGAACACCCAGTGAATACACTGCAAATTCAGGCAAATGTTCGGCCCAAACTCATGCTCGGGCCAAACCGTTCACCCCTCCCTATAATGAATGAACTGCGTCAGTGATGAATAAACAGAGTGATTGGTATTGATCCCCTTGTTCATTCAGCCCCTTGTTCCCCATCCTGACTTACTCCACTCACCGATCACCCAGGCAGTAACTGCAGCCAGTGGGAGGGGGCAGAGGGAAAGCCAGCTAGCAGAGCTGCATAGAGGAGCTGCTGGGGATTGGTGAGTGAGTGGGGGGACACTGAAGGGGATCCCAGTGGGGGGAAGCATTCAGGATTTAAAAAAATGAACTGCAATTGCTGGTGGGATAGGCAACGGGGAAATTGGCTATTGCATTGGATCCACGGAGATCCGTGCTGGCGGGGGGACAGAGAGTTTCTCTGATGGTGGGTTAGAATTAGTGTAGGGGGAGATCGGTGTGGTGGTGAAGGCAGAGGACAGTAAGAGGGCAGAGCTGGGGGGCAGCGCTGGCATTTTATGTAGTGCAGGAGGTGAGGAATCAGCAGGTATGGGGTAGAGAGGCGGAGACGGTTGGGGGGGGGTCTAATTTTAGGTGAATAGTTTTGATCAGCGGCTTGTTAGCCGCTGATCAGAGCTATTATTTTGTTTAGCAGAGTCTGCTGAACATTTCTGCGATAAAGTTGATGGCCAGTGAAGTGACCACGAACTTATAGCAGAATTTAGGAATTTAAGTGCTGTACAGACCTGGCAGCAGAAGGGTTAAAGGAAATACATATCTTTAATTAAAAACATAAAAAAGATGTTAAAATAGAGACAAAACATTATAGTTACCTAAAAAATGGACTCCCACACACAAGGATGAAATGTTTATGCTCTAAATTGGAGATACCAACTAAAAGTGCAAAAATAGGGAGGTCCCGAGGAGTCTAAACAACGGGGTTATAAACTATATAATGACCCATTGAAAAGCACAAAACTGCCAAACAGCAATGGAAAGCTAGATAATAATCCCATAAAGGCTTACCGAAACATGTTCTAATCAAAGAAGTCACAGGTATTGTCCCATTAGGTGGTTAGTGGTTAGAAGTAAAAATTCCAAGATTTCAGGTGACTTATAAATAAATAGGTCAGAGGTCAGGTGATCGATATTGACCAGTGGTCTTTATGACACCACCTGGGGCATTTTATAAAAGCAGTAGGCCTGTGTGAGAGATCATGATTTGGGCCCTAATATCAGAGAAAAAAGTGCAGCACGGAGAGAGAGAGAGAAAGGGGGAAAGAGACGGGGGAGAGAGAGAAAGGGGGAGAGGGTGAGAAAGAGAGAAAAGGTGAGTAAGAGAGAGGGGGGAGTTAGAGAGAGAGGGGGGGGGGGGAGAGAGGGGGAGAGCAAGAGGGAGACGAGAGAGAGAGAGAGAGAGAGAGAGGGGGTGGGAGAGAGGGGGTGAGGGAGAGAGAGGGGGTAGTGAGAGAGGGGGTTCCTACATCATGAAAAAAAATATATACAAGTACAATGTTCTACAGATTTCAGATACCTGCAATTTACCCAGAACCTTTTAGCAGGGTTTTCTGATCTCTACATTAGCCGTGGTGAAGAAGTCAGTGTCTTGTCATATTATCTAATGTCACTGACTCCTCTTACCTTCTTGCTGCCCGCCAGCTCCATCACCAGCTGCAGTAACAAGGCACGACAGCCTGGGACCCTGACCCACTCTGCTACTACTTCACAGGTGACCTTCTTCCAGCAGTAGTACAGGTGTTGTTGATGCTGCAACTGCTTTTTCCTCCGCTCCCCTCACTATCTCCGGCAGTCCCCTGCTCATCCTGCATCCTCGTCCGCTCCCACCTCAGGCTCCCCTCACCTTCCCCCAGGCCCCGCTGCGAGCCACATGCGGGCGCATTATTTAGACGGACCTAAATATACTGCCCCTGTATGATCTGTGGAGCCTCTCATGGGGCCCCCTACTGATGCCGGGCCCTCGGACAGTGCCCAAGTGCACAAATGATCAGTTTGCCCCTGCCCCCCCCGGTATCTCTAGGAACCACTGACATCACTGGAACTCCCTACCTCTTCCCTGACAATATTTGGTCAATGATGTCACCACCATCCTTGTCCCTTCCCAAACATAGATGATGACAGCTTTCAATGGGGTTGCCTCCTGCAGCTAATTACTGGGATCCCCCACTGGAGTTCATGCATGTATTCACAAATGGTTCCATTCGTTAGTGTGAATGGAGCCTAATAAATACTGAAGCTCCAATAGAGCTCCAATGGATGGCAGGCCCAGGGTGGAATATTGAACCATAGAGCAAACAGACAAGCCAGGACTGCACAAAATGAAACTCTTGGGCTGGCACACTTGGCCTTTTAGATCTCACAAAACTATATAAATCAAGATAGACATCTGGTACGTTGTACACATTACTATATGCATAGATAATATGCATCCATAAAGGTAGACTCTAAGATATTCACTGATATCCCCCCCCCCAAAAAAAAAAAAAACAGCCACCAATGGCTACAAGAAGGTTTTTGACTACTCCTAAACTCACCAATCTGATGTTTGATTACAGATTAGCTATGGAGCTATGGATCCAGTCTTAATTAATAAGTTCCGCTTTCCCTCATTTTACCGCACAGTCCCTGATGAGAGAGATCAGTTTAACGCCATCATCCTTCTACTGAAACATTTTGGCTGGAATTGGGTGGGCATTGTGTCTCCACAGGACCATGATAGTGGAAGAGTCATTACAGAGCTGAAGAGTCTACTGATGCAGAATGAGATCTGTGTTGAGTTTGCTGTCACTATCAATGAACATGTTGGATCTCCTTATCATTTAAAAACTATATACAGAATTGTACAAGCTACCAGCAATGTTATAATAATTTATGGTACTGCAGAAAGCACACATCTTTCCGATGTCATTAATTTTACTTCCAAGGAAAGGAACATTTTCATATTGTTTGGGACTTTTCAGATATATGGTAACTTAAAATCTGGCATTACTCTTAATGGTTCCCTGATGGTCAGTTTGCACAGCGGGAACATTCCAGGACTGAAGGATTACCTGCTCAATGTGAACCCTGAGAAATATCCTGACAACCCCATGTTACTGAATGTTTGGAGACAACAATTCTCCTGTGTGCCTGAATCTCTTCTGAATTTCTCAGAATTTACAGAATTTCCTTGTGGAGAGTCTCATAGTTTTCAATCTGTGGATCTATTTGAATATGATGTGGAAAGTTTCCGCTTCTCTTTCAATGTGTACGCTGCAGTTTACACTTTGGCACATGCTCTGCATGATACATATTTATACAAGGAAGGGAATGTCTTTAAATCAGAAATCTCCAACCGGCAGATGTGGCAGGTAGGGCATATGTTTGGTGGAATATCACACTACAATCTCCTTGCTAGGAGATTTAAACCTTAAAACCTCCTATTGATCCTTTTTATTCCAGATGTACAAAATACCCCCCCCCCCAACAAAACCTCTTCCCATCTCCATATCCCCAGTTATTCCCACAACATTCAAAATGTAGATTTCAGGATTTCAGGTATGAATATAGCTATTGGCTAGTGTCAAGACAGCATGCAAGCACTGGAATATGCAGCAAATAAACATTACTCAGCAGTTTAATGTATCTTGCTCCACCGTTGTGGGCTGTAGACTCTGCCTGCAGTGTATCAGCTGTGGTAAAAGTATTAGCAATTTGGGTACCACCTGCATGAGAACACATACAACTCTACACCACAGACAATGACACTTCCATTCTCATCCTGCATTTTCTAGCTCACGGGATTCCATTCAGAAAACGTGCCTGTCAAAAAGCATATGATTTTTTTTTCCTGAAAAAGCTGGATGATGTCTCCCTTGCTATAGAGGGTCCCCCCCACTTGTGTAAGTGGGGGAACATTTGCAAGCATTTGCAGAAGTATGGCTATTATGCAATGTATGGGTCCATTGTATGACTGCCCTCGTTTCATGCCAGTTCTAGAGGATGAAGGGTTCTGAGGTTCTGCTTAAGCCTAAACTCACGGTGGAGCTGCTGATTTAAAGCGGGCTGTTTCCGTCACCTTTTTACCTGTAGTTTCACCAATACCAGACTTAGAGTCCACGTTGAGCTTATTATTTGACAATGTAGGCAACAGTCACTTTAGTACTTTTCCAATGCTTTAATGGGAAATAACTGGAAGAAGTAGCAGGAAAGAGGTAGAAGAAGAGTTGCAGGGAAGTTCAAATACCTTTTCTTGGTGTAGCACTAAGGAATTGAAATCTCAGGGATGAATGTATCTTCGGTTCAGGATTAAATCTTTGCCCGCCCGGATAGGCCTCTCTCACTAACCTAGCAGCCGGTGCACAGCACGAACAGAAAGTCTCTGCCACAGACTTGAGTGAAACAAAACTGTACGATCCTCTGCCACAGGATGTAGTAGTTTTCAGTGAACAGCAACACAGTACCAGAACCTTTAAGCCGACCCGGCAGTAATATGTGGTAGGTTAACTTAAGATGCGTCCTCCAATTGAGTCACCAGGCCCCTCTCCAGACCAGTGCTCTGCATGATCCTTCCATGACGGGTCCTCCCCTGGATTCTTCTCAATTGTCCAGCTTCTTCCTGCAGGACAGACAGCACAGGACCATCTCCGCAGCAGTTGTAGTAAGCCCCAGACAGACTTCTGGGCCCACCCACACTCTGCAGCATCGCAGTCCTCCGGCCTGGAGGACCACGAGGTAGGACTCCTAACACATACCTGTCGGCCAGGAGGGCCAGCAGGTGGAACGAAAAGACCCTGAAAATATGGCATCTGTCCTTTAAATACCCCCTTCCAGAATGCACCACAGGGGACAACCTCTGCCAAGTTACTTCTGAGAAAGAAGAGCACTCAATACACCTCAATCTGCTGCTTTCCAGCTCTGGTCTGTAGTGACACCGACATCTACAGGCGACGGAGTGGAACTGCACGCAACACAACCAAGGTTGGAACAGAAGCTAATTTAGCTATAGATTAAATCTGAACTATGCACAGAAAAGATGACCCACTAAATTTACATATAAGCGGTAGATTAAAAAATCTACCAGCGCTACACTTGTTACTATTTCAAAGCTGAGCGATGAGGTTCATCTTCTTTTCTAAGTGAAATGTCAAATGGAGCAAGCACATGAAGTAGTGGCATTTCAGGAATGTTTTTTTCTGGCAACATAGTCTGGCAACAAAAGTATACTACCTAAATGCCCCAATCTTTTTTTCTTCTCTACAGAGGTTCTTTCACGTGAAGTAAAGGATGGGCATTTTTGGTTTGTGGTCTGGGCGCTGCCCACAAGTCCAGGTTTTCCCTTGCTTGGGTGGTGCCCCAAGCAGTTTGGTGTGCACATGTGCCTACTTCTCGGTCCCGGGCCATCCATACATGGGACAGACACCCTCCCTCACGGCCTGTCCACAAATCCAGAAAGGTTGACAGTCTTTTTTTTGGGGCTGTTTAAGGGTGCCTATTTGGAGGTACCTGAACAAGCTGCTGCTCAGGGAGCAGTTCGTTTAGCATCTGGAGCACAATGCATCTCTGATAATGTACTCTCTGGAGAGGTTGGCCGGTTCTTATTCTCTAGCGTTTAGCATTGGGTACCTGGGCCTGCTCCTAGACATGGTCCAGGTGAAACTGGCTCTTATTAAAAAAGATGCCTGTCTTAGAGGAATAAGGTGTCAGCTTTTTCTTGGAATGCTAAGGTATCTCTCAATTAATCTCTGCATGAGAAGATTGTGGAAGAATGTTGCCTCGTATGGGACAGTGTGTTTTTCAGAACTATACAACAGAATGTTCGGTTGGCATGGGACAGGAGGAGGCTCCAATGTCCTTACATTCCAGTGATTATGGTCTAGACTGGTGGATGTCTCCCCTAAAGTTGGAGACAGGGGGATCTTTTCTCACTTTTCCAGGACATCCAGGACATTAAGAGACTGGATAGATGAGTTATCAGATCCAGGGATCCTTAGGCATTAGCAGTAGATCCTTGCAACATTGTGGAATCAGTTCTCCCTGAAATAGGTATTTTTCCTACTGTACAGTTCTTCCATATCTGCATCTGGGTGAAAAAAGCTGGGGTTTATCATTACACCAGCTTGCCCCAGGAGAAAATGGTATTGTGGTCTTCCTCTCTTCCTTACATTTGCTGGCTTGGACAGTAAGGCTATTGAAGACATTGAGTTGAGAGATGGGGAAGTGCCTGATTCAGTCATCCTTATGCTTTTTAGAGCTAGGATAGCTGCTTCGAGAAAGATTTACCACATGTTAGTGAACTCCTGTGTTGTATGATACAAGGCTATGATGCTCATCCTCACAAATTTGTTGGAGGACAGATTTTTGCTTTTCTCCAGTTGGAGTGGATACAAACCAGTCCTTGGCCTTCCTATTTCTAAGATCAATTGCTTCTTATTGCTTAGGGGGCATTGTTGCACTTTTCCCTTCTACCACTAGGTGGCCGAGAACTTGGTGGTACTAGATATGAGAAGGGCAACCCAAGGTCAGGTTATGGGTATATGGGGTTTCTCAGCCAATGAGAGGGGGTTTTCTTGAATCCCTTGGCCTGCTGGGAGAACCTATATATTCGGGTAAGGTCAGCTGATCTATGTTCTGTGCCACCTGGACGACAGACTGGGTGGACGTGTATGGTACGCCCTGGGCTGCTAGGCCAGAGATTGGGCCTATCCTGGGGGCATCTGGCTGCCAGGCTGTGTGAGGGTCTAGCCAGAAGTAACAGGGCAGCGCAGGGTTGGGACTGTGGTTTACAGTCCAACCAAAAGTGACGGTTCTGTTGGCCGGAGAACCTATCGAGTGGTCGGAGGTAGAAGCTGTCACCACAAAGGGTCCAACCACTTTTACCGGGGACCACAGTGAGTAACTGAATAAAGTACCGGAACCATATTCTTACTGAACGGGCACGGTGGAGAATCGGGAAACTTCAGGTGGTGAACAAGTCAGGGACCCAACCCACGGAGGAGACGCTTGCAGGGCAGCCATGTAAGTCAAGCCAGGGAGCTCGCCGGTTAGCAGGGGTGAAGCTTGAGAAGTATCTGGAGTGCCAAGCTAGGGACCCAGCAGAGAAGCAGGGGTGACGCTTGAGGGAGATACCACCGCCAATCATGGAGGAGCTCAAGGGATTCAGAGTCAGTGAATCAGAGGGTCTAGTGAGAGACTGGGAGCTCAATGTTGAAGAACTACAAGAGACAGTTGTAGTGGAATCGAAAGGACTGTTACGTTTGAGTTGGGAACTGTTAAAGACTGGTACCATAGGAGGAAACAGCATTCCTGCATGTGCAGAAGTGATGCTTTGCTGGGGCCTTTCCCTGCATGGCTGTCCTCCTATTGAAGTCTCTGAGTCTGCCAATTGAATCTATAACTACTTAAGGGTGTCCTGCCCCTAACCCTCTTTCCCCCAAAAATACAAAAAGGACTGTCAAAAGAAATAAAAAAAGGAAAAACAACAGGAAAGGCGCCTCTTAGTAAAACTGTATATTTAATGGAATATATGCATTAAAAACACTCTCATTAAAAACTTAGATAGTCCGGCATGGGGAGTTCAGTATAGCCAAACAGGATTGCGTCCTCCTATGTCCACAGTCTTATTCCTCTATTGCTGACGGCTGGTCCGTGTGGTAGAAGCTTCCGGTATCAGTAAAGATCCAAAACGAGGCTTGGGCACCGCCGAGTAGTCAATTGGGAGGCTGGGACGCTGGAACGCACATCCAGAGTATGTGCTGTACTGCCGTAAGGCGACGCGTTTCAGAGCATGCGCACTCGGGCGCGCTCCTTTCTCAAGCTAGGGAATACAAGAAACTGTAGCCTATTTAAGTGCTCTAGTGGCACCGCCACCTAGTGGATATAATGGTAATTGCATAGGGAATACAGGTAATGTTACAAAAAGGGCCAAACGGAAAGAACTGTATATTAGCATTGCAATTTAGGTATTGTGTGCCTACTTATTGTAGGTATAAGATATTAATATGTGTAAGATAATATTGTTATGCATGCTATCACTACTTATGGCCATTATTAATACATATACTATATAAAATAACTGTAGTCGCGTTGGGCTAAATATTGTGTAATTACCTAAATGGACTAAATACCCATGTATATGTGCAATATATGCAAATAGATAGTAATGGGGTTATGGGCACATTTATGCACAATGGCACTATCTGATGAAATAATACTAATATAAATTGATAATAAAAATTAATTAATAAAAGAAATTAATTAATATTAATTTAAAATAAATTAAAATTAGAGCATATATATATATATGTACTAAATATATATAAAAACTATATATAAAAAAGGTGGTACTTCATATTAAGATGAGCCTCAACTGCTAATGGGAGGGCCTATTAGATATATGGCAGGGTTGTGGCAGGATTCTTACTTCATATATATGTATTCATATTCACTCTAGGTCAGTGTTATTAAAGGATGGTGGATATCTCTATTTCTTCGTTGATTCCACCGGGATTTAGAACGTCCAAAGAATAAATCCAGAAAGTTTCTCTTTCACATAATCTGTGAAATCTTTCAGCTATGGGTAAATTTTTTGGCATTTGTTCAATAACCCATACTTCAAGACCTTCAGTGGAATTAGCGTGGTGTTCACAGAAGTGGCGGGGGACACTATGTTTGTCCCTCCCGCCTTCTATCTTTCTTCTATGTTCCCCGAATCTTTGCCTAAGTGGGCGTATCGTGCGCCCCACATAGATAAGATTGCATGGGCAACTTAGGCCATAAACTACAAAATCCGAACCACAATTATAAAAATTGTCAAGTAAATAGGTTTTCCCTTTAGTAGTGAATTGTTTTTTACCATGTTTTACAAACATACACGTTTTGCACATGGTTTTTCTACATTGGAACATGCCTTTAAGAGGAATCATGTGGGCCTGTGATGGTGCGGTTTTTTTGATGGTCTTTAGTTTGCTAGGTGCTATTTGGTTTTTTATATTGGGGGCTTTTTTGTAAGTGATTTTGGGGTAATTAGGTAGGACTGGTTTAAGATATGGGTCCTCAAGGAGGATGGGCCAATGTTTTCTAAATATTGCTTCCATTTTGGAGAATTTTGTGTGAAACCTAGTAATAAAACGTCCTGATGGATTTGATATGTTTTCGTTTTGATGTTTGGTAGCAGGTGTGGGTTGCAAATATTGTTTTTGCGCTTGGTCAACCAATGACTCTGGATACCCTTTGTCTTTAAGTTTTTTTCTTAGTAGATGGCTTTGATCTATATAGTCAGAGGTTTGTGTACAGTTTCTCTGGAATCGGCAAAATTGCCCTTTAGGGATATTATTTTTCCATTTTTCATAGTGGCAACTTTTGTAATGCAGCAAGGAATTTCCTGCCGTAGGTTTGAAGAAGTTCCTTGCGTGTATTTCATTGCCAACGTGAAAAAGGTCAAGGTCAAGAAAAGCTAATCTCTCTTTGTCCATGACATGAGTGAAACTCAGACCATGTGGATTATTATTGCAGTGGGCCACAAACTGGTTAACGACATCAGCTGGACCATCCCAAATAATAATAATGTCGTCTATGTAACGACCGTAAAAAATAAGATGCCTGAGGAACGGATTGTTTTGCCAGATATATCCGTGTTCCCATAGTCCCATTGCTAAATTAGCATATGAGGGCGCAAAGTTGGCCCCCATAGCTGTCCCCTGGATTTGTAGATAATACTGTTCGTTGAAGGAAAAATAATTGTGGGTTAAACAATATTTAGCACAATCTAAGATAAACGTTGCCTGTTTGTTGCTCATATATGGGTCTTGGGATAGAAAATGATTGAGGGCTAATATTCCAAAGGTGTGAGGAATAGACGTGTACAATGAATTCACGTCTAGTGATAACCAAATATATTGATCCTCCCATCTGTATGGTTTCAATAGGTCTAATAGATGGGTACCATCTCGGATGTATGACTGCAGTCCCTGAGCTAGGGGCTGTAGATGGTGATCAATATATTTGGATAGGCCAGACGTGATGCTGTCCATGGCAGCGATTATGGGCCTTCCTGGGGGATTGGTCGGGTCTTTATGAACCTTGGGTATGTGGTAAAAGTATGGGGTGCGGTAATAATCCTTCCGTAGGAAGGATGCCTCATTCTTATCAATAATGTCTGATAGAATAGCTCCATTGATGAGAAGATTTATATCATTTTGGAATTCTGGTAGTGGATCAGACCGTAACTTTTGGTAGGTAGAGCTATCTGCAAGTAAACGTTCTGCTTCTTTTATGTAATCTGATCTGTTTTGGATTACGATTCCACCACCTTTGTCAGCAGTTTTTATGATTAGATTGGTATTATCTGTTAGTGCTTTTAGGGCCAGTTTTTCTTTTGTAGTGAGACTGCCAAGGGTGGTGGAACTTGTTTCACCTTGACCACACATCTTTTTTAGGTCTGAGAATACCATATTATAGAATGTGGTGAGGTGTGGGCCTTTTGATTGATATGGGTAGAAGATTGATTTGGGTTTTAATCCAGAATGTTGTACTGGTGGAGAGGTGTGAAGATGTTGAGTAAAAAGGTCTAATCCTGTAAGTGAGTCGTCGTGATAGAGATGCTCAAGCATCTCGATCATTTCTGTATCAAAGAATTGTATTTTGTTTACTTGTTTAAAAGAAATAAAACCTCTTTTACATCCAAGAAGTGTCTAGCGCCCAATGACTTTGACCATCTTTGCACCCACTATGCCTCACAACCCACTACATATTAAAGGATGTCGGCTATCTTTGGCTTTAGAGGTCCTCATTAGACTGGACAAGGCCGGAGATCTTGCTATATTAGTGCTACGCTAAAAATTTACATAATTAATTAATTTCTCCAACTAGCTATAAAATCACTACTGAATCCTGCGATGTCATGTGGCGAGTGGATTGAACCACAGCCCCCAGTGGGGGACCAAACATCCAACATACCTGGAAGTGTGTTGGCTGTTGAGTTTCTGCAACTTTAGCATACATTTACAGTAAATCAACCCCTGACAGAGAAATACAGTGCCTTGAAAAAAGTATTCATACCCCTTGACATTTTCCACATTTTGTCTAGTTCCAACCAAAAACATAAATGTATTTTATTGGAATTTTATGTGATAGACCAACACAAAGTGGCACATTATTGTGTTGCGGAAGGAAAATGGTAAATGGTTTTAAATTTATTTGTAGAAAAAATATCTGAAAAGTGTGGCGTGCATTTGTATTCAGCCCCTTTACTCTGATACCCCTAACTAAAATCTAGTGAAACCAATTGCCTTCAGAAGTCACCCAAGTAGTAAATAAAGTCCACCTGTGTGTAATTTACTCTCAGTATAAATACTGCTGTTCTGTGGAGCCCTCAGAGGTTTGTTAGAAAACTTTACTGAACAAATAGCATCATGAAGGCCAAGGAACACACCAGACAGGTCATATATAAAGTTGTGGAGAAGTTTAAAGCAGGGTTAGGTTATAAAAAAATTTCCTAAGCTTTGAACATCTCATGAAGCACTGTTCAATCCATCATTGGAAAATGGAAAGAGTATGGCACAACTGCAAACCTACCAAGACATGGCCGTCCATCTAAACTGACAAGCCGGGCAAGGAGAGCATTAATCAGAGAAGCAGCCAAGAGGCCCATGGTAACTCTGGAGGAGCTGCAGAGATCCACAGCTCAGGGGGGAGAACCTGTCCACAGGACAACTATTAGTCGTGTTCTCCACAAATCTGGCCTTTATGGAAGAGTGGCAAGAAGAAAGCCATTGTTGAAATAAAGCCATAAGAAGTTCCGTTTGCAGTTTGCAAGAAGCCATGTGGGGGACACAGCAAACATGCTCTGGTCAGATGAGACCAAAATGTAACCTTTTGGCCTAAAAGCAAATTGTGGGGATGCTTTTCTTCAGCAGGGACAGTGAAGTTGATCAGAGTTGATGGGAAGATGGATGGATCCAAATACAGGGCAATCTTAGAAGAAAATCTGTTAGAGTCTGCAAAAGACTTGAGACTGGGGTGGAAGGTCACCTTCCAGAAGGACAACGACCCTAAACATACAGACAGAGCAACAATGGAATGGTTTAGATCAAAGCATATTCATGTGTTAGACTGGCCCAGTCAAAGTCCAGACCTAAATCCAATTGAGAATCTTTGGCAATACTTGAAAATTGCTGTTCACAGATGCTTTCCATCCAATCTGACAGAGCTTGAGCTATTTTGCAAAGAAGAATGGGCAAAAATGTCACTCAGCTGGTCGAGACATTCCCAAAAAGACTTGCAGCTGTAATTGCAGTGAAAGGTGGTTCTACAAAGTATTGACTCAGGGGGGCTGAATACAAATGCACACCACACTTTTGACATTTATTTGTAAAAACTTTTAAAAACCATTTATCATTTTCCTTCTACGTCACAATTATGTGCTACTTTGTGTTGGTCTATCACTTTAAAGGGTATGAATACTTTTTCAAGGCACTGTAAGTGTGCACAATCTTTTCACACTGGCATATTCTTTAAAAATAGTGATCGGGTATCTTTAAAAACTGTTAATTTACATATACAGCGTTTATTGTATAATAATCTTTCCCTTTAGATTAACAAATATCTAAGGAGAGTGCATATTATAACCAAAGGAGGAGAGAAGATAAAGTTCAATGAAGGAAAAGTTTCACCCAGGTTTGACCTAATAAACATCGTCTTTACACCTAATAATTCTGTATCAATGGTTAAAGTTGGATATTTTCACAATGATGCAGAAGAATTTAAATTTAAAATGAATAAGAAAATGATCCAGTGGCATCCCAGGTTCTCCAAGGTATCTAGAACAGTGCTTTTTAACCTTTTTCAGTCAAGGCACCCTTTAAAACTGTGCACAATCCCGAGGCACGTCAGTCTAAGGGCTCGATCACACCAGGAGGTGTGTCCGAGCACTCACCTTTTTGCGTGTTCATGCACGTCGCATGTTTCTAATGAGTGCAAACGTACACGCATTTGCTAGATGCATGGGGATGTCATTAAAAAATATTGACACCCATGTGCAACTGCAGAAGGCAGCACATTTTTGTGTGGCACAGGAAAACATGCGATTTCGCACGTTACCTCACTGTACCTGGAGTGAAGAAGCCCTCAAATGTAGTCCGTGTGGCACAGTTCAGTGATCTTAGACTGTAACTCTTCTCCCTCCAAATTCCCCCTTCCAGGACAAATCCCCCCAGCACACAACCTCCCCAAATTCCTTCTCCTAGCACAAACCCCACTCTAACCCCCCCAATCTCTTCTCCCAGCACAAACCCCCCAAATCCCCCCTCCTAGCACAAACCCCCCAAATCCCCCCAAATCCCCCCCTCTTATCACAACCTCGCCACAAATACCTTCTCCTAGAACAAACCCCCACTCCAAATCCCCCCTCTTAGCACAACCCCCTAAATCCCCCTCCTAGCACAAATGTGGCTTGTGCTCTCTTTTTCCTCCACCTCCTCTTCCTCCTCCCTCTACCCTCACCCGCAATTTCTGCTGTCTGTACAGGAGCAGTGTGGGGAGGAGATGGGGCAGTAGTCAAATCCTGCACATTAGGATAAGAGTGCTACTTTGTGTTAACTTCCATGTTATGCGACTCTGCAAGTAGAGAGAGCACAGCCCACATGGCTCTCTCCTCCTTCTCCCTGCAGCTACAGTATATGAATAGCTATGTGAACTATTACCGGCAAAGCAGAAAGCTGTAGTGCCACCTGACATGTCCTTAACAACCAATGATGTCATCAGTTGGTAGGACGTGGGCGGACGGCCAGCACAGCTTTCTACTTTGCCATCAATAGTTCACATAGCTGTTCACACAGTTCACATAGCCGCAGGGAGGGGGAGGAGGAGAGAGCTGTGCGGGCTTTGCTCTCGCTCTCCTTGCAGAGTCACAGTGCACGGGAGTTAACACAAAGTAGCGCTCAGACCAGAATGTGGCCAAGGCACCCATGAGGACTCTTTGCGGCACCCTGGCTGAAAAATCCAAATCTAGATCATGAATCACACTGAAAACGTTTATAATGATAGGATGCAAAAATCAACAACATAAAATGAACCAGATAGTAAACATGATAAATACAGCATGCCACATACAGTAGGGTAGGAGGCTAAGAGGCTCACCATGGCATATATACAGAATATAAATTTGCATTAACTAAGTTGATCATTTATTTCCTTTTCTCATTATGAAGAATGCACCAGGAGGAACAGAAAAGTATCTTTTGTTGCAATAGAAGAGCTTCTGCTGGGTTAAATGTGGATAACAAAAAAAAAAGAAACAAAAAAAAGCACCTTTAATAAATAAAAAAAAAAAAAAAGGTAAACCGAGTAAACGTAGTCAAAACATAGCCAGAATCCAGGAACCGGAATGGATAGTCAGACAAGCCAAAACATCAGGAAGCCAGAGAACAGCGTAGTAGAACAGCAAGCAGGATCTGGAGCCAGAAGGAATGTCAGCCAAGCAAGTCTTTAAGAGGAACACAGGAGAGCGTCTCTAGAGATGTGACCAAGGCAAAGGCAGAGATCATCTGGACTGGATGGCTTAAGTAGGCAGGACTGACGAGCAGGAGATCATCAACAGGTGAGTCACTGTGGAGAGATAGGAGCTGGCAATTAGCCAACAGCTGAGCGGCCAGCTCAGAGAAGGAAGGGCTGACCCCAGCCCTGACAGTCTACCCCAGACTCTGACTCCTCATTTCTCTCTCTGTTTTCCATCCTCTCTCGTCCCTTTTTTTTTCATCTCTCACATCCAACCATCTGCAAAAAGTCCAATACTAATCCAATCATCTATCATTGTGAATCACGATGACCACTGATCCAGTTGAAAATGACGATCCATGCCAATGATTTTCTCCCAATAGACTATCATTGCAGCTTACAGCTCTCTGTCTAGCTGCTGAATACAGTGGCGCCATGTCCATTTTGGTCAATGACCTCAGCCAGTATAACCAGTCCCTTATTTTACAGTCAGCAGTCAGCCAGGGAATCCTCTAGTTGGCAAGTGAATGGGGATGTGCTATATGTTGTTAGAAAACAGACGCCCACCAGTATCCTAGCAAACACTGAGAGCTCTGAGTAAGAGACTGTCACATTTGGAAGAAGCTATTAATACCACCACTAAATAAATGACTAACAACACATCCAGAGGTTCAATTTGGCAAGACCCCGTGCACAGTCAAATGCACAGTACTGTGCAAAAGTTTTAGGCAGGTGTGAAGAAATGCTGTAAAGTAAAAAGGCTTTCAAATTATTATTTATTTTTATTTTATTTTTATAAATTTATTTTTAACAATTTACAAAATCCAAAGTGAGCAAACAGAAGAAAAATCTAAACCAAATCAATATTTTGTGTGACTATCCTTTGGCTTCAAACCAGCAACAATTCACTTTCACAACCACTTGCACACTTTGTACACGTGCACAAAGTCAGGGATTTTGTAGGATTAGAGTCATGATTAACCAATTATATCAAGCAGTTGCTAATGATCATCAATTTTGTATGTAGGAAACAGAAAGAACGCTGTAGGAGGCTTAAAACTGGTTAAGGAACAGCCAAACTCTGCTACTAAGGTAAGGTTGTAGAAGACAGTTTCATGTCACAGGTTATACACTATGGCAAGACTGAGCACAGCAACAAGACACAAGGTAGTTACACTGTGTCAGCAAAGTCATTTTCATGCAATAATTTCAAAGTAGACTGAGGTTTCAAGATGTGCTGTTCAAGCTCTTTTGAAGAAGCACAAAGAAACTGGCGATGTTGAGGATCGTAGATGTAGTGACTGGCCAAAGAAACTTAATACAGCATCCTGATTACATCCCTTCATTATCGGAAAATATTCAGCAGTTCCATCAGCACAGAACTAGCAGAAATCAGTAGGACCCAGATACACCCACCTACTGTCCGGAGGAGTCTAGCCAGAAGTGGTGTTCATGGAAGAATTATGGCAAAAAGCCATACCTCCGACATGGAAACAAGGCTAAGCAACTCAACTATGCATAAAGACATAGGACCTGGGGTGCAGAAAAATGGCAGCAGGTGCTCTGGACTGATGAGTCAAAATATTTGGCTGTAGCGGCAGGGAATTTGTTTACAGAAGGGCTGGAGAGCGAAACAATAATGAGTGTCTGTGTCTCAATGACACAATGTGAAGGTTCCTTCCAAGTTTGGAAATCAGGATTAATGGTGTCCTCAATGTTGAGAAATTACACACCTGAGAAACTATTCAGATGAAAGCGTAGAGATACGTCCCAATGCCTCAGATGTAAAGGAAATGCTGCTAATTTAATACATAGATTATGGAGATGCCCTAAAGTCCATCGCTACTGGCATGGGGTTGTATCTATGATTAATAACCTCTTTGGGACCAGGCTGTCTCCAGAGCCGCACAGGTGTCTTTTAAGCATCCTGGATGATTCAGAGAGCCTGGGTGACATCATGGTACCAATAATAAGGAGACTATTTCAGGCCCCTAAGCCTATAGCACAAAAATGGGTATCCCCATATCCACCAGCAATAGTGGAATGGGAAACGCAAATAAGGGAAATCTCAATTAAAGAAAAAAATTTCTTTTTACATAAAGGTTGTATAGGGAAACTTGAAAAGATATGGAGAAGGTGGACTAAAAATTTGGATGGATGACGAGATGGGAGTAGATAAATGACCAAGAGGGAGAGAGAAGGGGGGGACTTTGGGGTTTATTTTGGCTTGGGGTTTTTTTTGTGGGGGGGGGTTCTGTGTGTTATGTATTTTTAATATGTATATGGGTTGTATGTTGTGTGTATTGTTTGTGTATAAAAGTAAAAAAAGATGATCTGGTTTAAAAAAAAAAAAATGTTGAGAAATAGAGGCAGATACTAACCAATCATGCCATACCATCAGGGAGGCGTGTGATTGGCCCCAAATTTATTATGCAGCTGGAGAATGACCCCAAACAAAAAACCATTGTCATTAAGAACTATCTTCTGCGTAAGGAAAACAAGGAGTCCTGGAAGTAATGGTCTCAACATCATGGAGCTTAGTTCTATAATATGTTTGGAACAACCTACCTGCCAAGTTCCTTCAAAACCTGTGTGCCTAGAAAAACTGATGCTGATTTGAAGGCACCAAATTATTATATTATTATTATACAGGATTTATATAGCGCCGACAGTTTACGTAGCACTTTACAACATTAGGAGGAATCAGAGGGCCCTGCTCGTTAGAGCTTACAATCTAGGAGGGGGGGTCAAGTTATACAAAAGGGTAATAGCTGTGGGGGATGAGCTAATGGAGAAAATAGTGCAGTTGTTAGATGGAGGCCGGATAGGCTTCTCTGAAGAGGAAAGTTTTCAGGGATCGCCTAAAAGTGGACACATTTGGAGACAGTCTGACAGTTTGGGGTAGGGAATTCCAGAGGATGGGAGAGGCTCGGGAGAAGTCATGGAGGTGGATATGGGAGGAGGTGATGAGGGAGCTAGAGAGCAGGAGATCTTGGGAGGAACGGAGATGGCGATTAGGTTGGTATTTTGAGACTAGGTTAGTGATGTATCTGGGGGCACAGTTGTGGATGGCTTTGTAACTTATTGTTAGTATTTTGAATTTAATTCATTGGGCAAATGGTAGCCAATGGAGGGATTGGCAGAGAGGTGTAGCAGACACTGAGTGGTTTGTAAGGTGGATGAGTCTGGCAGCAGCATTCATGATGGACTGAAGGGGGGATAGTCTATTTATAGGTAAGCCAATGAGGAGTGAGTTGCAGTAGTCAAGGTGAGAGATAACCATATAGTGAATCAGGAGCTTTGTGGTTTCATTGGTTAGAAAAGGATGTAGTTTAGAGATGTTGCGGAGGTTGAGGCGGCAAGCTTTGGAAAGTGATTGGATGTGGGGCTGAAAGGAGAGTTCAGAATCTAGGATAACACCTAGCACCCTGACATGTGGGGACGGGCGGATGGTTTTGCCATTGCTCTTCAGAGAGAAGTCAGGGGAAGAGGCACATGGGGGAGGAAATATTATAAGTTCCTTTTTGGACAAGTTGAGTTTGAGGAAGTGGTGTGACATCCATACAGATATGTCAGTTAGTAAGTTAGTGATGCGTGAGTAGACTGATGGAGTGAGTTGAGGGGTGGAGCGATAGATTTGTGTGTCATCAGCATAGAAATGATATTGAAAGCCGTGAGAGGCTATCAGCTGACCCAGGGAAGAGGTGTAGATTGAAAATAAAAGAGGTCCAAGAACGGAACCTTGGGGGACCCCGACAGAGAAGGGAAGAGGAGTGGAGGAAGTAGAATTGTAAGTGACACTGAAGGTGCGTTGGGATAGGTAGGATGAGAGCCACTGAAGAGCACAGTCACGGAGACCGAGGGAGTAAAATTTTTTGAGGAGGAGGGGGTGGTCAACAGTGTCAAAGGCAGCTGAAAGATCCAGAAGTAGGAGTACAGAATAATGTCCGTTGGTTTTTGCAGTTAGTAGGTCATTTGTGAATTTTTAGAAGAGCAGTTTCTGTGGAGTGTTGAGGGCGAAATCCAGATTGAAGGGGATCAAGAAGGTTGTTTTAATGAGGTGGTCACTCAGTTGGTTGTAAACCAGGCATTCAAGGAGTTTAGAGGAAAAGGGGAGCAAGGAGCTAGGGCGTAGGTTGTTAAGATTGGTAGGGTCCAAGGACGGCTTTTTGAGTATGGGAGTGACCAGTGCATGTTTTAGAGCATCGGGGAAGATGCCAGAGGTGAGGGAGAGATTGAAGATGTGGGTTAGAGAGTGTAGGATGGGGTCAGAGGGTGACCGTAGCATTTGAGAGGGAATAGGGTCCAGGGGACAGGTGGTTAGGTGGGCGATAGAAAGGAGTATAGCAACTTCGTCTGGAGTAGCAGATTTGAATAGGGAGAGTGTCAGTTGTACCTGCTGACATGGGGTCTTAGCTGGGGGAGATACCTGTAGAGTGGAGATTTCATCACAGATTGTATCAATCTTGTTTTTGAAGTGATTAGCGATTTCCTGGGCAGTGAGTAAGTCAGTGGGGGGAGGCGGTGGAGGACAAAGTAGAGAGTTGAGGGTAGAGAAGAGTTTACAGGGATTGGATGAGAAGGTGTTAATAAGAGTAGTAAAATAGGTTTGCTTGGCAGTGTGGAGGAAAGAATAGTATTTTTGGAGGGCAGATTTGTATTAGTTGAAGTCTTTGAGAGACTTAGTCTTGTGCCACAGACGCTCAAGAGCGCGACTACGTTTTTTGAGAATTTTAATGTCATCTGTTTGCCAGGGTTGTAGGGGTCGAGGCCTGATTCTGCGTGTAGTGAGAGGAGCGAGCATGTCCAGGGTGGAGGACAGAGATTTATTGAAGATGGACATGGCTTGGTTGGGGCAGAAGAGGGGAGAGATTTTGTCATAGAGGTGGTCAGTAGCAGAACAGAGGAGAGAGGAGTTGAAGTTGCGAAAGTTTCTACGGGTGATGGATAGGCGATTGAAGGGAAAGGTGGTGGAAGACAGGGGGAGAGAGAAACTAATAAGGTGGTGGTCGGAGAGAGGAAAAGGATTGTTTGAGAAGTTGCATGGAGTGCATAGGTAAGAGAATACAAGGTCAAGGGTGTTGCCATCAGAGTGAGTAGAAGCCTGTACCCATTGCTTCAGGTCAAATGAAGAGGTTAGACTAAGAAGTTTAGAAGTAGCAGGAGTGTTTGTATTAGCAGGGATGTTGAAATCACTGAGAAGGATTGTGGGAATATCCGAAGAGAGAAAGTAAGGTAGCCAGGCAGAAAACTCATCAAGGAAAGTCGATAATGGTCCAGGGGGCCGGTAGATCACAGCAATTCTTAGGGAAGTAGGAGAGAATAGACGTATACAGTGGGCTTCAAATGATGAGAGTGAAAAAGAGGGAGGAGGGTGAATAACCTGGAAGGTGCTCTGGGGGGATAGGAGGAATCCCACTCCACCTCCCTTGCATCCATTAGGCCTGGGGGAGTGAGTCCAGTGAAGGCCACCCTGGGAGAGGGAAGCAGGAGAAGGGGTGTCATATTCTTGGAGCCAGGTTTCTGTGAGAGCAAGTAGATTAAAGGAATTAGTGACAAAGAGGTCATGAACAGCAGTGAGATTGTTGCAAACAGAGCAGGCGTTCCAGAGGGCGCAGGAGAGAGGTAGGCTGGTGTTGGCAAGAAGAGGAATGGAGACTAAATTGTGTAGATTGCGACTACTGTCAGAGGGTGTAGGGTGATGGGTGTGTTGGGCACAGTTAAATAAGGGGGGCCCAGGGTTTGGGGAAATATCTCCAGCGATTAGGAGAAGCAGAAGAGTGAGGGAGGTAATATGAGAATATGATTTGTATGAGGGGACATGATTCAGTATCCTGGGGGGTATGTTAGCAAGTGAAAAGTGAGGGTGATATGTACAGATTGTGGGGTGGAGCAGAGGGATGTAGAAAAGAGAGTTTAAGGAGAGAGGCAGCAATTGTGAAAAGGAGGAGAGGTAAAGAGTGCATGTTTCAGAGAGGAAGATGATAAAATTTGGAAATGGGGTCACCTGCAGTCTTTTGTAGTTTGCTTTGTGCAAATCACTGAAGTGCAAGAGCAGAAGTGCCACTTATTTAAAGAACCCCACTTCTTTGGAAGAACCCCATGTATGTGCAGCCCCCTGTATGTGTTCCCCCGTAAGGAAGGCCTTGTTTTTATATTGTGTGTTGGGTGTGGGTTGAATCTGGCAATTAATCAATTAGGAGGGCATATTAGGAACATAGCTAGCAGGGCATAACTTTCACACCACAATCAAACTGCAAGGGGACTAAAAGGCCAAAATTGTAAAGATAAGGGAACCCATAATTTAGGTAAGACTTAATGGCTAAATAAACATTGAAATAATGTGAGCATGGCTACAGATGGAGTTGAAACAGTGGTGACAAACAGATTTACCAAATAAGCATTTGTGCAGTCAGGCAATATTCAGTTTTAAGGTATGTGGAGGTATAAACACGGGTTTACCTGTGAAGAGAGAAGAAGATGTTCAGATGGATGGTGCAAGAGCAGAAGTGCCACTTATTTAAAGAACCCCACTTCTTTGGAAGAACCCCATGTATGTGCAGCCCCCAAATCAACCAAATGTTGATTTGATTTGCATTTCTCTTCTGTTCATTTACTTTCCATTTTGTTGATTGATAAAAATAAACTATTAACATTTCTATTTCTGAAAGCATTCTTCATTTACAGCATTTTTTTTACACCTGCCTATAACTTTTGCACAGTAGTGTATGTTTGTTTTTTATGCAAGCCCAGAAGTACATTTGTTTCTTTGAGTGCTTTGCACACTAAAAAGGGTTTCTTTCACATATACAGAAAGGTAAAAAAAAAAATCTGTGTGCTGCTCCCCCCTCAGCCCCTCCCCCAATACTCACCTGAGCCCCCTCTTGATCAAGCAATGTGCATGGGAGTCTCGGCTGTCCCAGGTCTCGGCTGTCCCAGCAGGGCTCGGGAATGAGCATGCAGCAGTGTCCCCATAGCAAGTGAATTGCTATTGGGGGCACCGGTCAAGGTGGAAGAGCCAGGAGTGCTGGCAGGGGACCCGAGAAGAAGAGGATTGAGCTGCTCTGTGCAAAATCATTGCACAGAGCAGGTAAGTATGACATGTTTGTTATAAAAAAAAACAAAAAACACACTGAACCTTTACGATCACTTTAAAAAAGCATCAAATAACCAAACTAACCTTGCATATTCACAATTTTTACAAGATTGCAACATGATAAAGTAAGATGTTAATTTGAAAAGTTGAATTTCCCTTTAGACCCCACATCTTCTGTGCTCTGAGAGCTGTCTTCCTGGATACCAAAAACTGTTGCAGGAAGGAAGACAGCCCTGCTGCCATTACTGTGTCCCCTGTCCGGAGAACGAGATCACCGATAAATATGGTTGGTGCTCCATATTCTTCATTCACATTTTCTTTAGCTATAGACACTTCTATAATGAATGAATGCATATAATTATACTTGTATAGGCTCTTCAGCTTCGTCTTTTAAGAGATATTCTAGGTGGAAGTAGATATTTTTCACAAGAAAGTTGTCAGGGAAAAAGGGACAATTGCAGCTATGATGAGCCATGAACCCTTTATAGGAAGCAATGATGATGACTTTCTGTGTCAGTAAAAAGTTTGATCACCAAATCTTGGGCAGTTTCACCCTTATTTTCTCTCTCATGGGATTTGTATCTTTAATCTAATTTCATCTTTATCTAATTTTGGTTTGTGATGGATTTGAGGACAGCAGTCTCTTTTTGCTGATATCCCATCCATAGCAAATCACTTTTTTTTTCCTTTGAAAAAACTAGTGTAGTTTTGTTTTTGGAGGTAGATTTTTGGAGTTTTCATTTAATTTGGGGGATTAGTGTTTTCTTTTTTTTTTTTATAGCGTGTTTTACACAGATGTTTCATCTGAGGGCTGCTGCTTGCTTTTGCCCTGTGTTTAGTATATTGGTCATGTTCTTGCCAATTAAAGCTATCCTGTTACCTTCCAATTTCTTATATAACTCCTAGATACATGTGTGTAAAAGATGGTCAAAGGAAGGAAAGTGTCAATCAGCAAGAATAAGTCCAAATTTTTCTGCAAGATTTAAGATTGTCAGCCCTCAAATGATACAGCTGCATAAAAATTGACAAGTGGTAGGATAGGTGGCACTAGCAGGAAAAGGGACAGCGTCCGAGAACTGCTGGTCAATTTCTATCTGCCAATCAAAGCAGATCTGTCAATGCTTGATGAAAAGGATATCTGTCCCTACTAAAACTACCTAAAAAAAAAAAAAAAATCATCATGATTTGAATAAAATAATAGAGAATTGAAGTGCTGCCAAGATAATGAAATTGTAAAAAAAATCAATTCCATAACCAAAAATGTGCTGCTGATGTTTACGATTAATGAGGCCTAAAGGATACATATTCATAACTCAGTTTATTAAAGGGTTTGTGAACGCATATAACTCAAACTTTGCCAGACTCTCTATTAGAGCCTGGCAGAGCACACTGCACCTTTCTTATAAAAAACAAGCGCTGTAAATACTGCTTTTGAGCTGTCTTCAGGCCGGTCACATGACTCGTGGCCGCTGTACAGCTCCGATGGAAGCATACTGCAGGAGAGGTCGTGATCTCCCTCTGACATCAGCTGGGGAGATCACATGGCCGCTCAGTCTCTCCTGCAGTAACCATGAAAACCAGCCAAGAGTCACGTGACCGGACTGAAGACAGTGCTAAAACGGTATTTACAGAGCTCGTTTTTCTAAAAGAAAGGTACAGTGTGCTGTGCCAGGATATGAAAGTATCTGGCAGGGAGCAAAAAAGATTTTTATTTTTATTAGCAGTGGTGCAGGAAGGAGGGGGGTGAGGGGGAGACAGGAGAGCAGAGGGGACAGCAGCTTATGACGGAGGCCCGCAATTAGACCATGGTAATCAGGGCAGAGCTGCCCTGATTTTCGTGGTCTATTTAGAGAGGGGATACAGGAAGTGCCAGATTGAGGGTTTTTATTTTACAGTTTAGAGGTGGGCAGATTACACAGCACAGGCACTGTGCTGTGTAATCTGCTTTAAGGTACCAGAAAATCTATTTTTTTTTTTGGATTAACAAACATTTTAATTCTTCTCTACTGGAGACTACTAACAGTAGCTGGCAGGAGCAATCAATAACCTGAGTTTAGGACCTTTTTAAGCACCCATCAAAATAAAACATATCATTAGGCTGGCTACATAGTCTAAATATTTCTCATAATGAACTACATAAAAACTACTCTCTATGCTATGGAGATGAGACGATGGAGAGGGATTCTGTAGCTTACCAGAAGCTTACCCCCCCAAAGCACCTTGTCCCCATGTTGATGGGGACAAGGGCCTCATCCCCACAACCCTTGCCCGGTGGTTGTGGGGATCTGCGGGCAGGGGGCTTATCGGAATCTGGAAGCCCCCAAATCCCATACTCCCCTATGTGAATGGGTATCGGATACATTGTACCCTTATCCATTCACCAAAAAAAGCAGTGAAATGTGACAAAAAACAATAGCCGGTTTTTGACAATTCCTTTATTGTAAAATAGCTCTGAGTGGTCTTCTCCCCCGATCCGTGTCTCCCGCCATCATCTTCTCCTGATGCCACCGTGTTCTTCCTCACCGTTGTCTTGCTCCGTTGTGTTGTCCCCCGCTGTCTGGCTTCTCTTACACAGCACACTACCATATGCAAACTGCTGGGAGTGTCAGTAGAAAGCTAATGATACACCCAAATCAGTTCGCATATCGCAGAGCAAACTGCAAATTCAGACAAAACCCATGCGATCCGATTCTGCCATGGACCAAAAAAGGCCACTTTCACACTTGTGCGACTTGTCCTACGACTCCTGTGTCCATAGACTTTAAGATAACACTGGTATTGCTTCAAATCACAATCACAAATTTGCGGCAAAAAGCTCTGCAAAATCGCTGGACTTTCAGGTCGCCCAAGTGTGAAAGGGGCCTTATGGACCTCAAGTTGTATGAAAAGTCGGCCAAGTGTGAAAGGAACCTAATGAGATTCATTGATAATATCTTTGAATTAGGCCCCATTTGCACTACCAATGTGCGACCAATGCCTGTGTAATCTTGCAGTATATGGACCTCAAGTAGCACCAAAGTCAAACCAAAGTAGTGCAGGGACGAATTTGACCCACTTGCAGAATGCACAAGTGAGAATAGTGTCTAATTCAAAGGTATTATCCATGAATCTCATTCACACTATTGCAACCTGAAACACACGACTTTGCTGCTGCAACTCGGCCCCAACTTTTGGGAATGCCTGTGTAATATTGCGCCCTGTTTATCTCAAGTCACACCAAAGTAGTACAGGGACTACTTTGAAGTTGTTGCAACTTGAAGTAGCACAGATATGAATGTTTATCATTGAGAATCATGGGGTACAACTTGTCATGCAACTCGGAGGTCCAAATTTGCTGGAAAAGTCGCCCAACTGTGAAACAAGTCATAGATATATTAATAGAAAGGAGCTCTCATTTATATTTGCATAGGCCTTACTGCGTTACATCAGCAGAACAAATGCAGGAAGTGATGTGTGCACATGGGCACATCCAACCCCACATTGAGTAAGCACAAGTACATATCCTACACTTACCCGGCAAATCAGCAGTGCCTCCTCTTTGCTAAAGAGGGACCTCGCCATGTTCACCTAAATGGAGATCCTGACCAGCACAGAAACTTCCGGGGGGGGGGGGCTGGGGAGGTGAGGGGGCGGGGGGGGGGGGGGATAATGACTCATTTCCGGGTCAGAAGGTGAAACCACCATCTTTTGATCGCAGCTGCGAAAACTTATTAGCAACCACGATTAGAATTTTTTAATTTTTGTTTATTTGCAGATATGCAAATCTGTATTTCTACATATAATGATATTTGAAGGTAAACTTAAGGGATTTCAATAAGAAACGGTGTCCCTGGGATAGCAGCAGGTGAATTACAAAGACAAAGGCCCAGTTTGAGCCCTGGTTCACACTGACAGCAGGAGGAAATCGTGCAAGTGGAGCTGAACTCACACAATTTCATTCCCACATGTCAGTCCCAACTTCGGGGAGAATTTCAGACTTCTGTGCATTGATGTCAATAAAAATCGCACCTGAAGTTGCCAAAAATTAGTGCAGAAACTACTTTTGGAAATTAAAACGGTGTAATTGCCACTGATTTGACATGTCAAATCGCACCAATGTGAACCAGGGCTGACACATACAACACTGTCTATCCACCAGCTGAATTCATTACCTGCAATTCTCCACAGCTGTTATAAAGATTCCACCTTTATCATTTACTTACAGGTGTGCAGAAGAGATTCGTTTTTTTGGTGCACAAATACATATAGAAATTACAGGATATAAAAGATAAATATTGCACTTGCCCAAAACGAATTAAAAAAAAAAAAAAAAAAAAAACACACACAAGCTCAATAATGTACTTTTATTTTGCCAGCAGAAAAAAAAAAATATGTACATTCATTTACTAGCTTAAAAAAAAAAAAAAATTTCTACAGGATGTATGGTGTTACATTTAGCAAAATAGTTAGCAATTGGGTTTTAAGGGCCCCGCTCATAGGAGCTTACAATCTAAAATTTGTCTAAACCTTAGAGTGGACACAGCTTTACTTTCAGTGTATAACGGGTAACATTTCATACTACAACTCACCCACCAGCCCACATCATTTTTATCTGCAAGATTATAGAAACATACTTATTATTCTTACAAAGCATTCCAATATAATATTAAAAAAAGCACATATTCAAAATATAACACCCACCACCACCCAGCAAATCTACGCACATACATACATTGGTGACCATATTCTTCTGGAAGCTGCATTTCTGTGTACATGATTAAGCAATGAGATCAAAGAGTAGAAGGTCAGCACATGCTCCCAAACCATGAATGCATGGTCAGAGAAGAACAATACACACACATTGACAACATGGCCACATAAACCCACTTTTGATGGAAAAATGCACAAGAATTTCAGCAAACAATATGCACAATATCATTCCTTCTACCCCACAAATCACAGCAAAAAAACCTTGCCTTCTCAGGCCAAACAACCCCCCCCCCCCCCACTGCAGCCCTTTATATACAGTTACAATAAAAAGTATGTGAACCCTTTTGGAATGATATGGATTTCTGCACAAATTGGTCATAAAATGTGATCTGATCTTCATCTAAGTCACAATAGACAATCACAGTCTGCTTAAACTAATAACACACAAAAAATTAAATGTTACCATGTTTTTATTGAACACACCATGTAAACATTCACAGTGCAGGTGGAAAAAGTATGTGAACCCCTAGACTAATGAGATCTCCAAGAGCTAATTGGAGTAAGGTGTCAGCCAACTGGAGTCAAATCAATGAGATGAGATTGGAGATGTTGGTTACAGCTGCCCTGCCCTATAAAAAAAACACACACCAGTTCTGGGTTTGCTTTTCTCAAGAAGCATTGCCTGACGTGAATGATGCCTCGCACTCTCAGAAGGCCTACGATTAAGAATTGTTAACTTGCATAAAGCTGGAAAGGGTTATAAAAGTTTCTCCAAAAGCCTTGCTGTTCATCAGTCCACGGTAAGACAAATTGTCTATAAATGGAGAAGGTTCAGCAGTGCTGCTACTCTCCCTAGGAGTGGGCATCCTGTAAAGATGACTGCAAGAGCACAGCACAGACTGCTCAATAAGGTGAAGAAGAATCCTAGAGTGTCAGCTAACAACTTACAGAAGTCTTTGGCATATGCTAATATCCTTATTAGCGAATCTACGATACGTAAAACACTAAACAAGAATGGATTTCATGGGAGGATACCACAGAGGAAGCCACTGCTGTCCAAAAAAAACATTGTTGCAGTTTGCAAAAGAGCACCTGGATGTTCCACAGCAGTACTGGCAAAATATTCTGTGGACAGATGAAACTAGGGTTGTCCCGATACCGATACTAGTATCGGTATCGGCACCGATACCGAGCATTTGCCCAAGTACTTGCACTCGGGCAAATGCTCCCGATGCTTCCCCCGATACCTAGAGGACAGCTGTGATCGGCGCGTGGGGGAGTTAAAAGATTCTCCCCCAGCGGCTTTCACCAGCTTTAGTGACATACAGCGGTGATCGCTCACAGCTGACTGTCACTGCATCCTTCTCCATGCCCCCTCCGTTCCTCTGTGCCTCTCCGCTGTCCCCTGCATTCCTCTCTCCTTATCTGTCCCCCTCCATTCTCCCCCTCCGTTCCTCTCTCCTTATCTGTCCCCTCCATTCTCCCCCTCCGTTCCTCTCTCCTTATCTGTCCCCTCCGTTCTCCCCCTCAGTTCCTCCGTCCTCCCCCTCCTTCCTTTGTGTATGGATAGAGTCAGCTGACTCTGTCTATTCACATAACTGAAACATTGTAATTTCCTGTGATTACGATGTGTCAGTTTATGAATGGAGAGGAGCCGCTGTCTTCTCTCCATTCATTCTCAGTGCAGCTGACGCTGCAGAGAAAGGGACTGGGGAATCTCTATCCTCTGTCTCTTTCTCTGTCTCAAGGGGGAGATATCAGAGGTCTGTTAAGACCCCTGATATCTCACCAAAGCCCCCAAAATAAAAAAATATTATTGTAAAAAATAAAAATTGTAAAAAAAAAACAAAAAAAACACACACACATACACCATGTGTTCACCCCCCCCCCCCAAAAAAAAATAGCAAAAAAAAAAACTGTCACGTGACATTAAAAAAAAAGTATCGGTAATCGGTATCGGCGAGTACTTGAAAAAAAGTATCGGTACTTGTACTCGGTCCTAAAAAAGTGGTATCGGGACAACCCTAGATGAAACCAAAGTTGAGTTGTTTGGAAGAAACACACATCACACCAACATCAAAACCTCATCCCAACTGTGAAGTATGGTGGGAGCATCATGGTTTGGGGCTGCTTTGCTGTGTCAGGGCCTGGACGGATTGCTATCATCAAAGGAAAAATGAATTCCCAAGTTTATCAAGACTTTTTGCAGGAGAACTTAAGGCCATCTGTCCACCAGCTGAAGCTCAACAGAAGATGGGTGTTGCAACAGGAAAACGACCCAAAGCATAGAAGTAAATCAACAGAATGGCATTACATAACGGGAGACCCTGCCCCCCTCTGACGTCACGGGGAAGGCCACAGGGAAGTCTCTCCGTTATTTAATGGAGGGGGACCCTCCGTTATTTAAGAACCATCAGAAGACGAGAAGCGTCCAACAGCGGGAGCCTCCATTGACACACACAACACTATGTGTGGAGAAAAAGAGGCACATCACACCAACATCAAAACGAGACGAGAAGCGTCACACAGCGGGAGCCTCCCATCATGGTGGATGCGGAGCGGCCCGAGAAGAAGAAGAAGGGAAGAAGACGCCGCGGAGGAAGATGCCGGACGAGAACACTGGAGGAAGAACCAGAAGAACCAGAAGAAGAAGAAGATCGAGGAAGAAACTAAAGGAAGATAGAAGATAGAAGAAAGAAGATAGAGGAAGCATTTAAATAAAGGAATTGTCAAAAACTGTCTCTTATCATTTTTAAAATTTTTGACACTTTTTTTGTGAAATGGTAGGGGTACTTTTGTACCCCCTTTCCATTTCACACAGGGGGGAGGGCCGGGATCTGGGGGTCCCCTTGTTAAAGGGGGCTTCCAGATTCCGATAAGCCCCCTGCCCGCAGACCCCCACAACCACCGGGCAAGGGTTGTGGGGATGAGGCCCTTGTCCCCATCAACATGGGGACAAGGTGTTTTGGGGGGCTACCCCAATGCACCCTCCCAATGTTGAGGGCATGTGACCTTGTACGGTTCAGGAGAGGGGGCGCTTTCTCATCCCCCCTCTTTTCCTGTGGCCTGCCAGGTTGCATGTCAGATAAGGGTCTGGTATGGATTTTTGGGGGGACCCTACGCCATTTTTTTAAAATTTTGGCATGGGGTTCCCCTTAAAATCCATACCAGACCTGAAGGGCCTGGTATGGAATTTAGGGGGACCCCCCACGTCTTTTTTTTAAATTTTGGTTCGGGGTTCCCCTGTGGGGAATTCCCATGTCCTTTTTATCAATGAACTTTTATGCGTAATGTTGGACCGGCAATTCATTAATAGCCGCGAGTAGTTTTAAATGACTTTTTTCCTTTGAAATGTCATTTTGCTGTCAGACTGTTCTAAACACGGGAAACATGCGCCCCTTTACAGGCATACTACAGACACCCCCAGGTACAAAATTTAAAGGAATATAACACTTTTATTGTTTCACTTTAAGCATTATTAAAATCACTGCTCCCGAAAAATTGGCCATTTTTAAAACTTTTTTTTGCATTGATCCATGTCCCCTGGGGCAGGACCCAGGTCCTCAAACAATTTTTATGACAATAACTTGCATATAAGCCTTTAAAATTAGCACTTTTGATTATTCATGTTCGTGTCCCATAGACTTTAACGGTGTTCGCACAAATTTTTTGCCTGTTCTCATGTTCTGGTGCGAATCGAACAGGGGGGATGGTCAGCTCATCCCTAGTCAAGAATTACTCCTGATCGTTGTGCATGTCTGATCTGCAACTACAGGAAATGTTTGGTTGAAGTTATTGCTGCCAAAGGAGGTTCAACCAGTTATTAAATTCAAGGGTTCACATACTTTTTCCACCTGCACTGTGAATGTTTACATGGTGTGTTCAATAAAAACATGGTAACCTTTTAATTCTTTGTGTGTTATTAGTTTAAGCAGACTGTGATTGTCTATTGTTGTGACTTAGATGAAGATCAGATCACATTTAATGACCAATTTGTGCAGAAATCCATATCATTCCAAAAGGGTTCACATAGTTTTTATTGCAACTGTAAGATAGATTGTATTGTTAGCACGCTGACACACACCCAATAGAAGTACACGCCCACCAGTATCTTTCAAACTGTCTCTTCATGTATGTCTAAAGTGATTGCACCTGATGAGCAGGAACACATAATACTATTTGCAACTATGTTAGCCCTTGGCTATGTGCATCAAATCGTGTTAGCCCTTGGCTATGTGCATCAAATCTCCAACTACAGGCCAAAGATCAAAGTCCATTTGCATGCACATAAACAAAGCAACAGTTTTCTAAGCATATGTACCTGTGCAGTGTAAACCCTACAATTTTAAATGTCCAAGTCCCTGGGCATGATTAGTGTTAACAAACATTAACATCAGTCCCTGGCTGCAATGAGCTTCCAATCTAAAGTCCAAAACTAATTTTCCTACATTAGAACCTATTTCAACAGGAAACAAATATAATACCAGCATCTCTTTGGATTGTGGGAAGAACCCCACACAGGGAGAACATATAAACTTCAACACAAGCATTAGCATGTTGGGGAATTGAACCAGCAACCCCAGTACTGCTAGACAGAATTGCTACCCACCAGGCAGCCTCACACATGTTGTCTGCATCTCTGTGGTGTGAACCAGCCCATAGCCATGCTCAGTGTCACAAGCAATAGATAATATATTGGCCTAAGTATTGGGACGCCTGCCTTTATACGCACATGAACTGTAATGGCATCCCAGTCTTAGTCCGTAGGGTACAAAATTCATTTGGCTCATCCTTTGCAGCTATAACAGATTCAACTCTTCTGGGAAGGCTGTCCACAAGGTTTAGGAGTGTGTCTATGGGAATGTTTGACCATTCTTCCAGTGCACATTTGTGAGGTCAGGCATTGATGTTGGACGAGAAGGCCTGGCTACAGTCTCTGCTCTAATTCATGCCCAAGGTGTTCTGTTGAGGTCAGGACTCTGTGCAGACCAGTCAAGTTCCTCCACCCCAAACTCACTCATCAATGTCTTTATGGACCTTGCTTTGTGCACTGGTCCAAATCAGTGTTTCTCAATTCCAGTCCTCGAGGCGCACCAACAGGTCATGTTTTGAGGCTTTCCATTATTTTGCACAGGTGATTTGATCAGTTTCACTGCCTTATTAATTATCACAGCTGTTTCATCTGAGGGAAATCCTGAAAACATGACCTGTTGGTGCGCCTTGAGAACTGGAATTGAGAAACACTGGTCCAACTCATTTGGTGGAGGGTTGATTATAATGTGGGGATATTTTTCAGGGGTTGGGCTTGGCCTCTTAGTTCCAGTGAAGGGAACTCTTAAGGCATCAGCATACCAAGACATTTTGGACAATTTCATGCTCCCAACATTGTGGGAACAGTTTGGGGATGGCCCCTTCCTGTTCCAACATGACTGTACACCAGTGCACAAAGAAAGGTCCATGACCTCAAACCGATAGAACACCTTTTGGCTGAATTAGAGCAGAGACTGCAAACCAGGCCTTCTCATCCAACATCAGTGCCTGGCCTCACAAATGCACTTCTGGAAGAATGGTCAAACATTCCCATAGACACACTAAACCTTGTGGACAGCCTTCCCAGAAGCTGTGGGCCAAATCAATTTTTAACCCTACGGATTAAGACTGGGCTGCCATTAAAGTTCATGTGTGTGTAAAGGCAGGTGTACCAATACTTTTGGCTAAATAGTGTATCTGGCAAGATTTACAATGGTGGTGGAACCCTCCTACACATAAATACTACATCTAGACATAGTTTTAGAACCTGGGAGATGAGACAACTTCTCTACATGAAGCGGCATGTTTGAGATTTGAATTCAGACGCTCAGGGATGCTAAGCAGTTCTAACCTCTAAGCCACAGAGCTGCCACATGTGAGAACCTCCTACACATAAATACTGCACTTCTTTGGACACACAGGTGATGGAATTACATTACTCAAGAGTTATTCTTCTTGATTTATTCTGTGATATTTGGTGGTTCTTTGTGATTCTTTGTGGGTGAGTGTAGAAAAGTGATATTACCCTCAAATTTTTGGGAATTACATTTTGATTTCTGATGTTGGTACACATATCACATTTTGTAGGCTCAAATTATGATTATTTGGAAATAAAAAGCACAAAAAATTGTGACTCATTTTAAATTTGCATCAGCAATGGTATTGTTTGTGGATTGTGAAGACACCTGTGTGAGTTTGGGGTAAAGATTGTTCTGAGATGAAGAGTAACAAGTGAAAGTGACAGAGAAAAATATATTTTACCAAAACATCAAAACATTCCACATTCTAGCATTCTTAAAAACAAAATAGTTGAAGTCACAATGTTGCAAAGGAAAATTTATTTCAGAGAAAGATACATTTCATCTCAACATTAAAAGGATTTATTTGGGAAAGTTACAATTGTACCATTAGAATCAATGGCTAAAACTTGCATTGGACTATAATAGCAACGATTTTCACACCCAAAAAATGCTCTTTACTATAGCGCCCTGTAAAAAAAGACATTGGAGCTAAAATGAGACCTATTTGCAGGTCTGAGCATGCTCAGTTGTGCTGGCACCTAGTTGTACAAAAACGGGGAATTTATCCCTTCTCAGACTTTTAAAGATATTTCAGTGTAGAAATCACTTTTTCACACAGTTTAAAAGCAGATTATCTTTAAATAGTATACCACGCATTTCAGTACCATTTAGGCACTTACCGTATTTATCGGCGTATAACACGCACTTTTTCCCCCTTAAAATCAAGGGAAAGTTGTGGGTGCGTGTTATACGCCGATCCCGGCTGATTGTGAGCTATCGGCAGCGATCGCCGCCGACATTCACATAGCGAGTAGTTTTAAATATGGCGCTGCGGAGTTCGGAGGGACTCGGCGGAGCTGAACAAGCTCCGCCGAAATCACAGAGCCTAGATACACATAGTCGAGTGTATTCGGCTCTTTCCGGCGCTGCTCACAGTCACGCCCAGTCCCGCCATTGGACCTGTGTTATGTCCATCATAGGGCGGGACTGTGAGCGGCACCGGAAAGAGCAGAATACACTCGACTATGTGTATCTCGGCGGCGTTCGTTCAGTTCCGCCAGCGCCGAGTCCCTCCAAACTCCGCGGCGCCATATTTAAAAGTACATGGATATGTATGTCGGCGGCGGCGGCAGGCATGGACACTGGGGACAAGGCTGCACTGGGGACAAGACTGCACTGAGGCAAGGCTGCACTGAGGCAAGGCTGCACTGGGGCAAGGCTGCACTGACAAGGCTGCACTGAGGCAAGGCTGCACTGACAAGGCTGCACTGGGGCAAGGCTGCACTGACAAGGCTGCACTGGGGCAAAGCTGCACTGACAAGGCTGCACTGGGGCAAAGCTGCACTGACAAGGCTGCACTGGGGCAAAGCTGCACTGACAAGGCTGCACTGGGGCAAAGCTGCACTGACAAGGCTGCACTGACACTGAAAAGGCTGCAATGACACTAACAAGGCTGCAGATGAACACTGATGAGGCTGCATTGATGGGCATTTTAATGTAAGTTTCTTTTCCTTAAACTTCCCTCCTAAAAGTTTTTTCCTTAAAATTCTCTCCTAAACTTGGGGTGCGTGTTATACGCCGGCGAGTGTTATACGCCGATAAATACGGAATATCATGCTCTAAACATTATTTCCATGTGCACTATGCCAGGTTTTAGTGGAGTAAAGGTTTGACCACTATTTGGTTTGAGGGAACTATAATAAATTTGATATTGGGAGTATTTTTTACCAGCGCTATAGTGAATACAGTTTTAGTGCTAATTAGCGCGATTAGTGCTAATTCACAGTAATTAGCACTGCGGCATGATAGTAAATGACCACCTATATAAAGAAGATCCCACTATGAATATTAACATAAATATTGATGTACAACCTCCATGGTCCATAATATACCTAAATGGAATGATGGAATTTTTGTTTATATGTTTAGGACAATGTTTTACTGGGAATCATACCATCTCCACATTTATATCTCAAAGTGTATGAATACAAGATTATAACTTCATGTATTCTCATGAACTAGAGGCAAGTCATGATTTGATTGTCTGCTGCCATAGTAATAATATCATTAGGTATATGTATTAATCTGATTTAGAAATATACTGTTGCCTTATGAGTTTGTGAAATCTCCATTAATAACTGTAAAATATTTTAATTATGAATAAATTTCATTTAGCGTGTATCTACGTAGGGCGTAACATTATCTTCACAGAAGTCTCTGTTAGACCAGACAATTCTGTGCCTAGGCATGTGTATCTAAACAATGGGACCCAAACCTCATTGTTCTACACATAGTCACTTCAAAGGATCCCATGTTTGGATATTCAATGAAGGGAGGACAACCCGCAATCAATACTTAACTTCCCGGGAAAAGGTCAAGTTAATCTCCTGCTCAGAATAGTCACAAGCATTTGCAATAAAGGGGGCTGACTTATGCAAAGTATAGGGATTGGCGATGTAGCCAGTCCTTAACCAGGAATAGGGGAGCCCACCAATCAGAGCCATGCCATGCCAACCAATGAGGCATCCACCTGTAATGATATACACAGACTAGATGGGAGGGAAACACACACTCTATGGCAGAGCAGTCACGTGAATGGAACCCCTGTGGGAATGGTAAATATGTCAAATCTCCCTTGTACGTGTATCTAAATATGTTGGTCTTATGTATTTTGTGTCCTATTGTTTGTAGATTAATGTTTTAAGGAATATACTCTGTATTCCTTCATGTAATCCATGATTTTTACCCTTTTCCTGTACAATTAGATAGCTTGCTGTGTATTAGTCTAGACCTATTTACTATATACTAATATATTTTTGTTAGTGTGTTAAAGCTTTCACTCATGGCCAAAGAACTCCTGATTACTGAAGCTAATATCTGATAGCAATTATAGAGTGTAAAATAAGGTGCATTTAGCATATTGTATTATACCTTGACATTTTTTTTTAAAGATAAACCCTACTAATACTTTGATAAGCTGAGTTTGTGGTAGATTTTTTTTATGTTAAAGTGAATTGGGTGTAACAGTTATGGGTCTAAATACGGCTGTGCTTACCTTGCTGTTGTCTACAGAGAGGGTTACCCTATTGTTCCTTGTATGCTGATCGCAGCACTATTTGTCAGCACAACTCCACTATCTTTTGTTTCTTGGATGTAGACTCTATTTTCTGAAGATACTATTGTTATTTTAATGTTTGTGTCTCCACTCTGGTGCATATTCTAAGTGGTAGACTACTATGTCAGAAGTCTGTTCTGTGGTGTATTGTATCCTCACTGAACTTGTACATCATGGAGAAACTGATGGCCAGGATTGCTAAAGTTAAAAATAGCTCTGAAATAATAAGAGCAATGGAGGTATCTAAAATCCCATGGCACCAGGCACAAGAATATGTAAAGTATATAAAGCTTACAGAAAAAAAATATCCAGCAGACGTGGGGGTAAGACGGCCCTAATTTTTGCGGCTTGCTGGTTGGCTAACAATTACAGACAGTTGTTGTTACAAAACATCTCTCAAGGATGATCTAGAAATAGCCAAAAGAAATGTCAGTACTCTAATGCCGTGTACACACGAGCTGATTTTCCGTCAGAAAAATCTTGGATGGTTTTTCTGATGGAATTCCGCTCAAGCTTGGCTTGCATACACACGGTCACACAAAAGTGTGCGGAACTTTCGACCGTCAAGAACGCGGTGACGTACAACACTACGACAAGCCAAGAAAATTAAGTTCAATGCTTCCGAGCATGCATCGAATTGTTTCTGAGCATGCGTAGGAATTTTGCGTGTCGGAATTGGTACAGACAATCGGAATTTCCGATCGAAACTTAGTTAAAAATTGAGAACCTGCTCTCAATCTTTTGCTGGCTGGAATTCTGCCAGCAAAAGTCCGATGGAGCATACACACGGTAGCATTTTCCGACCAAAAGCTCTCATCGGACTTTTGCTGGTGGAATTTTTGATCGTGTGTACGCAGCATTAGAGTTTCTGTGATAAATTTGGATGCTAGCCACCAGCAACCAACAGTAAACAACCAAAACAAGCAGGGAGAGCTTGATCAGCTGGCACGTGGGCTGAAGGAAGCAGAGAGTAAATGTAAACAATTGTCTGCATCTTCCAGCCCAGGGCAGCTTGTGCAATCGCCACATGCCATAGATTGCAATGCAACTGGTTTGAGTATTTCTTGATGCAACAGGAAATTATCTCCATCTGGAGTGTGTGCTAGTTTCAACAACTCATTGAAAGATGGGAGCTCTTTTGAAAGTGCCCCTATATTTTGTATGAAGACAGAAAAAGTTGTTAATCAGGTTTTAGCCATTGAATATTCTCAGCCTAAAACCACACCAGTTGTTAAGAGATGCTTTAATACTTTACAAAAGATAAAGTGCTATACCTGTGGGTTACTCGGTCACATCGCTCAGTTTCGTTTGTCTTCTGGTGAAAAGATATTAAAACAGAATCAATATACAACAAAGAGGCATGAAGTGGAAGTGTACTCACCACGCTGGGGGGGGGGGGGAGGGCCTAGGAGTAATAAATATGAAAATACAAAATCATACACATCCCTTCCTCAACTATTAAGGACAAGAATGAGGCTTTACAGTATGAGATTAGGCAAATGAAACAGGAACGGGATGAGTTTGTGAAAGAATTCCAATCCTTTAAAAGAAACGTTATTGAATCCTTGAATTGGAAAAATGGAGGGAGTAACTTGTCCATCGGGAACCAAACCAGTAAACTAAAACTGGGGATGAAATATATATGAGATATAAGTTATGTTTTAGAGGTCTATGGCATTTTAGTTTCACTAGATCAAAGTGGGAATGTCATTGACCATTTACCAATGTACACGTAAGAATGTTGTATTGTTCGCTTTAAATAGGTTAAAGAAAAAAAAGAGATAGAGTAATAACTTTTGTCTACAAGTTATCTTTTGTCAGGTTAAGTAAGTTCCTGAAAGTATATTTACATATAAAGCAGCTATATGCACAGTGCCTTGCAAAAGTATTTACCCCCTTGGCTTTTTACCTATTTTTTTTTTTTTTTTAGTTCAATGTTTTTTTAATCTGAATTATATGTGATGGATCAGAACACAATAGTCTAAGTTGTTGAAGTAAAATTAGAAAAATATATACATAAAACTATTTTTCAGAAATAAAAAACTGATAATTGGCATGTGTGTATGTATTCACCCCTTTTCTTATGAAGCCCATAAAAAGCTCTGGTGCAACCAATTACCTTCAGAAGTCACATAATTAATGAAATGATGTCCTACTTTGTGCAATCTAAGTTCCACATGATCTGTCATTACACATACACACCTTTTTGAAAGGCCCCAGAGGCTGCAACATATAAGCAAGAGGCACCACTAACCAAAAACTGCCATGAAGACCAAGGAACTCTCCAAACAAGTAAGGGGCAATGTTGTTGAGAAGTACAGGTCAGGGTTATAAAAAAATATCCAAATCTTTGATGATCCCTAGGAGCACCATCAAATCTATCATAACCAAATGGAAAGAACATGGCATGACAGAAAACATTCCAAGAGACGGCCGCACACCAAAATTCACGGACTGGGCAAGGAGGGCATTAATCATAGAGGCAGCACAGAGACCTAAGGTAACCCTGGAGGAGCTGCAGAGTTCCACAGCAGAGACTGGAGTATTTGTACATAGGACAACAATAAGCCGTACGCTCCAAAGAACACCATCTCCACAGTGGTGGCAGCATAATGCTGTGGGGATGTTTCTCAGCAGCCGGGACTGGCAAACTGGTCAGAGTTGAGGGAAAGATGGATGGTGCTAAATACAGGGATATTCTTTTTTTTTTTTTAAAGCAGATCCTTTTTTATTTTTATATGGAAACATTAAGACAATACAGACAAATTATACAAACAAAATCACATTAAAAAAAAAACACAACCCAACCCCCCCCCCCCCATCCCCCATCCCCTATTCTGCTCTTGGAGTATGTATGGAAGAGAAAAAAGAAAAAGGACAGGAAAAAAAAAACAGCATCCAATATTACAAAGTATATTGTACCTATTAGTTTACATGATACCTAGGTCATGAATTGAAACCATCTTGACCAGTTAGCATCAAACTTACTCATGGAATTCCTTGGGGACTATGTATGTTTTTCAAAAAGAATAATCCTATTGAGATCCAAAATCCACTCAGATAGGGTCGGCAGGTGGGGAGAAGTCCACTTATGAGCAATCTGTCTACGGGCAACAAAAAGTGCGCGTCTTATAGTATTACCAATAGAGGAGGTATAAATAGAGGTATCGCAGTATCCCAATAGGCATATAAGTGGTTCAACTGGAATATTAGTATCCAATAGCCCATTTAGGGTACCAATCACCTCCGCCCAGTATCTTTGAAGTTTCAGACACCGCCACAAAAGATGTATTAGCATACCTGTATTACCACATCTAGCACAGGCTGTCTCTGATTTCAATCCAATTGCATACAGAAATGGGGGAGTTCTATAGACTCTATGGAGAATAAAGGTCTGTGTCAGTCTGTGTGATGGAGAAAGACACCCAGGGCGAGGACCAAAGAATATCATCCCAGGCCTCCTTGGGGATAGAACCAAGATCTTTTTCCCAGCTGGCCCTAGAGCGAATGGGAAAGTTCAGTAAAAACCTAACAATCTAAGAATCTAACAATACATGGTGAGACCTTTTGTTGACCCTGCCTGTACTATGTTATCAAGAACAAGGATAGGGGGAAAAATATCCTAGCAGAAAAGAACTGGGCATGTAAAGCACGTCTTAGTTGGAGGAATTGATAGAACCAGTTAGATTGTAAAGAGAACTCTCCCCTTAGATCTTCAAAGGACTTAAGTATACTGTTTTTGTATAACTGAGCTAGAGTTGTTATTCCTAATTTCCCCCATCTCTGAAAGCCTCTAAGGGCCAAAATTTGAGGAAGTCTAGTAGGATCTAGTAGGATAAGAGACACCCAGTATTTTTTTAACTGTATCCCATATTTTACATATTAACGTGCAGGTAGGCATATCGGCAAGCGAGACACCACCCTCTTGCACCATCTAGGACATAGAGTGGTAACCGACCCTTAAATGCATAAGAAAATAATCTTTGAGCAGGAAAAAGTGTCTGCTCAGACTCCCACCCAACGAGGTGCTGTAGTTGGGATGCAAAAAAGTATAACCTTGGATTAGGAACTGCCAGACGGCCCGCATTTTTCGGGTGTTGTAGAATCTCCAATTTAATGCGAGGGGTTTTGTTCCGCAATATTAATCGCCTAAATATGGTATTAATCTTAATAAAGATCCGCATGGGTATCCAGATCGGGGCATTGTGTAAAAAATAAAGAAGCTGAGGCATCCATATCATCTTAAATAGATTAATATGACCTATTAACGATAAGGGTTGCTTATTCCAGGTTTTACTTTGATTTTTGAATCTAGAAAGTAATGGAAGTATATTATCCACAATATATGACTTTGGGGATTCAGACATAGTTATACCCAAATATTTTATAGAAGAAACAACTTTAAGATGAGAAAGTGTACTGGGGAAAGGGAGGGTGGGGGGAAGGGTGGGGGGAAGGGAGGGGGGGTGAATGGCAAGGGAATATAATAAAGAGAGGAATGTAATATTGGTAAATGGTCCCGTTCAACCCCATAGGGGATGTGTCATCTAATAGATATATTAGCTTTTGTTTTAATACATTTTTGATATGGCAAAGTGTCACGATGATGAGACCATGAGAGAGAAATGGAAGAGAAATGAACTGCAAAGTTGATTTAAGCTCCTCGAAACGGTCTACTGAAGTGACAAAAAATAAAAAAAGATGAGAAAGTGTAGATGGCAATTAATCTGGAAGGGGATCCAGAGGCATTAGCATGGATTTTTCCCAGTTTATGCCTAACCAGGAAAACCTGCCAAACTCAAAACTCCTTAATATATTTCATTACCACCGGCAGGAATGAGCAGGTATTGGTCAAGAAAAGAAGAAAATCATCAGCGTATAATGATATCTTTTCTGTCCTCTAATCAAGCCGGTAACATTGGAAGAGGCCCGCATAAGACATGCCAAGGGATCTATAGCCAGGGCAAAAAGCAGGGGGGACAGTGGACATCCCTGCCTAGTGCCCCAGAAGAGTCTAAAACTGGGAGATTGAAGGCCATTGACCCTAACTGATGACACCGGAGTATAATAGACGCACCCACTGGCAGAAGCCAGAGCCAAGCACAATTTTTTCGAGGATGGCCCATAGGTATGGCTATTCAACACTATCGAAAGTCTTGATTGCGTCTAGCACCAAAAAGGCACGATTTGAGTGGCCCGGAGCCGGAACCTGCATATTTAAATATGCGCGTCTAATATTGAATGCGGTTGACTTATTGGGCATGAATCCTACCTGATCTGAATGGATAATATGTTTAATAACCGTATTTAATCTAGTAGCAAGTGTCTTAGCAAGAACTTTAACATCTGTGGATAGTAGAGAGATTGGTCTGTAATATTCAGGCTGTAGCAAGTTTTTTTTTTTTTTTTTTTAGGTATGACTACAATTACAGATTGACCTATAGTGTCTGGAAGCCGGCCCAGATGAAAAGCCTCATTTAATGTACTAAGGAGGGCAGGAAGTATCTCTTTATTATATTTTTTTATAGATCTCTATAGGGAGACCATCAATCCCTGGAGCCTAGGAGTTAGGTAAGCTAGCCACCACACTTTCCACTTCCAGTAAGGTTAGAGGCGCATTAAGAATTTCTCTCTCTTCTTGTGGGATAACCGGAAGATTAATACTGGCCAAATAACTAGATAGCTCTGCTGGGGTATAGTCAGCCCTAGAAGTATACAAATCCTGATAATAGGACTTAAAAAAAGATATAATAGTGCAAGTCTGATTAAAAACCTCCCCCTCTACGTTCATTAAAGCTGAGACATGTGTAGGGTTGGATTGAAACCTTACTATCTGAGCCAGTATTCTACCATTCGACTCTCCCTCAGCCCATCTAAGTCTTTTCTGTAAGAATAGTTTATTCCTAGCTCTAGATTCCAACAGTTCATTCAGTCTATTTTGAGATGAAAGCCATTCTTGTTGGATATCCGGAGAGAGATACTGAATGTACAGGGTTTCTGCCGGTATCAGACTTTGCAAGCTCAAGTTCTCTACGGGAGGCACTTTTAATAATACTTATATTCTGGATTAACATTCCCCGAAGATAGGACTTTAAAGCATCCCATACAACTCATATGGGAGCAGAGCACAAATTGAGGGATATTCTTAAGCAAAACCTGTACCAATCTGTGTATGATTTGAGGCTTGGATGGAGGTTCACCTTCCAGCAGGACAATGACCCCAAACACATTGCTAAAGCAACACTTGAGTGGTTTAAGGGGAAACATGTAAATGTGTTGGAATGGCCTAGTCAAAGCCCAGACCTCAATTTTTGGTTATTCTTGAGTTTGGTTTCGCTATGGTGAAATAAAAAAATAAAATTAAAAAAAAAGGAGGGGAGTATGGAGAACATTTAAAACAGTTAAAAATGTTGATCTATAATATTAAAGCTTCCCTATAGCATTTTTGGGATTGGGCCAAGTTCCAACAGTTCTATTTCTTTTTTTTTCTCTTTTGACATTGGATAATTGTTTTATATAAATTTATGTCATTGTAGCTATTACCAACTATGACAATAGTAACAGTAACACCAGGGTTTAGCAAATGTCATGTGACTATATTATTTGTATATGTGACACACAATCCTATCTACAGTCCTAATGTGTGGGAGTCATAATATGTGGTCAAAAAAAGGAGTTTACCGTGTATCCTCACAGGATGACACTGTGAATACACTAATAAAAATATGCCAACATCCCGATATTATATGAGAAAGACTAGGAATTACAAAGATGGACTTTATAGGCACACGTTAGAATAAAAGTTTTGAATTATAATGGGATTAAGTTAAAAAGCTTATGTACAACACATAAAAGAAATAACACATCAAAAAAATGATGACATAGAATATCTGACCCTAGGGACTCAAATAACACCTCCAATTATAATATTTTAATCTAGAGAGTGATAGGTATAATGAAATATAACCAGTAGCATTATCCACAGGAAGTAAAGCGCATGGAGTGATTGAGTCACATTCAGAGGTCACAAGGAGATTTTTCGATCTACATGTTGCACACACAGTTGCGCTTCTTCAGCAGCTTACAGATCTAATGGACAAGTAAAAAACTTCTAATGAGTGTGTGTGTGTATATATATATATATATATATATATATATATATATATATATACACAGTATATAAACATGCTATCCAGTACAAGAAGCAATGTAAACAGAAGAATGGTGATTTCAATGGGATCTAGCAAGAAATTAAAAAAAACAAAAAAACACAAGTCTGGTGACCGCCGGGGGGAGAGGAGCAAAGACCTCCCATGGGGGCATAGCTATATGTTACAATAAGTTGGAAAAGGGTTCCCTGCACAACATATAGGATTTTGCTAAATATATTCATAAAAATAGATATTCACATATGTAGATTTGTAAGATAATAAGTTGTGGGGGTCATGTGTGAATGAATTTGGACAGGTAATCCCCACTATTGAGATAATAGTAAAAATTCTATAAAATAAAAGAAAGGAAAAAAGGGAAAATAATATTGGAAGATATATTTTGATAATAGCCATTTATATTTATCCATGTGATATCTAAAAACTATATGTATATATTTTATGCATGACACGAAGATGGCCAATCAATAAACAATATAATTGAACATGTAATGTGTAACAAGGAATAATAACAACAAAGGGCTTACCAGTAGCTGAAAAAGCCTATAAAAACCGATGGTTGGTAACCATAGACAACGGCAATTGGTTAATGTGGGCGCACATGGGGAAGAGGGTAATCTGCCACCACGGTCTAACCTAGCGATTAACGCCGCAACATTAACCAATAAGGCAAGCTGTCCAATAGTTGGTAAACATCTTAAGCAGGTGCTGCCTAGTGAATATGAAGCAAAGATGACACAAGGAAAGTGCAATAAGTAAACAAAATGAAGAAAAGGTGCCATAGCGGCACAGCCAGATACTTAGTGATTAGCGTCCAATAACACTAGACAAGGTTTTACCCTATGTTTAGATAGCACATATAAAGAGACCAAAGCATGCATATAATCCCTGATGAAAATGCTGGCCTTAATGAGCAGTCTGGGGGCAGCCGTTTATAGCTGCGTCCCAGCAGGAAATACGTCATCTCCGGGCGGAAATGATGATAACTGGCATAGCCACAGGCTGCCATGACATGCTAATTGCGGCGGCCAATAGGGCTGCAGCAGGGACAGGGCAAGAGGAGAGCAGGGACCTCGCATGATGACGTAAGGAGCCACATCGTTCCACAGGAGCAACAATGGTTAGAGACCGCCCAACCTGCCACGCATATGTCGGAACGACCAATGCAGCAGACAGGGAGAGGGCGGACTGAACAGAGGCTGATGCACAGCCAAAAGTCCCACCAATCACTGTGCACCCGGTCAAAGAAACGACTGGGTGGGCAGTGCTGTGTGGACACATGGGGGGAAGAAAGGCCCCAATTGTACCCCGGAGTCACAAAGACAGGTCAACACCAAACAGACAAACTAAAGCAAATGGCCATAATAAAAAAAAACTGTATAGATGAACTACCAAAGATGTAAATAGAACATCCATATATAGCCATATATATGTAGGGGTAAAATAAATTTATATCAATAATCCATAACCCTAAACAGTCATAAAAGGCTGGTTGTATTTAACCTGAACAAACAAACAATTTTCTCAATTAGTAGGATTTAGAACACAGTTACAGCACAGGATTTTATAAAGAAGTTGAGGCAGTAAACATAAGAGCAATCAAGCTCAGCTAAAGGGGCAATAGATAGAGACCAATTATGACACTATCAATGGGAGATCCCCTAAGAATTAATTCAAGGGATAATGATGACAAAAAATTAAATTAGCATAATTCTATTGGGACTAATAAGTACAATCATAGTGTATTAATAAAGCAAACAATAAATCAAACAGAGTGACAGACTATAAGAGAGGCTTGTATGATTGCATACCATTTAGACCAGGGGAGCGTATAGCATGTAAACGTTCAATCCAGAGGGCTTCTTTCTGGAGAATCACTTTATCCCACTCTCCCCCTTTGGGATCCCTAGGGATGACAGCCAGAACACAAAATGAGACAGAGGTATTGTCAAATCTATGAAAGAGATCAAGGTGTCGACTGACCGGGGTCAGCATTTTCCCATTGCCAGATGTATCGATGTGATCACTTATCCTCTGTCTCAATTGTCTGGCCGTCATCCCCACATAGATGGCTCCACATTTTCAATTCATCAGATACACCACCCCCTGTGTATCACAGGCTGCAGAGAATTTGGGGTAAAAGGTTTCCCCATTAGGGAGTTGCAGTTTGCGACCCGGCAGAACCCATGGGCAGAACGCGCAATGGCCACAGTGCGAGGTGCCCATTGGTTGTGCAGGGCCACGTGATGGATTCTTAGTATAATGACTTGAAACTAACTTATCCCTCAACGATTGAGCTCATCTAAAGGTTATTTCGGGATACTAACCAATATATTTACTGAGGACAGGATCCTCCTATAATAAGTGCCAGTGATTGGCCATAATATTCCTGATTTCAACGTGGTGGGATGAAAACCTAGTAAAGAATTTTACCGTTGGATTGGTAGTGGGGATTTTTGCTATAAAGAGTAATTCATTACGTGTTTGCCGGGCAGCCTTATTATAAGCCTGGTGTAGTAAAGTTTTACTGTATCCTCTGGATAGCAGTCGTCCCTGTAGATGTGCTCAAATATGGTTTAAGTTTTTGCCCGTCTCAAAAGATAGATAGATACGAAGCAATTAAGGGTGTTCACATGTGTCTCAGAAACCTCACATACAAATTTAGGTTTGATAATGATCGCTTACGGTCCAAATCAGAACGTGAGCTCTCAGAAAGTATCAAAAATTTTAAGATGGACGACTTTAGAGCACTTCGAGATCTTATGCTTTTATTGGATGAGATTGAGAATCTCAGATACAAGCATAGACTTGGAGGTCCCTAACATTGCAGTAGGGGCTACATCGGCACCTCTTCTTAACAAATTTAAACTAAAATTAAAACATTTCCCAGATCTTACCACCAATTCCCAGGCTTGGGCGTTTCTACGTAACGTGGTTAGTGACATTAAAGCGGAGTTCCACACAAAAATGGAACTTCCGCTTTTCGGAACCCTCCCCCCCTGCGGTGTCACATTTGGCACCTTGCAGGGGGGAGGGGGGTGCAGATACCTGTCTAAGACAGGTATTTGCACCCACTTCCGGCATAGACTCCCATGGGAGTCTATGCCTCTTCCTGTCCCAACCGCGCTGTCTGCTGGGAATACACAGATCCCAGCAGAGAGCGGGGACCACTAGGGACGCGCAGCGCGACTCGCGCATGCGCAGTAGGGAACCGGGAAGTGAAGCCGCAACGCTTCACTTCCTGATTCCCTCACCTAGGATGGCGGCGGCAGCTGCCGAGAACCGAGCGGGTTCTCGGCGTCCCCTGCCGACATCGCTGGACCCCGGGACAGGTGAGTGGGCATGTATTAAAAGTCAGCAGCTGCAGTATTTGTAGCTGCTGGCTTTTAATATTTTTTTTTTTTGGCGGTGTGGGTGAACCCCCACTTTAAACAACTTGATGTCACCTCTAGAGAAAGCAATATAACTCAGACACAGTGACAGACTATTTTTAAATGATCAAATCATGCTGATCTAGTAGTCAAAGCTGCAGATAAGGTAATAAGGAAATATTGTTCTAAAGACTAGAAGCAATTATGAAGCCATGTGCTTCAAAATTCTATCTAATCCTCAATGGTATCAGCGGATACCTAAATCCCATACTTTGTCATTTAAAAATGAATTTTTAAAGTTTATCAATGAAGCCCATTCCCAGGGACTCATTGATCAAGTCATGAACGATTACCTGAATGTTCGGTCTCCCAGGGAGGCGACGTTCTATGCGCTACCTAAAGTGCATAAGAACTCCTTGTCGCCTCCTGGTAGACCAGTAATTTCAGGTATCGGATCCCTCACGGAGAATGCCAGTAAACTGGTGGATTCAGTGCTTATGCCGCATGTCATATCATTACCATCGTATACAAAGGATACGCTAGACCTCCTTAAACACTTTTTTTTTTTTTAAAACAGTGTAAAAATAAAAAATAAAAGGTAAAATAAATAAAAAAAAAAAAAAAAACCTTTTTTTTTAGACGTGCCCTGAAGCGTGCAGAAGCGAACGTATATGTAAATAGTGCCTGCATATGAAAACGGTGTTCAAACCACACATGTGAGGTATCGCCACGATCGGTAGAACAAGAGAAATAATTCTAGCCCTAGATCTCTTCTGTAACTTAAAACATGCAACCTGTATAATTTTTTAAACGTCGCCTATGGAGATTTTTAAACGTAAAAGTTTGTCGCCATTCCTCGAGCGGGCACAATTTTGAAGCATGACATGTTGGGTATCAATTTACTCGGTGTAACATTATCTTTCAAAGTATAAAAAAAAAATGGGCTAACTTTACTATTGTCTTATTTTTTAATTCAAAAAAGTGTATTTTTTCCCAAAAAAGTGCGCTTGTAAGACCGCTGCGCAAATACGGTGTGACGGAAAGTATTGCAACGACCGCTATTTTATTCTCTAGGGTGTTAGAAAAAAAAATGTATAACGTTTGGGGGTTCTAAGTAATTTTCTAGCAAACAAAAACTGTTTTTAACTTGTAAACAACACATCTCAAAAAGAAGCTTGGTCCTTAAGTGGTTAAACAAATTGAAGGAATGGTCGTTTTTCCCGACACCTTGCTCGTGACCTTGGATGTGGATGCATTGTACTCCAGCATCCCTCACGAGCAAGGTGTTGGGACAATCCGTATCTTCCTATATGAAGAAGACCACCATCGGTGGAAATTCAATTAATTTATTCTATAACCTCTCTGGTTCATGCTCACAATTGGTTTAGTTTCAAGGACTCCCACTACCTCCAGATACAGGGCGTGGCCATGGGCACTTGTTGTGCACCGGCCTACCCCAACCTGTATCTGGGGGGGGTGGGAGCGCCATTTATTTTCCAGTGACGCTCTATTATGTTTTACTAACCATATGCTCTGCTGGATGCGCTACATCGCTGATATTTTCAGTGTCTGGACCAGCACTAAGGATGCACTGGACAAAAAATAATTCAATCAATAAACCTAAATCAATTCAACTTCAAATTTACATAAAACTGTGATAAACAGAAAACAACTATTCTGGATCTTACCATTTTTAAAGACAAAGACAATTCTCTAGCCACTGATCTTTTTTGCAAAACCACCACCGGAAATACGCTTTTATATGCGGCAAGCGCATCCACCAGCCTTGATACACAGTATACCTTATGCCCAATATATTAGATTGTGGCACAACTGTACGCACATGGCTGACTTTCAAAGACAGGCTAAACTTCTACAGAGGCAACTGCTATCTAGAGGATACAGTAAAACTTTACTACGCCAGGCTTATCATAAGGCTGCCCGGCAAACACGTAATGAATTACTCTTTAAAGCAAAAATCCCCACTACCAATCCAACGGTAAAATTCTTTACTAGGTTTTCATTCCACCACGTTGAAATCAAGAATATTATGGCCAATCACTGGCACTTATTACAGGAGGATCCAGTCCTCAGTAAATATATTGGTTAGTACCCTGAAATACCCATTAGACAAGCTCATTCATTGAGGCATAAGTCAGTTTCAAGTCATTATACTAAGAATCCATCACGTGGCCCTGCACATCCAATGGGCACCTTGCACTGTGGCCATTGCGCATTCTGCCCATGGGTTCTGCCGGGTCACAAACTGCAACTCCCTAATGGCGAAACCTTTTACCCCAAATTCTCTGCAGCCTGTGATACACAGAGGGTGGTGTATCTGATGAATTGTAAATGTGGAGCCTTCTATGTGAGCAAGATGGCCAGACAATTAAGACAGAGGATAAGTGACCACATCTATACATCTGGCAATGGGAAAATGCTGACTCCGGTCAGTCGACACCTTGATCTCTTTCATAGTTTTGACATTTCCTCTGTCTCATTTTGTGTTCTGGCCATCATCCCTAGGGACCCCAGAGGGGGAGAGTGGGATAAAGTGATTCTCCAGTAAGAAACCCTCTGGATTGAAAGTTTAAATGCTATACGCTCCCCTGGTCTAAATGTAGTGCAATACAAGCCTCTCTTATAGTCTGTCGCTCTGCCTGATTTATTGTTTGCTTTATTAATACACTATGATTGTACTTATTGGTCCCAATAGAATTATGCTAATTTCATTTTTTGTTTTGATTATCCCTTTAATTCATTCTTAGGGGATGTCCCATTTATAGTGTCATAATTGGTCTCTATCTATTGCCCATTTAGCTGAGCTTGATTGCTCTTATGTTTACTATCTCAACTTCTTTCTAAAATCCTGTTCTGTAACTGTGTTCTAATTCCTACGAATTGAGAAAATTGTTTATGTTTGTTCAGGTTAAATACAACCAGCCTTTTATGACTGTTTAGGGTTATGGATTATTGATATAAAGTTATTTTACTCCTACATATGTATGGCTATATATGGATGTTCTATTTACATCTTTGGTACTCTATCTATACATCTATACAGTTTTTTTATTATGGTCATTTGCTTTGTTTTGTCTGTTCGATGTTGACCTGTCTTTGTGACCCCGGGGTACAATTGGAGCTTTTCTTCCCCCATGTGTCCACACACAGCGCCACCCACCCGGCCGATACTTTGACCGGGTGCGCGGTAATTGGTGGGGCTTTTGGCTGTGCATCGGCCTCTGTTCGGTCCTCTCTTTCCCTGTCTGCTGCATTGGTCGTTCCGACATATGCGCGGCAGGCTGGGCGGTCTCATACCATTGTCGCTCCTTTGGAACGACGTGGCTCCTTACGTCATCACGCAAGGTCCCTGCTCTCCTCTTGCCCCGCCCCTGCTGCCGCTATTGGCTGCCTTCCGACGCAATTAGATGGCGGTTTGCGGCGCATGCGCAGCAGCCTGTAGCTATGCAGAATAAAGGAAAATGTTTTATGCGGCGCTTTCTAAAATCAAAACGAGCTAAATATGTCAAGAAGGTTCATGGCAGAAAATCCAAATAATAATTGTTAAATATTAATCTTCCATAATAATGTGTAACTAAAGGTTATAGTGAGCCATTGTTACATCAATGAAATGAATCGTAAAGGTTTTTTCACAAACTGTATACAAGTGTGTTTTAATCCAGAGGGAAAAAAACAGGTAAAAAAGAGGGGTAAATGTTCCTCAAAATAATTAATATAAATAAAGTGATAAATCAATGCTCAACAGGGCACAAAAAAGATGAGTGAACACTATAACATAGATAAAAGTGCAAAGTGCAACAAAGTGCATTAATAAGTGTGATACACCAGGATTTGCTAATAAATAATTGTAAAGAATTCCTCAAAGTGAATGATAAATCAATGCTCAATCAGGGCACAAGAAAGATAATTGAATACTATTTCATAGGTAAAAGTGCACAGTGCAAAAAATTATTAATAATGAATAACCTAATAAGCTAATAAATAATTGTAGATACAAATACTCTGTACAAACATCTGGTAAGTGAATAAATATGTGACATGCAAACGTTTTCCAAGGTGCATAAATAATAAGTATAAACAATTCCAGCAACAGTGGGTGAAAACACTAAAAATAAAGTCCAAAACACCAGAGACCAATCTTGAATAAGGAGCACACAGAATCTTCAATAAATACAGCCCATATATGATCCAATCCAAATCGTGCCAGTCCCAATTGGAAAGTTTGTGAAAGGACAGCTGATCAAAAAGTGCCCAGTGCCGATAATCAACCACAAGTGTGTGTGAATTTGTGGTTTCCCCAGCCTCTCACCTTAAGGCTGAGTGATAACAGCCCAGTAAATAATCAAAGATGATCCCCTCTATGCTGGTTCCCCCAGGGATCTCCTACCATGGACCGCCCAGCCAAATAAAACACAGGGGGAGAACTCCATAGTCTAGTAATTTAAAACATATGTATTTATTCCAAGTATTGCACTTACATGTACAGGATTACACAAACGCCAGAACACAATAGACTGCTACCCGATCCGGCCGTGATCGGGGAGCCGAATGAAGCCGCCTCTCTTCGCTGACGCGTTGCGTGACCGTCACGTCACTTTATCAAAGGGTATACCCTGTGTAATCCTGTACATGTAAGTGCAATACTTGGAATAAATACATATGTTTTAAACTACTACACTATGGAGTTCTCCCCCTGTGTTTTATTTGGCTGGGTTAACTGATTGAGCGATTTGAGAGCGGAGGGCGGTCCATGGTAGGAGATCCCTGGGGGAACCAGCATCGTGGGGATCGTGAGGTTGCTGAAATCACCTTTGATTATTTAATGGGCTGTTATCGCTCAGCCTTAAGGTGAGAGGCTGGGGAAACCACAAATTCACACACACTTGTGGTTGATTGTCGGCACTGGGCACTTTTTGATCAGCTGTCCTTTCACAAACGTTCCAATTGGGACTGGCACGATTTGGATTGGATCATATATGGGCTGTATTTATTGAAGATTCTGTGTGCTCCTTATTCAAGATTGTTCTCTGGTGTTTTGGACTTTATTTTTAGCGTTTTCACCCACTGTTGCTGGAATTGTTTATACTTATTATTTATGCACCTTGGAAAACGTTTGCATGTCACATATTTATTCACTTACCAGATGTTTGCACGGAGTATTTGTATCTACAATTATTTATTAGCTTATTAGGTTATTCATTATTAATAATTTTTTGCACTGTGCACTTTTACCTATGATATAGTATTCAATTATCTTTCTTGTGCCCTGATTGAGCATTGATTTATCATTCACTTTGAGGAATTCTTTACAATTATTTATTAGCAAATCCTGGTGTATCACACTTATTATTAATGCATTTTGTTGCACTTTGCACTTTTATCTATGTTATAGTGTTCACTCATCTTTTTTGTGCCCTGTTGAGCATTGATTTATCACTTTATTTATATTATTTTGAGGAACAAAATCCCTCTGGATTAAAACACACTTGTTTACAGTTTGTGAAAAAACCTTTACGATTAATTTCATTGATGTAACAATGGCTCACTATAAATTAGTGAAAATTTTCCTTCGCGCTGGTAGACGTAAATTAAATAAGTAATGATTAGATAATTTCTAATAAAATAATCAGGTGTCAATATTGCAGCAAAATGGGGGTGTTTCACACCAACACTTGATACAGTAGATATTGAATATATTTCGCGCAATATTACCAGTACTCAATATGTGCAAGTTGTGTAAACATAAACAAAATAAAAACTGTTGGGTAGTGGTTGCTCAAGCTATAATTACTAAGATCAATGATCTCTATATTAGCCACATATAGCGATACCCACTATCTACAGGTAGAGTGATAGTGCTAAAATAATATGCTAAAAAATCTATTTTGCTCTTGTGACACAAAGATCGTGAAAACAAATTGAATCCGTGAATAAATAAGCATAAATAAATAAATAATTATGAGTGAGCTAATTTTTTCTAAAGTGCTAAAATAATATGCTAAAAAATTTATCTTGCTCTTGTGACTCAAAAATCGTGAAAACAAATTGAATCCATGGGTAAATAAGCATAAATAAATAAATAATTATGAGTGAGCTAATTTTTTCTAAAGTGCTACTGCAAATGTTATGTATAACCCAATATACATAAATACATAGATAATCACAATACCAGCAAAAAAAAAAAAAAAGGGGGCTGTCAAAATTCCTGCAAATGTGACTTTAAAATACAAGTGGTGCGGTGGTATAATTCTAAAAAAATAGAAAGTATATAAAGTTCATGAAAAAAAGTGGCATATGTTGAAAAAATATTAAAAATAGGTTTTTCTATTTGGATCTGATCTGTCTTGTATCCTGGGTACGTTAATCTTGTGATGGTGCCTCCTAGTATAGTCTCTCAGAACTCTCACCTTGATTATGCAATAAACAGGCATATGGGTTGTTATGACTTTAAGACGTGGAAGCAGTGTCTGGGAGCCTCTCCTTCTTTGCTGTTATCTCTCCATGCTTTCTTCTCTGTCACTCCACTCTAGTAAAACTCAGTATCAAGGGAGATAAAAAGGGGGAGGAGGAGAGAGAAGAAAGGCTCCACTAGTGTATTAACGTTTTAAAAATCAAGAGGGGGATATTTATTAGGTTATTCTTCTTACATTTAAAACATTAAAAACAGGCAGAGTAAAAACTGAATGATCTGGCGTTCTCAGCGCCCTCTCACTTGTGCTTCAGTGTGCAAGCCGCTCCAGCCAATCCCTACACGTTACGACACCGTCACGTGTCTTCATCTGGGGAACCGGATTGGCTATTGAATGTTGCCTTAAATGTATTGAAACCGGAAGTTCTAAAACCGCCATTTTGGTTGTGGTTATATTCTTTTAGATAGGCGGCTAGTGTGTTAGAACCGGAAGTATCCGAACCGCCATTTTACTTGTGGTTATGTTCGCTCTGCTCGGCGGACATTTTTCCTTTGACTTAGGGAATAAATATTCCTCCATTTTGTTGTAGATGTATGTGTTGCTTCTCTATATGTTGAACTCCTGTGCGGGCGGCCATTTTTTCGGTGGGAATTTAGTTGATATTCTATCTCATTGATGGCCACCATGTATCACAAGAGGGAGGTGTATTATAGAGATTTTAAAAAGGGATAGGGGAATACCTTTGTTTGGTTCTCTATTAGTATGTGAAACAGCCCATCTAGAAGAAGGGTGTATTGTACATATATGTTATGTTTTTACCACGTATCGAATTAGTTTTAAAATATCATGATCTTAATGTATGGATGAAGCAGGTATGAGAGTGCTCTGTTAAATCAGCCAATTAATCATTGCTTCTAGACACGTTAAAACAATTAATGGCATTATATGTTTAAACAATTCTCATCCAATATTACATAAAACGATAGTCATCCATACACATATAGATCGTAAATGGTAATCAATCCGTCATAATGGCAGTTGTGCATAATAATATATAATTATATTGGACTTAATTACATAGTGAAGGAATCATCAGTAGTGGTAGATACTCTATTTCTGATGTATATAAAAAATATTTGGTATACAAATGTAAAGTACAGCGCTGCGCTAAAAGAAGTGAACAGCAGCCGACACACCCGTAGACTCAGGATTAAATTAACAGTAAAAATTCAAAAAGTGTGGCGCTATAAACTCCGTAATAAGAAATAAATGAAATAAATCTAAATGATAAACACTCTTAAATATTAAGTGATTACAAAGCAAACATTTCAGTGTGAACAAAAAAGTGCTTACGTGAATGGAATGTGTTTAGTAGACAAAACTTAAATACATTCGCTAAATCCAATGATAAATAAAAAAACATCACAAAATAGTATTAAGTATAAAGTCCATATCATAATAAGTGAAAGAAAGAAATTTTAAACAAAAAGTCTGTGATGATGGTGTATAAACGATGATGAACAGGTGTCTCCTGAGCATGAAGGGGGGTTGTTTAGACCCAGCAACCTGGTAGGTGAATGGACCGCAGGGAGACCAAATGTGCACGAAAGATTGAAATCAGTGCCAGGACCATCACCAGGAATCATAGAGGCTTACCAGAAATAGTGGCCTGAAATAGCGTATGCCAAAACAGGTCAAAAAGGCTTGATGACCAACAGGTCTAAATATTATAACTGGTCAGATGTCATCGTCACACAGAAAGGGGGGGGGGGGGGATCAGCACGGCTTCCTCTTCAATGAATACACCATAAGCCAATCGAATAATATGTGCGGCATATGAGGGATAAAAACACTCACATAGCGTGATAACGTCTTTAAACTTGGATTTATTAAAAAACGAATAAAAACAGACTCACATTTTTAGAAGAAGAAAACAGCATGTAAATCGTATAGCGGTAGCCATGAGAGGTCCACCTGACATGTTTCAACTTAACAGTCATCACTGGCCTTTCTGGCAATATTATGACATTATAATATTGGATTTCAACACACAATATAAAGATGTAGCAAAAGTCATTCAAAAACACTGGCATATTTTAAAAAACGACAAGGATCTCAAAGAAATATTGCCAGAAAGGCCTAATATAGTATACAAAAGAGCACCTACTATTAGAGACCTAATTTTCAAGTCAGTAATCGATCCTCCCCCCACAGCTACATATACATTTTTTTCAGGAAAAGGATTTTATCCCTGTCGCAACTGTTACGCCTGCCGCCACGCAAAAAAGTTTCAAGGAAAACGCAAAGATTTTAAGGCTACCAACACAGGAGAAAATTTTAATATCAGAGATGTTATAGGATGTCACACAGAAGGGGTGGTCTATGTTTTGCAGTGTAGCTGCAATCTCCAATACGTAGGCCGCAAAAAAAGAGCATTGAAAACACGAATAAAAGAACGTGCAAAATATAAAATCTGGTTACCCGAAACATAATGTGTCAAAACACTTTGCACTAGTACACAACAGGGACCCTGCACATCTCCAATTTTGGGGAATTGAAAAACATAAACCAACATGGAGAGGCAGTCATCTGATTCGTGACATTAGCCGGAAAGAATCCAGATGGATTCATACCTTACGCACTTTGGTACCTGGGGGCCTGAACGTGGAATTTGATTTAAACTGTTTTTTAAATAATTTTTAATGATCATTAATTGATTTTTAATGTTGTAATAAATTTCAATATACATTTTTTGGACAGATTATAGGAAGAACAAATAGGGATTCCCAACATTGATTTTAATATATTTTAGTTTTTATATATTTTTTAAATATTTTTTATATACATCAGAAATAGAGTATCTACCACTACTGATGATTCCTTCACTATGTAATTAAGTCCAATATAATTATGTATTATTATGCACAACTGCCATTATGACGGATTGATTACCATTTCCGATCTATATGTAGATCACAATATAGGGAGTGGCGCTGTGTTAGGAATGTGACTGGAATTTAACAAAAAATTCAAGTGTATAAATTAAATCAAATTAAATTTTTTTTTTTTTTTTTTTTTTTTATATGATCCAGAAAATTATTTTACAGGAAAATCTTTTCTAATTTTAGTGAAAACACCCTAATAAGTGAAAAAATGCTTCTATATGTGCAAAAATCGCAAATACTAAACAACACCATTAATTAACATAAATACATCTGCACATTAATAAATATAGAGTGATAGATGCCAAAAGCAGTGATTGTCAAACAATAGTGTATAAATGTGCAATAATCATACGCAGTAAAAAATCATTAATAGTGTGTCAAAATCGCAGCTAAAAATCAGAAAACCATATGTTATTTAGTGCAAAAATGTTCATAACAATTGTGCAAAAAGGTTCTTCTTAGGTGATAAAGTGCCGTGCTGTAACAACTGATGGTCCCCCCAATGTGGTTGCACTCACCGGAGCGCTCCACCCCTGCAGGGGTACGAGCGTGTACTGTTGGTCCTGTCACTCCAGTCCCGTGGATGTCAGTTTCCTTCCACGCGTCCCAATTCCAAAAACAGCTATACACACAGGGAGGTGGGAACTTCCTGTCCCTTGATGTATTAAAAGGTCCCCACTGGATATCCACAGACCTAGAATGCCCTCTTCTGGGTCTCCGAACATGTACTGTGATTCAGAAAAAACCCAGTTCAAGTCAGACAGAGATAAAACTTGCTGATGATCTCTCTCTTTCGATCCTGCTGAGACAGTTTCTTGTTTCCTTCCTTACGAGTGGTAAGAGTGCTCTCTAGTACAGTCTGATTGCACCAGGCATCCAAATCCTGGTACACGCTCGTACCCCTGCAGGGGTGGAGCGCTCCGGTGAGTGCAACCACATTGGGGGGACCATCAGTTGTTACAGCATGGCACTTTATCACCTAAGAAGAACCTTTTTGCACAATTGTTATAAACATTTTTGCACTAAATAACATATGGTTTTCTGATTTTTAGCTGCGATTTTGACATACTATTAATGATTTTTTACTGCGTATGGTTATTGCACATTTATACACTATTGTTTGACAATCACTGCTTTTGGCATCTATCACTTTATATTTATTAATGTGCAGATGTATTTATGTTAATTAATGGTGTTGTTTAGTATTTGCGATTTTTGCACATATAGAAGCATTTTTTCACTTATTAAGGTGTTTTCACTAAAATTAGAAAAGATTTTCCTGTAAAATAATTTTCTGGATCATATCAAAAAAAAAAAAAAATGTTTTAAATTTGATTTAATTTATACACTTGAATTTTTTGTTAAATTCCAGTCACATTCCTAACACAGCGCCACTCCCTATATTGTGATCTGTATTTTTTGGGGGATCACATAGGTGTCCCCTTCCTTTTTAGGGGGGCTGCAGTTGTTAGTTAGCCTATAAGCGCGGATCCGTTGATATATTTATAATTTCCGATCTATATGTGTATGGATGACTATCGTTTTATGTAATATTGGATGAGAATTGTTTAAACATATAATGTCATTAATTGTTTTAACGTGTCTAGAAGCAATGATTAATTGGTTGATTTAACAGAGCACTCTCATACCTGCTTCATCCATACATTAAGATCATGATATTTTAAAACTAATTCCATACGTGGTAAAAACATAACATATATGTACAATACACCCTTCTTCTAGATGGGCTGTTTCACATACTAATAGAGAACCAAATAAAGGTATTCCCATATTCCTTTTTAAAATCTCTATAATACACCTCCCTCTTGTGATACATGGTGGCCGTCAATGAGATAGAATATCAACTAAATTCCCAACGAAAAAATGGCCGCCCGCACAGGAGTTCAACATATAGAGAAGCAACACATACATCTACAACAAAATGGAGGAATATTTATTCCCTAAGTCAAAGGAAAAATGTCCGCCGAGCAGAGCGAACATAACCACAAGTAAAATGGCGGTTCGGATACTTCCGGTTCTAACACACTAGCCGCCTATCTAAAAGAATATAACCACAACCAAAATGGCGGTTTTAGAACTTCCGGTTTCAATACATATAAGGCAACATTCAACAGCCAATCCGGTTCCCCAGATGAAGACACGTGACGGTGTCGTAACGCGTAGGGATTGGCTGGAGCGGCTTGCACACTAAAGCACAAGTGAGAGGGCGCTGAGAACGCCAGATCATTCAGTTTTTATTCTGCCTGTTTTTAATGTTTTAAATGTAAGAAGAATAACCTAATAAATATCCCCCTCTTGATTTGTAAAACGTTAATACACTAGTGGAGCCTTTCTTCTCTCTCCTCCTCCCCCTTTTTATCTCCCTTGATACTGAGTTTTACTAGAGTGGAGTGACAGAGAAGAAAGCATGGAGAGATAACAGCAAAGAAGGAGAGGCTCCCAGACACTGCTTCCACGTCTTAAAGTCATAACAACCCATATGCCTGTTTACTGCATAATCAAGGTGAGAGTTCTAAGAGACTATACTAGGAGGCACCATCACAAGATTAACGTACCCAGGATACAAGACAGATCAGATCCAAATAGAAAAACCTATTTTTAATATTTTTTCAACATATGCCACTTTTTTTCATGAACTTTATATACTTTCTATTTTTTTAGAATTATACCACCGCACCACTTGTACTTTAAAGTCACATTTGCAGGAATTTTGACAGCCCCCTTTTTTTTTTTTTTTTTACATTTTTTTTTTTAATTATTGCTGGTATTGTGATTATCTATGTATTTATGTATATTGGGTTATACATAACATTTGCAGTAGCACTTTAGAAAAAATTAGCTCATTCATAATTATTTATTTATATATGCTTATTTACCCACGGATTCAATTTGTTTTCACGATTTTTGAGTCACAAGAGCAAGATAAATTTTTTAGCATATTATTTTAGCACTTTAGAAAAAATTAGCTCACTCATAATCATTTATTTATTTATGCTTATTTATTCACGGATTCAATTTGTTTTCACGATCTTTGTGTCACAAGAGCAAAATAGATTTTTTAGCATATTATTTTAGCACTATCACTCTACCTGTAGATAGTGGGTATCGCTATATGTGGCTAATATAGAGATCATTGATCTTAGTAATTATAGCTTGAGCAACCACTACCCAACAGTTTTTATTTTGTTTATGTTTACACAACTTGCACATATTGAGTACTGGTAATATTGCGCGAAATATATTCAATATCTAATGGCTCACTATAACCTTTAGTTACACATTATTATGGAAGATTAATATTTAACAATTATTATTTGGATTTTCTGCTATGAACCTTCCGAATAATTTATTGCTTGACATATTTAGCTCGTTTTGATTTTAGAAAGTGCCGCATAAAACATTTTCCTTTATTTGTCTTTTTTGGTGTGAGAACATGCTTATGCTGGCAGCTTTTACTTATTAACCCCTTAGTTGTTTGTGCTTTTGTAAATCTTTTGGTGTGCGCACAAGTACCTTATTATTTATCATCTGTGGCTATGCCGGTTATCGTCATTTCTGGCCGGAGATGACATATTTCCGTCTGGGACGCAGCTATAAACGGCTGCCCCCAGACCGCTCATTAAGGCCAGCATTTTCATCGGGGATTACACGCATGCTTTGGTCTCTTTATATGTGCTATCTAAACATAGGGTACTACCTTGTCTAGTGTTATTGGACGCTAATCACCAAGTATCTGGCTGTGCCGCTATGGCACCTTTTTTTCATCTTGTTTACTTATTGCACTTTCCTTGTGTCATCTTTGCTTCTTATTCACTAGGCAGCACCTGCTTGAGTTGTTTACCAACTATTGGACAGCTTGCCTTATTGGTTAATTTTGCAGCATTAATCGTTAGTTTAGACCGTGGTGGCAGATTACCCTCTTCCCCATGTGCACCCACATAAACTGATTCCCGATATCATAGTTACCAACTATCGCTTTTTATAGGCGTTTTCAGGTACTGGTAAGCCCTTTGTTGTTATTACTCCTTGTTACACATTACATGTTCAATGATATTGTTTATTGATTGACCATCTTCGTGTCACGCATAAAATATATATATATACATAAAGTTTTTAGATATCACATGGATAAATATAAATAGCTATTATCAAAATATATCTTCCACTATTATTTTTCCTTTTTCCTTTATTTTATTTTATATAATTTTACTATTATCTCAATAGTGGGGATTACCTGTCTGAATTCATTCACACATGACCCCCACAACTTATTATCTTATCTTATCTTATCTTATCTTACAAATCTACATAATATGTGAGTATCCATTTCTATGAATATATTTTGCAAAATTTTATATGTTGAGCAGGGAACCCATTTCTAACTTATTGTAACATATAGCTATGCCCCCATGGGAGGTCTTTGCTCCTCTCCCCCTGGTGGTCACCAGACTTGGCTTTTTCCCTGCTAGATCCCATTGAAATCACCATTCTTCTGTTTACATTGTTTCTTGTACTGGACAGCATGAGATAGATACATCTATATACATCTATAGATATATCTATCTATCTATCTATCTATCTATCTATCTATCTATCTATCTATCTATCTATCTATCTAGATATACACACTCTCATTTGATGTTTTTTTACATGTTCATTAGATCTGTAATCTCCTGAAGAAGCGCAACATGTAGAGCCAAAAATCTCCTTGTGACCTCTGAATGTGACTCAACCACTAAAGGGACTTCACTTCCTGTGGATAGTGCTACTGGTTATATTTCATTATACCTATCACTCTCTAGATTAAAAAAATTATAATTGGAGGTGTTATTTGAGTCCCTAGGGTCAAATATTCTATGTCATCATTTTTATGATGTGTGATTTCTTTTATGTGTTGTACATAACTTTATCCAATTAAAATTCAAAACTTTTATTCTAACATGTGTGCCTATAAAGTCCATCTTTGTAATTCCTAGTCTTTTTTTTTTTTTTGGTCAGTTTTCTTTTTTGTGCCATAACGAAGTTCAAAGAGCATTGCTTGAATATCATATAGATATACTGGGACTTGTGAGACTCATTGATTGGCAAATAGCAGAGAGTATAGTACAATTGTACTTAATAGTAATTTAGTTTGATTGTTCCTGAAGCCCAAAGTAACTGGTGACATCACACTTATTTGTATTCTGAAATCAAGTTATTTTTGTCTGCTTAGTTGACACTGCCTAATCTGCACAGAGACCTCTTAAAGTTATGACCTCTTCCGTAGCCTGCTAAAGGCAGGACTCGTACAGTAGCTACACATGGTAGCAAAGGACGGAGCTATATGCACACAAGTTTGGCACCAGCCAAGGTTAGCCCATCAGGGTTGGTATAACTGAACACAGTTTCAGTGAAAGGAGTCAGAGGTGAGTTGCAATGGCAACAGGATCCCTCTGGACACTTGAGGGGTCATACATGCACACAGTGGTAATCAGCAGAAGGCGGGGCAGAGTTACTTGCAGGCATATGACCATGGAGGAAGAAAGATGGGCGATGGAAATCACACAGCCTGGCTGAAGGGCGCAACCATTCAAATTGTTAAACGTGTCAACGGGAAACGGTCTCATTATTATGTTGCAGTATACCTATAACAAGTCAAATCAAAGGTCCTTAATACTCACAATGACAAGATAAGCATTCATTTGAATGCATACAGTATGCCTTAAAAGTACTTGTGTTTTTCTTTGTCTACCTTTGTCCACATTAATAAAGTATAATCTCAGAAAGCCAGGAAAGCTGGTCCAAAGGCCATTACTGTATGCTGTATCCAATTGAAATCACCATGGACGACTGTCCCAGAAGCAAGTGCAACATGACCAGACTGGCATTATGGACTTTCATACTATTACTATTGGACTGTTGAGAACAAGGATCCTCATGTTTTTTTTTTCTTCATGTTTTTTTTTGGTGTTCTGTCTCTTTTGATTTTTATTATGGACTTATTACATCCAGAACAAGTGATGACTACCGATACTGAAATCCAGAAATATGGACTATAGAGATGGAGAAAAGTTTTTTTTTTTGTTTCAGAAGGCAAAGCCAAAAGTTCCAGATATTAAAGGGGATTACACATAAACCATTATTTTAGGTGTAGCAGAGTCTCATATTCTCAACTGGCCACAAGGGGCCATCTGTTGCCTTATTAGTTTATGTGAAATCTCTATTAATAGCTGTAAACTGTTGGAATTATGAATACATTTCATTTGCCTTGTATCTATGTAGGGCGTAACATATTATCTTCACAGAAGTCTCTGTTAGACCAGACAATTCAGTGCCTAGGCTTGTTTATCTAAACAATGGGACCCAAACCTCATTGTTCTACACATATTCACTTCAAAGGATCCCATGTTTGGACATACAGTGAGGGAAGGCCAACCCGCAATCAATACTTAACTTCACGGGAAAAGGTCAAGTTAACCTCCTGCTCAGAATAGTCACAAGGATTTGCATTAAAGGGGGCTGACTTATGCAAAGTATAGGGATTGGAGATGTAGCCAGTCCTTAACCAGGAATAGGGAAGCCCACCAATCAGTGCCACGCCATGCCAACCAATGAGGCATCAGCCTGTAATGATATGCACAGACTTGATGAGAGGGAAACACACACTCTATGGCAGAGCGGTCACGTGAATGGAACTTCTATGGGAACGGTAAATATGGGAAATCTCCCTTGTACGTGTATCTAAATATGTTGGTCTTATGTATTTTATGTCCTACTGTTTGTAGATCAATGTTTTAAGGAATATACTCTGTATTCCTTCATGTAATCCACGATTTTTACCCTTTTCCTGTACAATTAGATAGCTTGCTGTGTATTAGTCTAGGTCTACTTTACTATATAAAATACATTTTTGTTATTGTGTTAAAGCTTTTACTCATGGTAAAAGAACTCTCATTTAGCCCAAATCATATCCGAGAGATATTAAATCTCAAATATAGTATACGGTAACAATACTATATGTACTGTAGAAATGGTTTAAATATGCAAATTATTGCATTTAGAGATATATACTCTATCTATCTATTAGGGATGAGCTTCGACTCGAACATCGGCTGTTCGCCAGTTCGCCGAGCAGCGAACAATTTGGGGCATTCGCGGCAAATTCGAATGCCGCGGAACACCCTTTAAAAGTCTATGAGAGAAATCAAAAGTGCTCATTTTAAAGGCTTATATGCATGGTATTGTCAAAGAAAGAAAGTGTTTGGGGACCTGGGTCCTGCCCCGGGGAACATGTATCAATGCAAAAAAAAGTTTTAAAAACGTCCGTTTTTCGGGAGCAGTGATTTTAATAATGCTTAAAGTCAAACAATAAAAGTGTAATATCCCTTTAAATTTCGTACCTGGGGGTGTCTATAGTATGCCTGTAAAGGGGCGCATGTTTCCTGTGTTTAGAACAGTCTGACAGCAAAATGACATTTCAAAGGAAAAAAGTCATTTAAAACTACTTGTGGCTATACTGAATTGCCGGCCCGACAATACACATAAAAGTTCATTGATAAAAACGGCATGGGAATTCCCCACAGGGGAACACCGAACCAAAATTAAAAAAAAAAAAATGACGTGGAGGGGGGTCTCCCAAAATTCCATACCAGGCCCTTCAGGTCTGGTATGGATTTTAAGAGGAACCCCGCGCCAAAATTAAAAAAAAAAAAAAAATGGCATGGGGTACCCCCAAAAATCCATACCAGACCCTTATCCGAGCACGCAACCTGGCAAGCCACAGGAAAAGAGGGGGGATGAGAGAGCGCCCCCCCTCCTGAACCATACCAGGCCACATGCCCTCAACATCGGGAGGGTACTTTGGGGGTAGCCCCCCAAAACACCTTGCCCCCATGTTGATGGGGACAAGGGCCTCATCCCCACAACCTTTGCCTGGTGGTTGTGGGGGTCTGCGGGCAGGGGGCTTATCGGAATCTGGAAGCCCCCTTTAACAAGGGGACCCCCAGATCCCGGCCCTCCCCCCTGTGTGAAATGGTAAGGGGATACAAAAGTACCCCTACAATTTCACAAAAAAATGTCAAAAATGTTAAAAATGACAAGAGACAGTTTTTGACAATTCCTTTATTTAAATGCTTCTTCTTTCTTCTATTTTCTATCCTCTTTCTTCTATATTCCTTTGGTTTCTTCCTCCATCTTCTTCTTCTTCTGGTTCTTGTTCTTCTGGTTCTTCTTGTTCTTCTGGTTCTTCATCCAGTCTTCTCGTCTGGCCGTCTTCACTTCATCTTCTTTCCTTGGGCCGCACCGCATCCATGATTGGATGGGAGGCTCCCGCTGTGTGACTCTTCTCCTCTTCTGACAGTTCTTAAATAACGGAGGGTGGGTGACCCCGCCCCCCTCTGCCACAGGGCGGGTGACCCTGCCCCCTCTAACGCACGGGGACTTCCCTGTGGCATTCCCAGTGATGCCAGAGGGGGCGGGGACACCCGCCCTGCGGCAGAGGGGGGCGGGGTCACCCGCCCTCCGTTATTTAAGAACTGTCAGAAGAGGAGAAGCGTCTTCTATTTTCTATCTTCTTTCTTCTGTCTTCCTTCAGTTTCTTCCTCCACCTTCAGGTTCTTCTGATTCTTCATCCGGTCTTCTCGTCCGGCATCTTCCTCAGCGGCGCTGTCTTCACTTCATCTTCTTTCCTCGGGCCGCTCCAAATCCACGATTGGATGGGAGGCTCCCGCTTTGTGACGCTTCTCCTCTTCTGACAGTTCTTAAATAACAGAGGGTGTCAGAAGAGGAGAAGCGTCTTCTATTTTCTATCTTCTTTCTTCTATCTTCCTTCAGTTTCTTCCTCCATCTTCTGGTTCTTCTGGTTCTTCATCCGGTCTTCTCGTCCGGCATCTTCCTCAGCGGCGCTGTCTTCACTTCATCTTCTTTCCTCGGGCCGCTCCAGATCCACGATTGGCTGGGAGGCTCCCGCTTTGTGACGCTTCTCCTCTTCTGACAGTTCTTAAATAACAGAGGGTGGGTGACCCGCCCCCTCTGACATCACGGGGAATGCCACAGGGAAGTCCCTGTGTGTCAGAGGGGGGCGGGGTCACCCGCCCTCCGTTATTTAAGAACTGTCAGAGGAGGAGAAGAGTCACACAGCGGGAGCCTCCCATCCAATCGTGGATGCGGAGCGGCCCGAGGAAAGAAGGTGAAGTGAAGATGGCGCCGCTGAGGAAGATGCCAGATGAGAAGACTGGATGAAGAACCAGAAGAACAAGAAGAACCAGAAGAACCAGAAGAACAAGAACCAGAAGAAGAAGAAGATGGAGGAAGAAACCGAAGGAAGATAGAAGAAAGAGGATAGAAAATAGAAGAAAGAAGAAGCATTTAAATAAAGGAATTGTCAAAAACTGTCTCTCTACATTTGTACCCCCTTACCATTTCACACGGGGGGAGGGCCAGGATCTGGGGGTCCCCTTGTTAAAGGGGGCTTCCAGATTCCGATTAGCCCCCTGCCCGCAGACCCTCACAACCACCGGGCCAGGGTTGTGGGGATGAGGCCCTTGTCCTCATCAACATGGGGACAAGGTGCTTTGGGGGGCTACCCCCAAAGCACCCTCCCAATGTTGAGGGCATGTGGCCTGGTACGGTTCAGGAGGGGGGGCGCTCTCTCGTCCCCCCTCTTTTCCTGTGGCCTGCCAGGTTGCGTGCTCAGATAAGGGTCTGGTATGGATTTTTGGGGTTACTCCACGCCATTTTTTTTTTAAATTTTGCAGCGGGGTTCCCCTTAAAATCCATAAAAGACCTGAAGGGTCTGGTATAGATTTTGAGGGGGACCCCACGCCAATTTTTTTTTATTTTGGCTGGGGTTCCCCTTAATATCCATACCAGACCAGGGCCTGGTATGGAATTTTGGGGGACCCCCACGTCATTTTTTTTTTAAATTTTGGTTCGGGGTTCCCCTGTGGGGAATTCCCATGCCCGGCACATCACGCATCCCGGTAAATGGCCGCTGATCGCGGCCGTTTACTATGTGATCGCTAAGTCAAATGACGGAGCGATCATGTGTAAACAAACCGGCGTCATCTCATGATGCCGGTTCCTCTCCTCCTCTCCTGCGTACCGATCGTTACACTGTGAGTGGAGAGGGGGATGGATGGATGGCAGTAGCCAGTAACCAGTGACATTCAGCCATCCCTAATGCTCTGCAATGCCCAACAATAGTCTGCAATGCCCCAGAATAATGTGCAATACTCTGCAATGCCCCATAATACTCTGCAATACCCCACAATACCCCGCAATGCCCTGCAATGCCCCACAATACCCCACAATACCCCGCCATACCCAGCCATACTCGGCTATACCCTGCCATACCCAGTCATACTCTGAAATACCCCGCAATACTCTGAAATACCCAGCCATGCCTGGCCATACTCTGCCATACCCAGCCATACTCTGCCATACCCGGCCATACTCTGCCATGCTCGGCCATACCCTGCCATGCTCGGCCATACCCTGCCATGCTCGCCCCCTGTATGTGGCCAGTCTGTGGAAGTCTCACACATGTGGTATCGCCGTACTCAGGAGGAGTAGGAGAATCTATTTTGGGGTGTCATTTTTGGTATGTACATGCTATGTGTTAGAAATATTGTATAAATGGACACTTAGTGTTAAAAAAAAATGCATTTTAACCATTTCCCGCCCGCCGGCTGTCATACGACGTTCTTGAATTTGTGTGGGGATATCTAAATGATGGGTGCAGCTACAAGCATCATTCAGATATCAGCTTTTTTAGCCGGCGATTACCTACACCATAAGAATGATCATAGCGCTGTTCCACTGCTTGATCGTTCTTACGGGAGGCGAGAGGGGACGTTCCCACCTCCCGCCACCCTCCGGTGCTTCTACCGACTCACCACTACGATCGAAGCCAGGATCATTTTTTTTTTTTTATTTCAGGCTTCCCAGCCTAGAGGTGAGATGTGGGGTCTTATTGACCCCATATCTCACTGTAAAGAGGACCTGTCATGCCATATTCCTATTACAAGGGATGTTTACATTTCTTGTAATAGGAATAAGAGGTCAAAAAAATTTTTTTTTGAAAAAAGCATCAAACTAAAATAAATAAAGTAAAATGAACAATAAAAAAAAAAAAAAAAAAAAAATTGAAAGCGCCCCTGTCCGTGTGCTCGCATGCAGAAGCGAACGCATACGCAAGCCCCGCCCATATGAAAACGGTGTTCAAAACACACATGTGAGGTATCGTGCGATCGGTAGAGTGAGAGCAATAATTTTAGCCCTAGACCTCCTCTGTAACTCAAAACATGTAACCAGTAAAGATTTTTAAAGTGTCGCCTATGGGGATTTTTGAGTAGCGAAGTTTGACGCCATTCCACAAGCGCGTGCAATTTTGAAAGGTGGCATGTTGGGTATCTATTTCTCGGCATAACTTCATCTTTCATATTATGTAAAAACATTGGGCTAACTTTTTTGGTTTTTTTAAAGCACAAAACTGTTTTTTTTCCAAAAAAAACGCGTTCAAAAAATTGCTGCGCAAATACTGTGCGAGATAAAAAGTTGCAATGACCGCCATTGTATTCCCTAGGGTCTTTGATAAAAAAACATATATAATGTTTTGGGGTTCTATTTAATTTAATTTTCTAATTAAATTAAATCTAATTAATTTTTTAAATTTACTAGCTAATAAATGATGATTTTTACATGTAGGAGAGAAATGTCAGAATTGGTGCTCATCATAGGGTGGAGAAAGAGCAGTAGAGCCCCTCCTCATTGTACACTGTACACCAGACAGAGGACACTGACAGTGAGAGCAGTTATAGAGTCCATGCCAGAAAAGTACAAATACCCCCCAAATGACCCCTTTTTGGAAAGAAGACATTCCAAGGTATTTAGAAAGATGCATGGCTTTGCTGGAGTGACTGGCGGTGAGGCGACCCCTGGTGGATGCTGATAGAAGTCTCTAATCTCTGTGTTACAATCTTATCTGCTTGCTGTGACCCTCTGTAGTGGGGAGTCATGGCCATCTGGTAAAGAGCAACCCCTTCTATCTCGGGTGGTGGACTCTCCTCTGATGTCACTAATCGCATTATCACTTGGACTTTTGGTTTTTGCACTTTTTGGGCGAATTGGAGTTCTTTACATACTATATTGAGCTCTTACTTCATTGGGACATTATGGTGGATTTTCATTAACTGCTATTCACATTTAATTTTTCTACTTTTGCACTTAACATTATATATATTTGTTTATGTTATTTTGCACATGTATTAGCGCAATTCCTTTTATTTTTTATGTTTTCCCACAATTGATGTTTATTGTTAGGATTGCAGCTTTTCAACGATTCATTGTTTATTTGGTCTATAGCGCAGTTTTATTCTCTTTTTTTCTATGACTGAGTAATTGTCATTGTCATTCAAAATGTGAGAGCATAGAAAGAAAAGACTATCGCGCTGTATTACACCCAAAGGGTACCTTATACATTATTGAATGCCAAATTAAGATAAATGAATATAGTGAAAAATTATAAAAATAAAGCAAAAGCAGCTACTTTAGGTGAGATACACACACTATTAAAACAACAAATATATAATAAGCAGCGCTGCTTATTATATATTTGTTGTTTCAAAATGTGAGAGCACCAAAAGCTGAAAATTGGTCTGGTTATTAAGGGGGTTTAAGTGCCCAGTGGTCAAGTGGTTAAATGACTTTTTTCCTTTGAAATGTCATTTTGCTGTCAGACTGTTCTAAACACGGGAAACATGCGCCCCTTTACAGGCATACTATAGACACACCCCAGGTACGAAATTTAAAGGAATATTACACTTTTATTGTTTGACTTTAAGCATTATTAAAATCACTGCTCCCGAAAAAGCGGCCATTTTTAAAACTTTTTTTTGCATTGATACATGTCCCCTGGGGCAGGACCCGGGTCCCCAAACCCTTTTTAGGACAATAACATGCAAATCTATCTATCTATCTAAATCATCTATCTATCTATCTATCTATCTATCTATCTATCTATCTATCTATCTATCTATCTATCTATCTATCGTGACGATCTGGGGTGAATTTGTTCAAGTGGTGTATGCGTTTTCAGGAACACTGGTCAATCCAAACTATTTTTAAGGGCATGGCAGCCCAATCTTATTTAAATGAAAACAAACTTCACAGAAAATCTTCCCTCGCAGGGGGTTCCACCATCATTGTATAACAGAAATTTCAGCCTCCTGGCTCACTCACTCTTACATAGTCAAACTCCCTCCTGGAGCTTACTTGCTCAGCTGTGTGCTGCTTGGTCTCGGGCCACATCTGCTTCCTGCAGACATTCACACTCAGACTGCCACCGGCAGCCTTAGACTCTTAGAGACCACCTGTCTCTCTCACCTTCTCCACCTGAAGGGGAATATAAACCCAGCCCACAGGTGTGCAATCATCATGCCTGTCTTTGCAAAAACCAGGCTGAAGGTGCTAATATACACCGTGGCCTGGGGTCGCCTCTCCACATATCCTCCCCATTGTTTCACACTGGAGGGAGAAATACAAAACCCTTCTTCCTAAAGGGGCACTCAACCCACCTCTTTTTTCGGGTGTGCTTCCACGTGCACTTCTCCCTAATCTTCTCACCTCCCCCAAACCTACTCTCCCAGGACTGTAGGGGGCCTACTTCTACACCCACTGTCAGGAACTGACTTCTCTGAGTACCAGGCTCAACTTCACCTAGCACTATCTGTTTTCCAGGTTCGCAAATACCTGTGTGGTTACCCTTGGCAACCAACTTCCCAAAAATGCACAATTCAACATCACCAAGAACTCTTGTCCCAACACCTGCTAGGACAGTGTCTGAGGAGGGACCACAAACAGGGAAGCAGTTACTCTCTATGGGACCTTTCCACAGTTCACATTGCCCCCTGTTGTCCAACACTCCATCAGCAACTATTCTTGCACAACACTTTTTCCCACACCAGTTTTTACCATTTCTGTTACTGCTGGTATTTCCGATACCTCTGCCTTGTCTAACAGGGCTCCCGAGTGCTTGTCATACACAACCTTTGTATAAAGCAATCCAGCACACTGTGAAACAACATTCCACATCAATACAAAACATTGCATTAAACGATTCCACCATTTGGGATTTCTACACAGTACAGCCTGCAATATCCAGCGCCAATCAACTGTACCCCGTAGTACCATGTCGCCAAACACAGGAGAGGATGGCAGGATATACACTGGCTGTACACTCCATGATTTTAACATTTCCTTAAGCATGACTGTCACAAAATGCACATTTTCCCCCTTTATGCATTGTGGACAAACTGCCTGCTATGCGTTTAAACTTGCTTGGACCTTCAGTCATGAGAGGATTAGTCTCTGCAACAGCCCGTGCACCTTGGGCTATAGGCTGTTCTGCAGACGCCTCTCCTGGCCAAGCAGCCATAGCGTTCACTACTATTTTAGCCACAGAATTTTCTTCCAGCATTGCTATTAGTCTCTTGGCCCAGTCATCCCAATAGTTTATGCTCCTCAGCACTGCATCCGCCCAAGGAGGCATAGGCAGACCACGAGGCTCAACAGCATCTGAAACACTGCTCTGGTTAGTTTTACACTTCTCAACATTAAACACATCACTTTGTTTTAACCTGCATTGTGGCAACACATTTTCAACCACACCATGTTGCTGTACCCCACCCTCATCAGCATGAGCAGATGGAGTTTCATTGCAGACCTCAAACTTTTTAACTTTAATACTTGCCTCCCCACTGAACAGGGCACTGCAGCAAGGCAAGTCCTTTTAAGCACAAACAGGATTTCCCATTTGGGGTCACTTCCACTCCCATGTGCACAGTCACATAGTCAGTCTTTCTCACCCAGTCTGCAGACTTAGAATCACAGGCGTTGCTATGGACAACCGCTCTTCTCTTGAACTTCCAGTCAGCCTGTTGCTTTCTCCTGTTGTATTTCCCCATGCGGTTACCGTGTGAAATGAAAGGCTTTCGGGCTTCCCAACCCTCTTTGTGGTAACAGTGAGCCACCTGTTCATAGGAGCCCCACCATCCAGACGACACATCACTGGTTGCTATGGGAGACTGCATTCTCCCTGTAGAGCTTCTCCTGCAACTGTAACGATCCTCTTGAGCCCACCAGCCAGGACTCTCATCAGGATCATTCCACCATTTAGCATAGGTCTCACGACCAACCTTGCCTTTGTTGCTATGGGCAACAACATTCATCTTTGCAGCAACAGGTGCAGAGTTCCTTCAAAAAAATTTTTTGCCATACTGTCTCCTTACAGCTGAGACACAGCACCCATCACTTTACTTCACACAGCAACACTCTCCTCGGCCACCTGCCTGTAGGGTCGAGTTGTTCCCAAGTGTGAGCCCTGAACTCTCTTCCTAAGGGAAATATAAACCCAGCCCACAGGTTTCAGCCTGTCTTTGCAAAAACCAGGCTGAAAATGCTAATATACACCGTGACCTGGGGTCATCTCTCCACAATAGATAGATATTAGGGTTGCACCAATACTAGTATTGGCATCGGCGCTGATACTGAGTATTTGCCCAAGTACTTGTAGCTCCCGATGCTTCCCCCAATACCTTAAATTCCCAGAAGTCAGTGGGCGGACAGAGTGGGTGGGAGAAGGCGGAGCGTGGGTCCTGGCACAGTGAGTCCTTGCAGTGCAGCGGAGGAAGGTAGGCCTATGGGCTAGGGTTGCCACATCATCCCTTTAATCCAGGACACACATTAAAGTGGAGTTCCACCCACTTTTACAACTCTTCAGCATCCCTCACTAAACTGTGCACTGTAAACAAATTGGATATTTTTAAATTTTTTTTCTCAGCACCTACTGTATATCTACTGTATTCATTATTCACTTCCTCCTCCCTGGCCACGGCCCATCGCATCATTTCCTGTTTGCAATGCCTTCTGGGAAGGGGCGGCAACTTCCTCTGAAACTGCCGTTGCTATGGAAACCTGACCTGAAACCTATTACACTGCTTGTGCTGCACTGAGCATGTGCGAGATCTGCAAGGATGAGATCCAGGAAGAAATACAGTCTGGCTTCAGATGCCCACACTTAAGATGGCCACGGCCTGCTATAAGTTTATAAAATAACAAACTACTGCTATAAACTAACAAAACAGACCTTAGTTTACAGACTAACTTTACTAGAATACATTAAGCTTGTGTATTATAGGGGTATTTTTATTTAAAAAGTATAATTTCGGCCGGAACACCACTTTAATTACACAGGTTCTGTGGCTGATTAAGGTGGTAATTAAACTCACTTGGTGCCTTATCTGCATTAAATCAGCCTCAGAACCTGTGTATTTAATATGTGTCCTGGATTAAAGGGATGATGTGGCAACCCTACTGTGGGCAGGGGTGTGGGTCGCAGCCGTGTGCATCCATTACCAGCATCGGTGACCAGGCCGTCAGAATCGTAAACAGAAGTGACAGCCCGAGTCTCTGTCAGACGGCGACACCCATCTTGGTACACCCTGAACTCGGCCTCAGTAGCCTGCGGCAGCGGACATCTTGTTACACCCAGCCCATATAGTTCACTGGCTTACTGAGGCCGAGTGCAGGGTGTATCAAGATGGACTCAGTCATCACATATCGTCGATTTCCACCAGTTCCAACAGTTCCACCTATCGTTGCCCATAAGTGTCACCTATTAGTGTCAATAAGTGCCACCTATCAGTGCTGCAAATCAGTGCCACCTATCAGTGCCCATAAGTGCCAGCCATCAGTGCCCATCAGTAAGTGCCAGCCATCAGTGCCGCATATCAGTGTCCATCAGTCAGTGCCACCTAACAGTGCTGCAAATCAGTGCCCATCAGTCAGTGCCACCTATCAGTGCCACATATCGGTGCCACCTATCAGTGCCCATAAGTGCCAGCCATCAGTGCCGCAAATCAGTGGCCATCAGTCAGTGCCACCTATCAGTCCTGCATATCAGCTCCAGCAAATAATGCTGCAAATCAGTGCCCATCAGTACGTGCCACCTATCAGTGCTGAAAATCAGTGCCCATCAGTCAGTGCTACATATTAGGGCCTCCTCATCAGTGCCATTGCCACCCCATCAATGCCCTTCATTGCTGCCTCATCCATGCCACCTAATCCTATCAGTGCTGCATATTAGTGCCCCCTCATCAGTGCCACCCCATCAGTACTCTTCAGCGCCGCCTCATCAATGCCCTATTAGTGCAGCCTCATTAGTGCACATCAATGAAGGAGAAAAAGTACTTATTTACAAAATTTACTGACAGAAAAAAGTATTGGTAATCGGTATCGGTGAGTACTTGAAAATAGTATCAGTACTTGTACTTGCCTTAAAAAAGTGGTATTAGTGCAACCCTAATAGATATATCTATTTATATATAGATATAAATATTCGCGCTCTCTCTTTTGGAGTCCCTCAAGGTTCATCTTTGTCACCCGTGCTCTTTAGCACCTACATCCATCCTCTCCTCAAACTCATCAGAAAATCAGACCTCTGCTTTCATTCATACACTGACGACACTCAACTCTACTTCCGCATCACCAGACAAAAAGACCAATATCAGCGGCTAGAAAAATGCCTCTCACTGATAGACAACTGGATGACCACTAGCTCCCTCAAACTCTACAGATCCAAAACAGAGCTTCTGCTCCTCCACGCTAAACGTAATACAAAAATTTAGACCCCATGGACATCACCCACCATCCTTGGACAGACCATCTCCCCAAGCACCAAAGCCAAAAGTCTCGGAGTCATCTTTGACGCAGAGATGTCGATGGATGCACAAATAGGTTCAGTAGTCAGTGGCTCTCACCATCTTCTCTGCCTATTACGTAGACTCATCCCGTTCATTCCAGAAGAGGACAAAGCAGCAGTAGTCGGAACAATCATCAATTTCTGACTCGACTACGCAAACTCCCTCTACATAGGATTACCTAAATACCAGACTGCTCGCTTACAAGTCATCCAAAACACGGCAGCAAGACTATTAACCAGAAAAAAAACCCTGGGAATCCATCTCCGCATCCCTGAGGACCCTACACTGGCTAACCGTAAAGGATTGGATCACATTCAAGACCCTCTGCCTCACCCACAAATGCACACAAGGAAACGCTCCACAATACCTATGCGAGAAAATAAAACACTACACACCTAATCGCAGTCTACGATCAACGAACCAAAATCTCCTCCTCATTCCCAAGTCCAGGTACAAATCAGAGGGAGAAAGAAGATTTGCAGTGCAAGGACCATGGCTATAGAATGCTCTACCCACTAACATCCGCATGGAAGATAACCATCGGGCCTTCAGAAAAAAACTCAAGATTCACCTCTTCTAAGAAGCAGGATAACTCAGGACGGATCAAGCGCCTTGAAGCGATTCAGTTCACATTTGTGGTGCTATACAAATTCTTCATTCATTCAGATATATCTATCTATATATACACAGTATCTCACAAAATTGAGTACACCCCTCAAATTTTTGTAAATATTTTATTATATCTTTTCATGTGACAACACTGAGTGCTGCTGGAACTGGGGAGCTACAGTTCAAAAAAAGACACAGTATAAGCCCAGCGCCAATGATGGGCTACCTGGAGTGGCCTGTATAGAACATGTGATACGTGACTCATCTGAATCTCTCGTACCAGGTGTCAAACATAATGTAACTAGACACCATTATCTATACAGAAAAGTGGAGGGAAAGAAAAAAAAAAAAAAAGGAAACAGGGCACCCCGTGCAGCTGGACCAACCGTAGCTGGTAGATACAGGTCATAACAAGCAAAGAACAAATACAGCCCAGCGCTCAGGATGTGTTAAAAAACTAGCTACTACAACAGAACATAAAATATGTATTGATTTATTAAACCAAAATATAATTAATTAAAAGTGGTGACTATTGAATAATAAAACCACCATGTGTACAAAAAAGCTGTTGTAGAGAGTACCACAGTAACACAGAATTAAAAAACAATGATGATTAGGAACAATAACCAAAAATTGAAAGCAGTGCATTACAATATTGACATATAAAAAGCACTCGCAATAATGGACAGACAGCTCCTTAACGACAGAAGACCAGCACAGGAGATTTAGTCCAGAAAAAACTTAAATATAGAGCAATGGGTAATCTGACACAGTTGTAGTGTGGAACTTGGATCAGATGGGTAGAGTAATATAAGTACAAAACTTGGAGAGAAGATACTGACAGCCTACCCGTGACGGAGGGAGTCTGACCTCATGTGGGGGAGCTCACCGGCTCCAGTACGGTGTCGGGTGGCTGCGATGGTCAGGGAGATGGAGGGACTGTAGCCTCATGCAGGGGGGCTCGTTGGCTCCAGTGAGCTGTCAGGTGGCTGTGGAGAACGATGAGCCGACGCTCTGTCGTGGGGAAAACCGCCCGACTGAGGCTCCTGGGCGACGGCTGATGATGTCAGCACGGGGAGAGCCACCGGGATGTCAGCAGGTGGAGCACTGAACCGCTGCGTATCTGGAAGGTGTCTCCACGAGGGAAAATGCTCCTCAGTAAAACTTAGTGTCACTGCTCAACAGCCAACACTGGACATGATGTGAATGATGGGGGGGGAAATGTGAAAGAACAGACAAGCTGATGGAGCTCGCATCAGCCTGAAGGACCTCAGGCTCCCCAAAGAAGTGCAGAGTCAATGAGAAAAAAAAAAAAAATATTATAATACAAAATAAAAATTGTCAAAAAATCATATGCCAGAGGAGAATGCAGAGGAAAAAAAATGGCTGAGGTAACCGCTGCTAGCTATAGTGAGAGCTACGCAGAGATGGTGGATGGGTGGCCGGATGAGTTAATACCCACTGTGACCAAGTCCTGGCAAGGGCTGCTGTCCTGGGGTTGCCTTGACTATGCGTTTCGCGCACAGCGCTTTGTCATAGTCAAGGGAATGGGCAACTCACAAAGTTTAAATAGTTGTGTGTAATTTGGGGGAGGGAACATCAGGGGAGGGAAAAAAAAAAAAAAAAGGGGGAAGGTCTTAACCCATTGTGGGGGAAGGAAACAAAATCTCCAATGTTAACCCCCTGTAGTTCCGGCTACTAAACAGTGGAAATAAACCAATACTGATATGTATCTATATATAAAACTCATAAATGAAAATATAAAGCATATATATATATATGAACATGCGAACATATATGAATTAATAATCAAGACAAACATTCTATTGGATTGTCGCTCAGCATTAATGTTTCAAAAGAATTCTCTTGATCAAAACAAAACATCAACACAAATATTCACAGATACAAAAATACTAAAATGTAAAAAAACATAATATACAAATACGAAAAAACCCAAATATACAGATGAACCAATGTCCAATGAAAAAAGATTCTTCTCATTGAGGGAACCATGAATGCCAACATGTACTGTGACATACTGCAGAGCATGATCCCCTCCCTTCGGAAACTGGGCCGCAGGGCAGTATTCCAACATGATAACAACCCCAAACACACCTCCAAGATAAACACTGCCTTGCTAAAGAAGCTGAGTGTAAAGGTGATGGACTGGCCAAGCATGTCTCCAGACCTAAACCCTACTAAGCATCTGTGGGGCATCCTCAAATGGAAGGTGGAGGAGCGCAAGGTCTCTAACATCCACCAGCTCTGTGATGTCATCATGGAGGAGTGGAAAAGGACTCCAGTGGCCACCTGGAAGGTCTGGTGAACTCTGTGCCCAAGGGAGTTAAGGCAGTGCTGGAAAAAAATGATGGCCACACAAAATATTGACACTTTGAGCCCAATTTGGACATTTTCACTTAGGGGTGTACTCACTTTTGCTGCCAGCGATTTAGACATTAATGGCTGTGTGTTGAGTTATTTTGAGGGGAAAGCAAATTTACACTGTTATACAAGCTGTACACTCACTACTTTACATTGTAGCAAAGTGTAATTTCTTCAGTGTTGTCACATGAAAAGATGTAATAAAATATTTACATAAATGTGAGGGGTGTACTCACTTTTGTGAAATACTGTATATATACTGTATATCCATATAGCTTTCTGATTTTACCTAGATGGTGTAATTAATCAGAATATATATAGGTAAAACTAGGGATGAGCCACCCCCCCCCCCCCCCGTTTGTTTCGCACCAGAACTTGCGAACAGACAAAAAATTTGTGCGAACATGCGAACACGGGTAAAGTCTATGGGACACAAACATGAAAAATCAAAAGTGCTCATTTTAAAGGCTTATATGCAAGTTAATGCCATAAAAAGTGTTTGAGGACCCGGACACTGCCCCAGAGGACATGTATCAATGCAAAAAAAAAGTTTTAAAATGGACGTTTTTTCAGAAGCAGTGATTTTAAGAATGCTTAAAGTGAAACAATAAAAATGAAATATTCCTTTAAATATTGTGCCTGGGGGGTCCCCTTAATCTGCCTGTAAAGTAACGCATTTTCCCCATGTTTAGAAAAGTACCACAGCAAAATGACATTTCTAAAGGAAAAATTGCTCGGGGCTGTAATGTATTTCCAGATCCTGGCAATATACATAAAAATAATTTAAAAAAACAGTGTGGGTTCCCCCAGTCCCTACCAGGCCCTCTGGGTCTGGTATGGATATTAAGGTGAACTCCACGGCAATTTAAAAAAAAAAATGGCATGGAGGTCCCCCCCAAAATCCATATCAGACCCAAGGGGCCTGGTATGGACAGGGAACCCATGACATTTTTTTCTTAATTCTGTCATAGGGCTCCCTGTAACCACTTCAATACACTATATTATATATTGTACACTGTACACTACTTACGTTTGACTCGAATTCGAAGCTCATTCCTAGGTAAAACATCTATTCCCAATCCATATAATTGTGTTGGAAATATTGCTGCATTAGAAATGGATACTCATCTAACAGTGTTACCAGATGTCTTAACATTACATATATATATTAGAAATATCATATTGGCTACACTTGTATCATGAGAAGTACACAGTCCTACAACAAGTTATTTAAAACAAAGCGATCCCTGGTCTTAAAACGACACTTGTTGGTTAAAAGAGGCAGTGACTAATTAAACAATGGAATTACAAGGAAGCTAATTGTTATCTGCATCAACCAATGATAAGAATTTACACCTTCTGGGCTAGGCTTATTATAATTTATATGAACTTATTGTGCAGAACGGTATATAGCACAAGGACACTTCATAGACAGGATCACTCTAAACACATCTCTGATCACCCTCATCACTACACACCCTGCTTAAACACACCCACACTTCATCCATTACACTTCATACCCTCATCATCACGCCTCATACTCTGAAAATTTAAGGACGCAAGCTCCTCCTTAACAAGCCACCGTTTTGAGAAAGGCAGCAATCTTACAGGACTCTGGTAATGATTGTGAGTCAGCAGCCATTTTGGAAGCGTAAATATATTACATTGAACTTGTCATTCATTTTTTGAATTTTAATTATTTTCTAAATTTTACCATTTTTTGTTTGACACTCTATTAGTGTACCAGTTTTACTCTTACTCCAACTGCAGAGGGGTAACTGTTGGCTACGCAAATCGCAGACATTTTTGTCTTATAATTAATCCTATATACATGGTTTTTATGTACACGGGGAGATAGTAATCATTTCATGTCATCCACATTGCTTAGCAAAACACAGTAGCGAGTGTTGCAATTAATTTTGTATTTTATGTAAGATTTTGTTTTATGTCATCCATTATCTAACTATTTATTGTGAATATAAGTCTTGTAAATAAATATTCACAGTTTAGTCAGCATTCATATCGATTGATGTGTGCTTTTAAAAAGAAATTTGATTTGAAAACAACTCGTTATAATTATTGTATTGTATAACGCATAACATTTTTCATTTTTCTCTGTGTGTTTTTATTTATTTTTGACACTTTTTTTGGTGAATGAGTATGGGTAGAATGTACCCCATACTCATTCACATGGGGGGCAGGATCTGGGGGGCCCTCTTGTAATGGAGGCTTCCAGATTCTGAAAAGCCCTGTGCCCGCTGACCCCATCAAAGCCCTGGGCTGTGGCCTGGTATGGTTCGGGTGGGGGTGCTCGCTCGCCCTCTCCCTTTCCAGGCCTGTCAGGATGCTTGCTCGGATAAGGGTCTGGTATGGATTTTGGGGGGACCCCATGCCATCCCACTGAGTGCTCCGCAAATTTGGGTGTTCCTCGAATGGGTAAATGGGCAATGTTCAGGCTAAACTTATGATGCATGATGAATTTTTTAAAACATTTTTGCCACAATTCTTTGGAAAATTATGTAAGTAAATATATTTTTTCACAGTGTATTTATAACACGTGACATAGGCATACTTAGACTTTCTTTTTAAGTATGGTAATGCCAAGTGTGTGACTTTTTTTAAACAGCCTAGCCACATAGAGTGGTCCCAATTTCAAGGAGCACCTTTAGTCTTTCTAGGGGCATAAATTGTATGTCTAATTTCCAGCTTACCTTTCACATTTTTAGAGGCCCTGTAAAACCAGGACAGTAGAAACATTTTGAAAAGCAAACACCCCAAAGTAATTGGAGGCATAATGATTGCTAATTGAAAATGTCATTTTTGTCACACATTTTTGGAAAATGTGGAAAGAAAATGTTTTTTTTTACATAAGGTTGTCAATTAATAAGATATTTGTAACACACAGCGCGAGCATACTAGGAATGACACCCCAAAACACATTCTGGTACCCCTTCCAAGTGCGAGGATGCCACATGAGACTTTTTCAGTGTCGGAACATATTATGTACCAGACATTGCATTTTGAGTATCACAAAAATCAACCAATTGAATCAAAAACAATTGTCACCTCTGTACAAGTGGTCAGGGAATATAATTTGGTGTAGTGCCACATATAGCAGTCCCTATTGCTATGAGCCAGACAAGCCTAGTCTACTGGTATTTGACTGGGACCAGGAATGCCCTGTTTACTGCCCAGGACATTGTTGCTGGCTGAACTGATCTGGTGAGATTGCCACTGGTGTGGCAAGGATCAAGAATGCTGTGACTAGTGTGATGGTGATCAGGGACACTGTGACTGGCTGGTCAGTGGTCACACTGCCTGTGTTCAACACTGTGACTATTGTGCTGGTGAAATGGGGACACAATGACTAGTTGGACACACTGTCTGAATTCAGGGCCTTGCACCCACACTCGCACATATGTCAGATTGGGAGCAGTTGGGAGCAGTGGCTGTGTCTTTGCAGCTGCTGCATCCAAAAGGACATTGATGGAACAGGGGTGCATGGAATATCTGTGCATACCCCTGTGGGTAAACATGGCCCTGACACAGGGTAGGCATTGATATGCCCCATGTAAACAAGGTCTTATGGTGACACTGGGATTAGTGTGACAGTGATCAGAGACACTATAAATGGCTGTACTATAATGAACTATAATGACTCATTCACACAACGTGTATCAATGCATACCTCAAGCAAGGCCCATGTTTACCCACACACGGATGCACAGGTGTTCCATGCATCCCTGTGTAGGCAGTCCAATTTATGTCTATTGGGATGCTACAGCTGCATGGACACAGCTGCTGCTCCCAATCTAACATCAGTGCAGATGTATGTCCCCAAGCTCACACTGTCTGTGTTTGGGCTTTGCACATGCACACGTGTCAAATTGGTGATAGCGGCTATGTCTGTGGAGCTGTTGTGTTCCAGTAGATATGAACAGCACTGCCTGCACGCGGATGCATGGAACACCTGGGCTTCCCCATGTGGGTAAACATGGCGAGCACACATTGATACTTGCTGCACTGGGTTAGTGAGTGTGTAAGGACTCATTAAACTTGTAGTTGCGGAGTGATAAAACCCAACCTCATCGCAACCACCCCTCAACCACTCCCCTTTGGCTGGGAAAGTAACAGTTGGGGGATGTACACACACATGCCACGGCAGAAGTTATACCACCTGTCACGCTTGACAGGTACTACCGCCCACCAAGTATTACCTTAGTATTTAATGGGGCTGCACGGGGTTGCGGCATGGTAGTTCAGAATTTGGGGGATAGGATCACTTTTCAGAGAGCACCACAAGTGTATATGCCCTAATTAAAGAAAAAGATCACTATCACCACAGCAGTGCAGTGTCACTACTGTGATATTTTATTGCTCTAGCCAATTATTAGAGACACTGCATGCTGCACTGGCATACTGTATTTCTGATCACTAACCAGAGCAGTACATAGTGACCCTGCAATGCTTTAGTGACAGTGCTCTTTTTTTTAAATTCCTGTACAGTACTGCACACTCTTTTCTCTCACAGCCTATCACTAAGAAAGACTTTGTTTATGTTAGCGATTGCTGTGGTTGGTCACAGCTATCACATGGTACAGAGCCCATGCCTGAGGGACACAGTGACCACAGACTGCACCTTTGCAGCCTTTGTTTATTTTAGTGATTGCTGTGGTTGGTCACAGCTATCACATGGTACAGAGCCAATGCCTGCGTGATCACAGACTACACCTCTTCGTGACCCTGCATGAGTGGCAAGATTGGGAAGACGTACCTCCAAAATCAAGACAACTCCCACCCAGCCATATATACATGTATTGTAGACACTACAATACACAATACACTAGCATGTAGACATGAGATAAGATATTCTCCATCCACCTTTTATTGGTACAGCTCAATTAGAGCCTTATGTCCATGGCACAGACAGACACCACCGGATGACCAATACCTTAGGGGAGTTTGGGTCTCTTCTCTCTGCCATCCTTCCTAGACATAAACCTGAATATAAATGACCTGGAAGGAATGAAAGTTTTTTAAATCAGTAATAGGACTTCTGAAACTATTATATAAAACTAAAGAAAAGCAAAGCCAGGATTGTATGATTGCATTTAGGCTTTCAAATAATGTTTATCTTGACTAGAGTAAAATATTTCCATTCTATGCTTCTCATAAAGGGTACCAATGATACGTGTAGACTATCATGATAGTTCCAACTTATTAAGGAGAACCCTATGAAATAGAAACTGGCATAATACGTGAAAATAAGGAGTTATGACACAGTTATATGTGAAACTGTGTGGCTAGATTCAGAAGAGAGGTCATCAGGTGTACCTGGAACTTTAAAGCTGGATCAGGACTAGAGTCAACACATTGTGGCCTACAGGTACATGGCCATTGGTGGCCAAAACAGCAACCCTACTCTAGGATCACATCTTTTACAAAAAAATTTTCTGGTGTTTGTTTTGTTTGTCCGCTATTTATAGCATGGTCAAGAATATTATGAAATGTCTAAATATGCCCATTAAATGTGATTGCAGTTCTACTGATCATGGATAAGAAATGTGTAGCCAATAACTATTCAGAGCAAAATGCCTTTTTTCCTTTTGCACTAAAGTCAAAGGCATGAGTTAGATAAATGAGGGTTTTCACTTGGAGCAAACTGGAATAACAAGTTAAAAGTCTGAAAATAGGTACAAAATTCAACACCTTGCATAAGTCTGAACAAGCAAAAAGCAGGAATTTCTTTGTTCTGGCACACATACATTTCACCATGCAGTTTTATAAACTTAGCAGCCTTTCAAAGTGACAGACATGCAATAATTCTGCAAGGAGAAAGACACATGCTTTGGGACAGTCTGTATGGCTCACAGAAGACAATGGGGTGGATTTACCAAAGGCAAATAGACAGTGCAGATTTCAAGTGCAGTTGCACTAATTTTCCCCAAAACTCTTGAACTTAGGCTGACCATACCTGATTTGTTTTGTTTTTCATTCAACCCAAAAAAATTGAGCCAATTTCCCTGTCTACACACTTGAGGTGGATGAGGAAATCCTTTCCTCTATGGTATTGTATTGACAGTGGGGAGCCTTCCCTGTCTTCAGAATACAATGAACAGTGTAGCTAGCTATATCATTCTGGAAGAACCCAACAGACTGGTTGTATACAAGCTGGTCGATAGATCGACTTGTGTGCAACCAGCTTACCCATGCATGGATTGAAATTTGTCCGGTCCTTGAATTTTTATCCATGTATAGATAGCTTTAGTAAATGTGGTAAAATTCTGCTGATTTCTATCATCCAATCATGTAAAAGCAAACCTGATTTTTTTTTTAAATTTGCATTAAGTAATCTTTACAAACTGAAGCTTTAACCACATTTACTAAACTCTGGGAAAAATTAGAGCAACTAAACTTGCAAAGTGCACAGTATTTGCCTTTAGCAAATCCACCCCAGTGGCAGTCAGCTGGTTGTGCCGGCTCCAGCACTTAATTTTGGTTTTTGACGGATTATACAACCCACTCTGTTTGGCAATGGTAAGAGGCGAGTGGCCAGGAAAAATGATAGGTGGGCATGTAAGGCAACAGAATTTACAAAAGATCACAAAGCAAATGATACCAAATTGTTTAAATTCAATTCAAAATACATAAATAAATAAATAAATAAAATAACTGCATCATATTTGGAAATATCAATGTGGAACTCTGGTTTTCTAAAGCCTGAAGTATCCACGCTTTTTTGCTCAATTTAGTCTGTCTTCTTATCAGTCTAATGATGTAATAAAAACATTAAAAAATGAATACTGGTATTGGGAAGACTAGGTACACCAGAATACAGAAATAACAGCTATAACTTGTGTTAGTTTTCTATTTGTCTGCTATGTCTACGTTTTATAATACTACCAATCAAATACATTGCCTTATGACATTTAAGATCCCTTTTATTTAACTCTTTCAGACATGGAAAGGTGTTATAAGTGTGCGGAGGATAAATGGCCCAATGAGAGAAGAGACACCTGTATACAAAGAACAACTGAATTCCTGTCCTATGGAGATACAGTGGGATTGTCTCTCATTTTTATCTCAGTTATTTTATGTTTCATAACTATTATCATATTTGGAATTTTTGTGAAATACAAAGACACTCCAATTGTAAAAGCGAATAACAAAACCCTCAGCTTCATCCTTCTCCTCTCACTAATCCTGTCCTTTCTATGTCCTCTGCTGTTCATCGGACATCCTACAAAGGTTTCTTGTCTCCTTCAACAGGCTGTCATTGGGATGACTTTCTCTGTTGCCATTTCTTCAATGTTGGCCAAAACAGTTACTGTCATTCTGGCTTTTAACGTTACCAAACCTAACAGTATGCAGAAAAAATGGCTGGGCAAACATTTTTCCACATCTATTCTGATCATCTGCTCTGTTGGGGAAGGAGTGATCTGTGTCTTCTGGTTGATCTTCTCTCCACCATTCCCAGAGTATAACACCCAAGTGATGGAGGGGAAAATAATATTACAGTGTAACGAGGGATCCGTCATTGCTTTCTATATTATGATTGGCTACTTGGGAGGTCTGGCTGTCTTAAGCTTTATTGTAGCATTTTTAGCCAGGAAACTTCCAGACACATTTAATGAAGCTCAGTACATAACATTCAGCATGCTGATCGTTAGCAGTGTTTGGATTTCCTTCATCCCAGCCTACCTCAGCACTAAAGGGAAATACATGGTGGCCGTGGAAGTCTTTGCCATCTTGTCCTCCAGTGCTGGAGTCCTGGGCTGCATCTTCATTCCTAAATGTTACATCATTCTGCTGAGATCAGAGATGAATGTGAAGACAAGTGTAACCCAAAGAAATGTTTTTAAGTAATCATTCAAACAAATGCTAAATGAAAAATGGTATAGCTTGGGATAATAAAAGAAATACCATCATTGTTTTGTGAATTTAGAACTTACTTTGGTAAAAACACACTATTATATGCAATGAAAAAAATCTAGGGATAGTAAAAAAAAGTGATATGCACTTCATTCTCTGCACTTCAGCGATTGCATGAAGCAAACAAATACAGCAATCTGCACTGGAAAGCAGCTAACAGACTGCAGGTGACCCTGTCTCTCTATTAAGCTCTCCTTCCACTCTGTAACATGCACTCTCTACCACTGCTTCTGACACTCCTGTCCTCTCTCCTCAAACTCTCTTACCTTCACCCCCCCTCTCCACCCGCCTGCTTATACATATCACCCTGCCTTCTGTCTTCCCCCTACTACTGCTCTTACCAACTCTCGCTCATTCTACATCCATACACTGATAAAACCTCCAGTACTCTGAGACATGCCCCTTCACATAAATCACAGTCCCACATTACCTCCCTCACCCTCCTGCTTCTCCTAATCTCTGGTGACATATCCCCAAACCCTGGGCCACCATCATCTGTCCTTGCCCAACGCTCCCATCCCCCTACACCCTCTGGCAGGAGCCGCAACCCACAGAACTTGGTCTCTATTCCTCTTTCCAATACCAGCCCCCCCTTTTCCTGTGCCCTGTGGAATGCACGTTCTGTCTGCAACAAACTCACCGCCCTCCACGACCTCTTCATCACAAATTCCTTTAACCTACTTGCCATTACTGAAACCTGGCTTCATGAATCGGATACTATTTCTCCTGCTTCCCTCTCCCATGGGGGCCTTCTCTGGACTCACTCCCCCAGACCAAGTGGACGGAAGGGAGGTGGAGTGGGAATCCTTCTAGCTCCATGCAGCACCTATCAGGTTCTTCACCCACCTCCCTCTCTGATACTCTCCTCTTTTGAGGCACACTGCATTCGTCTTTTCTCTCCCATTTCTCTAAGAATTGCTGTCATCTACCGGCCCCCTGGACCGGTATCAGCCTTTCTTGATGACTTCTCTGCCTGGCTACACTACTTTCTCTCTTCTGAAATCCCCACAATTATTCTTGGGGACTTCAACATCCCTGTTAACACTAACACTACTATTACTTCTAAACTTCTCAGTCTAACCTCATCGCTTGACCTGAAGCAATGGATACAGGCTCCTACCCACTCCAATGGCAACACCCTTGACCTTGCCTTCTCCTATCTGTGCACTCCGTGCAACCTTTCCAACAATCCACTCCCACTCTCTGATCACCACCTTATTAGTTTTGCTCTCTCCTTGTCTTCCACCTCTTCTCCCTCCAACCGCCTAACAGTTACACGCAGAAACCTTCGCCACCTCAACCCTTCTCTTCTCTACTCTGCTACTGATCACCTCTATGACAAAATCTCCCCCCTGTCCTGCCCCAACCTAGCTACTTTCGTTTACAACAGCTCACTGTCTTCCTCCCTAGACAAGCTGGCCCCCCTCACTACACGCAGAATTAGGCCCCGACTGCTACAACCCTGGCAAACAGATGTCACCAGAAGTCTCAGAAAACGTAGCCGCGCTCTTGAGCGCCTGTGGCATAAGACTAAGACCCAGGAAGACTTCACACAATATAAATCTGCCCTCCTAAAATACTACTCCTGCCTTCACACTGCCAAACAGACCTACTTTATCACACTCATCAACACCTTCTCATCCAGTCCACGTCAACTCTTCTCTACCTTCAACACTCTACTCTGTCCTCCACTGCCTCCACCCACCAACTCACTCACTGCCCAGGAGATTGCCAATCACTTCAAAACTAAGATTGATACAATTCATGAGGAGATCGCCAATGCGCAAAAACCTCCCCCATGCAACACCCCATGTCCACAGATACAATCATTACTTCCCTCATTCAACCCTGCTACTACTACTGAGGTTGCTAAACTTTTATCTAGCACTCATCTAACCACTTGCCCCCTGGATCCTGTTCCCTCGCAAATGCTATGCTCACCCTCTGACTCGATTCTACGCTCTCTAACTCACATTTTCAACCTCTCCCTCTCTTGTGGCATCTTCCCAAACTCTCTAAAACATGCGCTAGTCACCCCCATACTAAAAAAGCCCTCACTGGATCCCACCAATCTCAACAACTTACGTCCCATCTCCTTACTCTCCTTCTCCTCCAAACTTCTTGAAAGACTGGTCTACAACCGATTAAGCGACCATCTGACCATGAATAAACTTCTTGATCCCCTTCAGTCCGGTTTTCGCCCTCAACACTCCACGGAAACTGCTCTCCTTAAACTCTCAAATGACCTACTAATGGCTAAAGCCAATGGACACTATTCGGTACTACTTCTCCTGGATCTCTCTGCTGCCTTTGACACAGTGGACCACCCCCTCCTCCTCAAAAAACTCCACTCCTTTGGTCTCCGTGACTGTACTCTTCGCTGGTTCTCATCCTACCTATCCCACCGCTCCTTCAGTGTCACTTACAACTCTACTTCCTCCTCTCCTCTTCCTTTTTCCGTCGGGGTCCCCCAAGGTTCTGTTCTCGGACCTCTCCTTTTCTCAATCTACACCACCTCCTTGGGTCAGTTGATTGCCTCCCACGGCTTTAAATATCATCTCTACGCTGATGACACCCAAATCTATCTCTCCACCCCCCAGCTCTCTCCATCTGTCTCCTCACGCATTACCAACTTATTAGCAGACATATCAGCCTGGATGTCACATCACTTTCTCAAACTCAACCTATCCAAAACTGAGCTCATGATATTTCCTCCCTCAGGTGCCACTTCCCCTGATCTCCCTGTCAAGATCAACGGCTCAACTATCAACCCATCTCCCCACGCCAAGGTCCTAGGTGTAATCCTGGACTCTGAACTAACCTTTCAACCCCACATTCTATCACTATCCAAAGCTTGCCGCCTCTGTCTTCGCAACATCTCCAAGATACGCCCCTTCCTAACCAATGACACCACAAAGCTTCTAATCCACTCCCTGGTCATCTCCCGCCTTGACTACTGCAACTCCCTCCTCATTGGTTTACCTCTAAATAGGCTATCCCCACTTCAGTCCATCATGAACGCTGCGGCCAGGCTCATCCACCACACAAACCGCTCAGCGTCTGCTACACCCCTCTGCCAATCCCTCCATTGGCTGCCACTCAGTCACCGAATTAAATTCAAGATACTAACTATAACTTACAAAGCCATCCACAACCTGGCCCCTAGCTACATCTCTAACCTAGTCACAAAATACCAACCTAATCGTTCTCTTCGCTCCTCCCAAGACCTCCTGCTCTCAAACTCCCTTGTCACCTCATCCCATGCTCGCCTTCAGGACTTCTTCAGAGCCTCCCCCATCCTCTGGAATGCTCTTCCCCAATCCGTCCGGTTTTCTCCTACCTTATCCACTTTCAGACGATCCCTGAAAACTCATCTCTTCAGAGAAGCCTATCTGGCCCCCACCTAACAACTGTACATTTATCTTCTCAATCAGCACATCACCCACAGTTATTACCTCTTGTATCTCTTGACCTTCCCTCTTAGATTGTAAGCTCTAAGGAGCAGGGCCCTCTGATTCCTACTGTATCAAATTGTATTGTATTTGTACTGTCTACCCTCAAGTTGTAAAGCGCTACGTAAACTGTTGGCGCTATATAAATATTGTATAATATAATAATAAAAATTGTTTTGTGAATTTAGAACTTACTTTGGTAAAAACACACTATTATATGCAATGAAAAAAATCTAGGGATAGTAAAAAAAATAAAAAATTCTCAACAACTAGCCACAGCTACAAGCCCACGTGCTTTTATATAGGGCCATCTTGCCAGTGTTGGGCAACTCAGAGCATGGCCAATATAGATTTATAGGGGTTCACTTCAGCCAGCAATTTGGAAGCTTTCAGCTGGAGGATATTAAAGCCCAATTCCAGCTTGGGTACAAAAAAAAAATTGGGTCCTCCATCAGCTCTTAACAATAAAATAAACTCCATTTGCTAGATCCACTCCCTCTTCAGGAATGTCTAAAGGTTTGAATGGTGTTAGCATCATTTGACCCACTTGCTGTGAGCTCAGGGCATCAAGTTTCTGCATTTTAGGTTGCACCTAATTCCAGGGAAATAAAAGGCAAAGGGATATGTACTTTATAAAGATTTTCTTAGGGATAAAGGGGTTCTCCAATTGGCTGGGGAAAGGGGGGGGGGGACTCAAACTGTGGAGGAGGCTCCTGAGAGTGAAAGTAGAATTCCAGCTTATACCAAACTAGTCCCAAAAATGTCCCCCCCCCCCAACACCTAGGCTGACTAATCCGTGTGTCTTTTTTACACAGGTTAATCAGCATAGGTGTTAGGAGGGGAGAATAAACATTGTTAAGACTAGTTAGGTCTAGGCAGGAACTCTAATGCCCTGTACACACGGTCAGATTTTCCGACGGAAAAAGTGCAATCGGATTGTGTTGTCGGAAATTCCAATCGTGTGTGGGCTCCATCTGACTTTTTCCGTCTGAATTTCCGACACACAAAGTTTGAGAGCAGGATATAAAATTTTCCGACAGCAAAATCCGGTTAAATTCCAACGCACAAAGTGCCGATCGGTTAAATTCAGATGCACAAATCTGACGCACAAAGTTTCCACGCATGCTCAGAATAAATTAAGAGACGAAAGCTATTGGCTAATGCCCCGTTTATAGTCCCGACGTACGTGTTTTACGTCACCGCATTCAGAACGATCAGGTTTTCCAATAACTTTGTGCGACCGTGTGTATGCAAGACAAGTTTGAGCCAACATCCGTTGGAAAAAATCCATGGATTTTGTTGTTGGAGAGTCCGATCAATGTCTGATCGTGTGTACAGGGCATAACACTGGAGCAGGCTGCAGATGTACTCCTCGAGCAAGTATGAAGCTGGGAAAAGGATTTTTCTAAATTTAAATCTGGTGGGCTAGGGAGAGTTGGAAACTGAAGTTTTAATTAAAGCATGTTGCCATTTGCTTGCAGCCCTCTTGCTTTATGTTCCACAAATACTGAACCCTTTTACAGGACCTAGAAATCCCTTTATCTTGGTTCATAGAGTAGGGATTATTACTTCTACTTTCCCTACAGAGGCTGCAATCTACTTGGTTAAAAAAAATACCTATGGATTAGAGCGATCTAAACAAGAACAGACATCCTATACTATACCAGATCTACTGATCGACTTCTGTACAGCCACACTGTGGGGTTTCAGCTCAGGTGAGTGTATTCTAACATTCCGCTTTCATAATAAAGTACCTAAGTGGGGAGGATTTCATTGCACATTAAGTGTGAGGATGGGGGATTTATGTAAATTTTTACAGGTTGAATGAAAACATATTAGTGTATAGACTGATTAAGGCTTTAAATTCCTGTACATTATGCATTGCACAAGTTTGGCTGCTGGCAACAATCACAAGCAAAGCCTAAACTGTACTCTTCGTTGGTTCTCATCCTACTTATTCAACTGCTCCTTTAGCATTACTTACAAGTCTACTGCCTCATCTCCTCTTTCTTTCTCTGTTGGGGTCCCCCAAGGTTCTGTTCTTGGACCTCTCCTATTCTCAATCTATACCTCCTCCCTGGGTCAGCTGATAGCCTCCCATAGCTTCCAATATCATCTCTATGCTGTTGACACCAAAATGTATCTCTCTACCTCCAAGCTCACTCCTTCAGTCTCTTCTTGTATCACTCAATCCCTTACAACATATCAGCCTGGATGCCACACCACTTCCTCAAACTCAATCTATCCAGAACCTAGCTCATACTAATTCCGCCCCATGTGACTCTTCCCCTGATTTTCTTGCCAATATTGATGGCACAACTATCAACCCCTCCCCACATGCCAAAGTTATAGGTGTGATCCTGGACTCTGAACTATCCTTTCAATCCACACCCAATCACTGTCCAAATCTTGCTGCCTCAACCTACGCAACATCTCCAAAATATGCCCCTTTCTAACCAATGACACCACAAAGCTCCTAACCCACTCCTTGGTTATCTCCTGCTCCCTCTTTACTGGATTATCTTTACATAGATTATCCCCCCTTCAGTCCATCATGGCTGCTGCTGCTGCCAGATTCATCCACCTTAGCAACAGTTCAGTGTTTGCTACTCCTCTCAGTCAATCCCTCCACTTGCTCTCGCTCACCCAACTAATTTAAATTCAAAATACTAACAACAAATTACAAAGCCATCCACAACTCAGCTATATCACTAACCTTGTCTCAAAATAACAGCCTAATTGCTCTCTTCGCTCCTCCAAAGACCTCCTGCTGTCTAGCTCCCTTGTCACCTCCTCCCATGCTCACCTCCAGGACTTTTCACAAGCCTCTCCCATCCTATGGAACTCCCTACCCCAATCTTACTATCCCCTACTCTGTCCGCTTTTAGATCCCTGAAAACCCTTTTCTTCAGAGAAGCCTATTCTACACACAAACAACAGCTATACTTTTATTTTCTCCATCAACTCTTGGAGGGGATGATAAGGGACTATATACAAGATTTCAGTAATGAGAATGGTATCATTAGCAGTAATCAGCATGGATTTATGAAGAATCGTTCTTGCCAAACCAATCTATTAACCTTCTATGAGGAGGCGATTTGCCATCTAGATAAAGGAAGGCCAGTAGAGGTGGTGTATCTGGATTTTGCAAAAGCATTTGACACAGTTCCCCATAAAGGTTTACTGTACAAAATAAGGTCTGTTGGCATGGACCATAGGATGAGCACATGGATTGAAAACTGGCTACAATGACGAGTTCAGAGGGTGGTGATAAATGGGTAGTACTCGGAATGGTCAGGGGTGGGTAGTGGGGTTCCCCAGGGTTCTGTGCTGGGACCTATCCTTTTTAATTTGTTCATAAATGACCTGGAGGATGGGGTAAACAGTTCAATCTCTGTATTTGCAGACGATACTAAGCTAAGCGGGGCGATAATGCAGGATGTGGAAACCTTGCAAAAAGATCTGAACAAATTAATGGGGTGGGCGACTACATGGCAAATGAGGTTCAATGTAGAAAAATGTAAAATAATGCATTTGGGTGGCAAAAAAATGAATGCAATCTATACACTGGAGGGAGAACCTCTGGGGGAATCTAGGATGGAAAAGGACCTGCAATGCCAAGCTGCTGCTAACAAAGCAAACAGAATATTGGCATGCATTAAAAAGGGGATTAATTCCAGAGATAAAACGATAATTCTCCCGCTCTACAAAGAAGGGCAACAAAGCTAATAAAGGGTCTGAAGGATATTAGTTATGAGGAAAGGTTGCGAGCACTGAACTTATTCTCTCTGGAGAAGAGACGCTTGAGAGGGGATATGATTTGAATTTATAAATACCATACTGGTGACCCCACCATAGGGATAAAACTTGTTCGTAGAAGGGAGTTTGACAAAACACGTGGCCACTCATTAAAATTAGAAGAAAAGAGGTTTAACCTTAAACTGTGTAGAGGGTTCTTTACTGTAAAAGTGGCAAAGATGTGGAATTCCCTTCCACAAGCGGTGGTCTCAGCGGGGGGCATTGATAGTTTCAAGAAACTATTAGATAAGCACCTGAACTACAACATACAGGGATATACAAGGTAATACTGACATATAATCACATATATAGGTTGGACTTGATAGACTTGTGTCTTTTTTCAACCTCATCTACTATATAACTATATAACTCATCACCCACAGCTATTACCTTTTGTATCACTAGACCCTCCCTGCTAGATTGTAAGCTCTAATGAGCAGGTCCCTCTGATTCCTCCTGTATTAAATTGTATTGTGTCTGTACTGTCTACCCTCATTGTTGTAAAGCACTGCGCAAATTGTTGGTGCTATATAAATCCTGTATAATAATAATAATAAACTATATGATCTTTGATTATATGGGTTTGAGGGTGGTTGTTTACACCCTAGAGTGAATGACCTCCTTGAAATTTGGGTGTCGAAGATGGACCATCGTTCCATAGTTTGCTCAATGTACAAGCAAACTGCTGGGCTGCCCTGTGGCCAGTGTGCTTTCAGAACGTGCATTTAGTTAGGTGGGTGATTTTGCGACAGAAGAGAATCTGTCCCCAGACAAAAGATAAACCAGTGCTGGATCAGCAATATATACCAAACCCCTGTAGCTGATGTTGCCTAAACAGGAAATGAGAGGAAATCCCTGCAAATTAAGGGAATCCCTTGGGGCCCCCTTGTCCTCGCTTTTCCCTCTATTCCTTTTCTGGAGAGATCCCAAAATTTTATTTTACTTTTCATAATAATTTTAAACACGATAAATAGAGAGGATGAATCACCCTAACATGGACACAGAAAACAATAACTACCTAATAGGTCTTTTATTTTATCTCCACATGATCTAAAACTAAAAAAAGTTTTGCCTTTAGTTATAGTTTAGATCTATTTGTTTAATATGGCCCAAAAACATTATTACAGCAGTACCATTGCCTTCCACCATCACTAGCCTACCACCATTACCATATCCTGCCACCAATACCAGCTTTTTTTACTGCTGCTGACCTAAAACTATAACCATCTGCTGGCACTACTACAGACCTGCTACATTACCATCTCATGCTGCCTCTCCTGCCTTATTCCAGTACTCTGGCACTGTCAAGGTTCAAGACCTCTTGTTTCTGCTGCTGCTATTTTGCTGCTTAATTCCAGCCTATGAAGGTGCTGCACATGTTTCTGGAAGCTATATTGCGCTTTTTGTCATTTATTTTTTGGTTAATTCCAGTGCTCCATCAATCAAGAAAATTTTTAGCTATCGTCTCTTTGAAATAATGGGGCCTGTACAATATTTCATAAAACATATATATTCTAAATTGTATTTAACCATAAAATCTGCTTCATCACTCATTCTTCCATTACAGCCTAGTAAAACCTTTTACCTGATGTGCAGCATGTGGGTGTAAAAATTCTGTCTCTTGTCTCTGATGTGGTACACTGTTATTTTTATTTCTTGATAAAAACTGCCCCTTCTCTCCGTCTTCCAATGCAGTCAAGTAAAAATGCTTACAGTACATAATCTGCAGCCAGTCTGTACAACATTTCTGACTCTTGTCTCTGACATAATACACTGTAATTTTATTACTGGATAAAACATGACTTGTCTTTCTCTTGTACACCTAGTGACCTAGTATAAACACTTGCATGATTTACAGTGTGTCTGTACAATATTTATGGCTTTTTTCTCTGAGATAATACACTGACATTTTTATTTCACAAAAAAAACTACCTCCTTCCATTGCAGACTAGTAAAACCTCTTTCATGATATACACATTTTCTCTGCAATGTTTTAGGCTCTTATCTCTGACATAAAACACTGTAATATTTATTTAATGATAAAAACTCATCTCATCTTGTCTCATTCCTTCCTCCTCAATTGCAGTCAAGTAAAATGCTTACATAATCTGCAGCCAGTCTGTACAATATTTCTGACTCTTGTCTCTGACATAATACACTGTCAGTTTCAATCTGGACTAAAGTGACTTGTCTTTCCCTCGTACAGTCCTGCCTACTCAAGCTACTAGTATACCCTCCAGCTACTGTGCTATTTGTCTGGCTATTTTCTCTGAAATATGGATCTGTAATTTTTATTTCAGCATAACAACTATCTCATCTCTGACATGTAGGGATGTGGCTTTGAAGTGAATTTGTGCACTCAGTGTTGACATTTCTGCACTAAAGGAAGACAAGCTATGCCATTAAACCTGTTTTGCCACTGTTTAACAATTGCTAAGAAATAGAGAGCTTTAGCTTTGTTTTTTCAAATATGTTTGGTAATCAAACATATTTGTTGCCATTGTCTTTATGAAATCCGGACTATGGAGTTTGTACAATACTTTTGGCCTTTGTCTCATACACTTGAAGTTGTATTTTACAATTAAATCTGATTCACACTCTCTCCCTCTCCCTTTACAGCCTAGTTAAACCTCCTATGTGATGTGCAGAGTGCCTGTGCAATAATTTTGGCTCTAATGTCTGATATAACACTCTGTCATTTTTATTTTTAGATAAAGACTAGCTTTTCCCTCTATCTTCCATTGTGCCTTGTAAAACCAATTAAATGATGTGCCTGTGCAATATTTCTGACTTTTGGCTCTGACATAATACATTGACACTGTGATCAGAATCACAGCAGAACGAAGAGACTGGAATTGGAGCTTGATCAGAGTTGACTGAGGAAAAGGTGATCAGGATCAGAGCAGGCTGAGGAAGAGGTGGTGAAGATTAGAGCAAGCTGGGAGATAGGTGATCTGGATCGAAGAAGGCTGAGGGGGGAGGGCGGGTTTGGCTGGGATTGGAGCAGGCTGAGAGAGAGGTGATCAGAATCAGAGAAGGGCGAGGAAGTGGTGATCAGAATGGGAGCAGACTGGGGGAAAGGTGGCCAGGATTGGAGCAAGCTGAGGGAGAGGTGGCAAAATCAAAGCAGGCTGAGGGAGAGGGGATGAAGATAGAAGCTGGCTGAGGTCAAAGTGACATAGCTGTGATCAGAAAAGGCTGGGGAAGTGGCTGCCACAATCAGAACATGCTGGGGGAGAGGTGACCATGATAATAGCAAGCTTGGGGAGAAGTGAGCAGAACTCGATCAAATTTGGAAAAAGGTGACCAGGATCAGGGACAGCTTAGGTGGAGTGACCTAAATTGGAGCAAGCTGGGGGAGAGGTGTCTGGGGTTGTAGCAGACTGGTGGAGAGAACTAGAGCAGCAGAGGTAACTGTAAACCCAGTTTGTTGTTACTAGATGTATGGCCAGGAGTGGGTAAATTCTCAGTACATTGTGCACTATTTCCCCACTGAAAATACACAGTCTGTGCAGGGATAATGAACATGAGGACCGAGTAGATTTTCTTAGTAATCCAGAACTTTTTATTATACATGTAATGCGTTACTGACAGTCTCACAATGTATGGGTGGCTAAGTGCTGCCCTTCCAGCCCCACTATCCTAGGATTTTGTGGACGATGTGTGTTTGTGACTTGGTGCATGTACCCTTGTCAAGCAACATCTCTTTTTGACCTTGCTGCCTTACACCTTTGGCCTTCATTTGTCTCTAGCACTTCTCTTTTTCTACTCTTTTGTCTTCTTCAATAAAGTAATGAGAAAGAAAGAAAAGACAAACACAAAGAAAAGGTATGCTAAGTTCCATTCTGCAGACCAGCCAATTACATTTCTCCTTACAGCAGCTTAGAACAGCCAGAACAATAAGTTCATTTATGATTGACTAATAATAGTGAGTGCTTTTCTTATACTGCTCTTCAAAATCTCTCAGGAAATGTAGAAAAATGAATGCAGTCTATAATGACATTTTGCTGAAGAGATGTTTAAACATGCGATAACCTGTAATCTTTATTTTATATTACATTCCCATTATTCCCTACCTGACCTCACACATTGTCCTCCAACTCCTGAGTGTGCAAAGCAATGTAAAATTACAGAGCCCTGTAGCTGTTTAGATATATTGTAAAGGGCTGTTAAAAACCAAACTGAAGGCATCCTTGAAAAAATGGTTTAGTACAATTCCATACAGCGCTACCCCCCTATGGGAGCCAGAGTTTACGATGGGTTCTCTGTTCCTTGCCTCAACCTCTTCAGTCCCTCTGACACATTGGGGGTCATTTACTAAGACAAATGTGCTGCGCCGGTTCACACTTTAATTGGTGCGCCGGAAAAATAATTGATTACACGTGTGAACCGGCGCACGCAGACGCGCAACGCAATAATAAATATAAAATCCAACTGGCGCTATGTTAAATACGATTTTCTCATTGATAACAGCGGACCCCCAATGCAATTAGTTTATTTCATCTAATTGGATGTGTCTTGCTAGGCAATTAGTAGCTGTTCTCAGTTAATTAACCCCTTTTGATGCTAATTATTTCTAATATATCTTTGAATGTTTTTTTTTCTTTATTTTAACCAAACCTTTCAATACATTACAAAGAACAGAGAAGTGTTTCTAAACACAATAAATTCATGTTTTCATATCTTTAAAGGTGACAATACACTGGGCAATCAGTTTGATCTTCCATAAATTAGATTTACTACAATTAGAAGTAATTCTTCCAGTGTGTCATCCTATTACCTATTTAGCATAAATGTCGAGTTGTACAGAGATTGTACAATCAGATTGTGTAGTGTATGACCATCTTAATTGCAAAATTTTGAATGTAGATGTGCCATGACCTACTTGTATGTTACAAAAATTTTTTGGTCCATTATGAGAACATGAGAACCCACCTTTTTCCGGCTACATGGATAGCCTTCAAGACATGCTAGACCAGGATTTTTCAAGCCTGTGCTTTTTTCATACATTACAGATTAGGGACAGTGCTGAAACCATTTTTATGCCTCCAGAATTTGGAAGTGTGGCATCTACCCAACTTCCCTCTGCTGGTGGACACAAGAAGCTACATATACAAACATGCAATGGAGCATAAATAGAACTAATCACATCACAGATTTTCATTTTTTTGGTTAAGTATCTGGGACAATTGTGTCCTGTCACTAGCTATTAAGTAAGATAGCTGCTTCAATGGACATGCCAGATGTGCGCAGCAGAACATGCCAAATCGCCCAATATTTTTCAAAATAGGGGCTCACATGTAGTATTGCCACACCCTTTAGGGCATGGCTGCTGTAGTGATTTCCACATGTGGAATGTCACCAAGGAACGAAGAAGTCACACTATATGGGGAGTTGCTTTAGGCTCAGCCCTCCTGCTCATGGCACGTCACTAGCTGGAATAATTCCTACTAGAAATTGATGATGTTAGGGTACAACTACCAGGCACACCCTTTCGCATACTTTATGACATAATACATGCATGGCTAGATTCAATCTAATAATTCTGGCTTTTAATTTTTACATGTCTCTATTGTCTAAATAATGGTGTAGGTTTATAGTTGACTGTGCTCATCTGAACTAGTTTTCCAAAAAGCACATTTAAGGATTGTCTTTGGCCCACAAAAGAGGTCAGCTTTAGGATCTTCTCAGTGCTAGGGCCCACACTGGGAAAAAACAAGATTTTGTATTTAATGTATTTCTCTTGTATCTATTTGGATATGTGTCTATTTGAGATGGAGAATGCTCACCCATATGCCCAGCTCTTTGCCAACATATGGCACCTCCACCTTTGTAAAGAAAAAGGTCTCTGATGTCCATTCCAGGTTATTTTATTCTTTTAAACACAGAAGCAATTACACAACATAGAGGAGAGGGATGTGGAAATAGCTGTGCTGCTTCCAAACCACCTCTGACGTGTCAGGGTGTTTACACAGGTCCGAGATGCCAATTCTTGCCTTGTGCCACAACGTATCCACTTTTCACAAATGAAGGTGAGTGGAGGATGTGAAGATGGCTTCCTCCCAACAGAATCCGTAAGCAGTACCACTTCTGTACAATGACATTGAGATATTAGTCACATTTCAGAATAGGCTTTCAATTAGTGCAGGCTAGTTAGAGGGAAATCACTTTATCATAGTTCAGGAGTGAAACAAACATATTAGTTGCAGACACATGCTGATTATTGAAGTATCTTTACTTCATGTGGGGCATACAGGACAATTTAGGTCCATGTCTGTCATTGGGCATGCTGGTGTGTGTAGTGTGCTACATCCATGACTGCTGTGTATATTTGTTTTTTGTTGATGTTAGCAGACAATCACAAAGTTAAAAAAGATGTTACTAATTTATGGAAATATGAACAGCTTTGCTTCCTTTGACAGGGAGCTGTGAATGGGCTCCAGGTGTCACATGGGTACTGGTTAAGGCACACACCTGTGACTCCAGACAGCCCTTCTGAACGGGTTTTCCAGGGTCCAACTTTTAAGCAAAAAGCTTAAGTGCTTATTTGGCTAAAGAACAAAAAAAATTACAAACAACAAAAACATAGCAGAAGTAATTTTATAATATACTCTCTCTAACAGAGGTACACACACAAACATCTGACAGCTGTTCTACTCCCTCTCCACTCCATGTCAGAAAAGAAACAATGCTTGACATTTATCTTGGGGTTGTGCTGCCCAGTGGCATCATGTTGATGACAGACTCCATATAATGCCAAGAACAGCTGTCAGACATTTCTTAGTGTCTGGGTCCATGTCATATAAAGATTTCAATGTGTTTTTTACTTCAAATTCACAACTAGGTATGATTACTTACATGTAAAGTATCTTCTGATCAGCTCAGCTCGAGTAGCCAATCCTGCCTCAGTACTCTCCCTTCTGGCGACTGCCGGCTGCAGGTATCATTACAAATAGGCTAGAAGGTCTTTAGAGCTGCTGAAACTAATAGCTCAATATAGACTATTTTCTGGCCATGGGGAGTGGGGGACATGTCGTTTTGAATTGTCCGTGCTTCTTTTCGGACACTGAAACTCCCCTTTTCCCCCCACTTTGTAGACCCTTTTCTGTGGGAGCCATTTGTTGCCAGAATCTGTGAGGGCCCAAGACTGCTGTGTGCCTCAATAGAATGTCCTGCCTGCCCTCTCTGATGTGTGCCCAAAGTCCTCCATGGAGTGCCAGGTCTGGACTCCAATGACAACAAGACCACCACACCCCCTACTCAGGACAGTTGACTTCTGAGTTTTTGAACCCTTCCACTCCTTATTTCTCCTTGCTGTGCCTTATTGCTACCCTGTGGACTAATTCCCCTTGTTGTGCCTTATTGCTGCCCTGTGGACTGTTTCCCTTTGCTGTGCAATGTTTGCACTTCATAGACTGGTATCCCTTGCTCTGCCATATTACTGCCCTAAGGATCATCTCCCCTTGCTGTGCCATATTACCGCCCTGAGGATCCCCTCCCCTTGTTGTGCCATATTGCTACCCAGTGAACTGTTTATCCATTCTGTTCCCCATTGCTGCTCCATGAACTGTTTATGTGTGCTGTGCCATATTGCCACCCTGTGGACTGTCTGTGCTGTGTGCTATTGCCACCCCCTCCCATGCACCGCCCATGCACCGAAGTTCCTTAATAAATGCCTGTGTGTCAGGAACCATGTGATGTGCCCCTGTATGCTCTCTCAGTGCTCCTAGTTCATCACACATGGGTACATTTTATAGCAGCCCACATTGGGGTTTTAATAAGAATGCACACTATATTGTCAAAAGTATTGTGACACCTGCCTTTTACACACACATGAACTTTAATGGCATCCCAGTATTAGGTCCATAAAGGTATGGACACGTGAGTATGGGGTAGAGGAACTTGACTGGACTGCACAGAGTCCTGACCTCAACCTGATATCAATACTTTTGGTCATTGATCCAAAACCAACAGCAAAACAAAGTCTTGAACTAAGTTAGCCCTAAAAAGCCTGGCAGCTAGCATTTTCAGAAAGCAAGCAATGGCTGCCAACAGTCAAAATTCAGCCTTGTTATCTGGATTATTTTCCAATCCATGGTCTGGCATTAAAATTGATCATATTCCCTCATCAGGCCTCTTAATATTTTTGTGAATAGTTCTGTGACTGAGCAAACCAATCAACATTCTGTTTTTATGTTTGGTATGGGATACCACATTTTGGGTGTTGTGAAATCATCTTGGAATTAATCTTATTTGTACCAATACTGAGTCAATGTAAAAGTAGTGGCCTAATGATGATGTGGTCATAATGCCATGTGCCAGGTCAGTCATTATACATAAAGAATACTGCATGGCTAGCAAAAAAAAATGTGCTCAGGTTTTCCCACACCAGAAATGAAAAAGTAAAAGAACCAATACAAAGGAGCTAGAAAATTATATGGATCAAGTTTCTTCCCCATAAAAGCATGTTTGGTGTAAATTGATCTGCTAGGTGAAGCCATCTGAACTAGAAATAAGAAATTACTAGTTCAGATGGCTTCACCTAGCAGATCAATTTACACCAAACATGCTTTTATGGGGAAGAAACTTGATCCATATAATTTTCTAGCTCCTTTGTATTGGTTCATCATTATTTGAAAAGATTATCACTCCATTTAGCATAAAGCAGCAAGTCAGGTTTGATCTATGGATTTCCATTATAATAACTAGCAAACAAACATATTCATTAAAAGGGGACATTTTTGCAGTGGGTTCTACTTTGTTTATTGTGGTCATTTCGTGCATGTGGAATATTTGTTGTAAGTTTTTTAATTTTTGTATGTTTATGTACTGTATGTGTTATGGAATAAAATGGATAGAGAGGGGAGTTGGGGGCAGTAAATCTCTGATACACTAATGTGACATAGAAAACACAGCCCAACAAAATAAATATTTTTTCTTGGTGCCTTTCTTTTTAGACCTGTTCTTGGGGTAGTTAGGGCGCTGATTCCGAAAATTGCATTGGCTAGATTATATCAGCTCTAGTTTCTTAGATATGGTCAAGTTTATATAATTTACTAGTTTGAAAATATATTGCTGATTAACTTGTTCTTCTGTTACCTAGTTGGTGTTTTTGCGTACAAGTTAGCAGATAAATTGAGAGTGTTTACGTACTTTCAACCAGTGGCGAAACTACCAGGGTCGCAAAGGTCACACTTCTGGTGTCTCGCCACCATGGGGGGGCCCCAAGCTGGCAGAAAGGGGGCCCACTGCAAAACACGTGAAAGGGCCCCACTGCAGGAACCAAGGTGGAACGGGGAGGGTAATGCTGTTTGAGGTGGACACTGTTTGCTAAATATAAATATCCCATTCATGGCCAATTACCTGCATATAAGCTTTCAAAATTAGCACTTTTAATTTTTCCTGTTTGGCTCCCATAGGCTCCAATGGGGTTCACCGTTCAGGTTAGGGGGGTGTTCGGGCCATCGCTAATATACACTTATTGGGAATTTTTTTTACCAAAGACATGTACAAAAATAAATTTTGGCCTAAATTTAATAAAAGGGGGCGTAGTTTATGCATGCCACTGAATGGACGTGTCTGAAGCGAGCTCCGTCCATGCACCGGCCTTAATACCTCTAGCAATGCCTACTAGAGCCTCTGGATCCCCCTCAGCACTTGGTAAGCGGTCAGGGAGAGGATCGGCCACAAAATTTTCATCCTCGAGCTCCATTAAAAGATTTTCCGCTGCTGAGAGAAGCACCCCAAGCATGCAGAGTGTGCAGGCCAGAGCCTTGGGATTCATCATATCCTTCTCCATACACGTGGCTTCACTCCGAGAGAGCTTCCTGGCCTCCTCCTGTGGCTCAGAGCTGATGGAAGACCCCGGCTTGCCTGCCGGCTCAGAAATGTCCTCCTTAGTGATCGGCTTAAAGAAAGAACTGGCAGGGATGTTTCACAGCCTGGAGAAATCTATGAAGAAAGAAATTACAGTGGTAAGGTCAGTTATGTCCCACCTGCTAGCCCGAGTAGAAAACATAGAGAAATGCTTAGACACACACACGAGGTCCCCATTAAAGAATTACAGGACACAGTCACTCAGCTGGCATTTTCCCATCGCTCCACTCTCTACAAGCTCGAGGACTTTGAAAATCGGAACCATAGAAATAATCTGCAAATCCGGGGATTACCAGAGGCAACCAAAGATAGCGACCTGGAGGTCACGATCTGTGGTATCCTGAACTCGATTCTGGGTAAACTGGTCACTGAACCCCTAAGACTTAATTGTATTCACGGTGTTCTCCAGCCACGCAAACTCTCAGCCAAACAGCCTAGAGATGTAATCTGCCACCTTCATTACTTTGAGGACAAGAATGCCATCATGATCAAGCTGCGTGGCACCCTGAGTATTGATTTTGATGGTGCTGTCATCAACATATTTCTAGATCTTTCTAAAGAAACCTTAGAAAGTCGCAGGGCGCTCAAATTATTTCTTGACCAGCTGAGGGCTGATGGTGCCACTTACAGATGGGATTCCCCTCCTGCTTAATTGCCACCAAAAGTGGACGCACGTCCACTCGACCTTCCTCAGCATGCCCCCAGTGGAGCTTCCTGGTTGGCAAGATCCTACCCCAGTGTTCTCTGTGACCCCGGAGCCCCAGTGGCGTGAAACCCCTTCAAAAAAGAAGCGCACAGCGACACCGGGATCATCTCAGAAAAATGGGTAAGATGTACTCAATTTTTACCCTCTTTGCACTCATCTGCCCACACTCAAGGGGCTACTGTTTTGTATATAAGTTATAAATGGCCTTCTAAATGCCATCTCCCTCCTTTGAGACCAGAGGCTTACAGGATGTTTCCAATTTACAAGCCGACCTCAATGCACTGTCTAATTGGGCGACTATGTGGCAGATGAGGTTTAATGTTGATAAATGTAAAGTTATGCACTTGGGGGCTAATAATATGCATGCATCATACATGCTAGGGGGAGTACAACTGGGGGAATCCGTGGTGGAGAAGGATCTGGGGGTTTTGGTAGATAATAAGCTCAATAATAGCATGCAACGCCAAGCTGCGGTTTCCAAAGCGAGCAAAGTCCTTTCTTGTATTAAGAGAGGTATGGACTCTAGAGAGTGAGATATAATTTTGCCTCTGTTCAAATCATTAGTAAGACCTCATCTGGAATATGCAGTTCAGTATTAGGCACCAGTCCTCAAAAAGGATATCAGGGAACTGAAGAAAGTGCAGAGAAGGGCAACCAATTTGATAAGAGGCATGGAGGAGCTCAGCTATGAGGAAAGATTAGAGGAACTGAATTTATTCACTCTTGAGAAGAAGAGAATAAGGGGGGATATGATCAACATGTTCAAATATATAAGGGGTCCATATAGTGATCTTGGTGTTGAGTTATTCTCTTTACGGTCAACCCAGAGGACACGGGGGCACTCTTTAGGTCTAGAGGAAAAGAGATTTCATCTCCAAATACGCAAAGGTTTCTTCACAGTAAGAGCTGTGAAAATGTGGAATAGACTCCCGCCAAAGGTGGTTCTGGCCAGCTCAGTAGATTGCTTTAAGCAAGGCCTGGATACTTTCCTAAATGTACATATTATAACTGGGTACTAACATTTATAGGTAAAGTTGAACCAGGGAAAATCCAATTGCCTCTTGGGAGATCAGGAAGGAATTTTTTCATCTGCTGTAGCAAATTGGAGTATGCTCTGCTGGGGTTTTTTGCCTTCCTCTGGATCAACTGAGGGTATAAAATTGGGTATATTGGATTGTACAATATTTTTTATTTTATTTTTGTTTTTAAGGTTGAACTGGATGGCGTTGTGTCTTTTTTCAACCTGACTAACTATGTAGCACAGTTACTGTTTTGAGATATTCCCCACTCCATTATCATAGTTACATAGTTAGTAGGGATGAGCTTCGAGTTCGAGTCGAACTCATGTTCGACTCGAACATTGGCTGTTCGCAAGTTCACCGAACAGCGAACAATTTGGGGTGTTCGCGGCAAATTCGAATGCCGCGGAACACCCTTTAAAAGTCTATGGGAGAAATCAAAAGTGCTAATTTTAAAGGCTAATATGCAAGTTATTGTCATAAAAAGTGTTTGGGGACCTGGGTCCTGCCCCAGGGGACATGGATCAATGCAAAAAAAAGTTTTAAAAACGGCCGTTTTTTCAGGAGCAGTGATTTTAATAATGCTTAAAGTCAATCAATAAAAGTGTAATATCCCTTTAAATTTCGTACCTGGGGGGTGTCTATAGTGTGTCTGTAAAGGGGCGCATGTTTCCTGTGTTTAGAACAGTCTGACAGCAAAATGACATTTTGAAGGAAAAAACTCATTTAAAACTACCCGCGGCTATTGCATTGCCGACAATACACATAGAAGTTCATTGATAAAAACGGCATGGGAATTCCCCAAAGGGGAACCCCGAACCAAAAAAAAAAAAAAAAAAATGACGTGGGAGTCCCCCTAAATTCCATACCAGGCCCTTCAGGTCTGGTATGGATATTAAGGGGAACCCCGGCCAAAATTTTAAAAAAAAAATGACGTGGGGTTCCCCCTAAATTCCATACCAGACCTGAAGGGTCTGGTATGGATTTTAAGGGGAACCCCGCGCCAAAAAAAAAAAAAAAACGGCGTGGGGTCCCCCCAAAAATCCATACCAGACCCTTATCCGAGCACGCAACCTGGCAGGCCGCAGGAAAAGAGGGGGGGACGAGAGTGCGGCCCCCCCTCCCTCCTGAACCATACCAGGCCACATGCCCTCAACATTGGGAGGGTGCTTTGGGGTAGCCCCCCAAAACACCTTGTCCCCATGTTGATGAGGACAAGGGCCTCATCCCCACAACCCTGGCCGGTGGTTGTGGGGGTCTGCGGGCGGGGGGCTTATCGGAATCTGGAAGCCCCCTTTAACAAGGTGACCCCCAGATCCCGGCCCCCCCCTGTGTGAAATGGTAAGGGGGTACATAAGTACCCCTACCATTTCACGAAAAAAGTGTCAAAAATGTTAAAAATGACAAGAGACAGTTTTTGACAATTCCTTTATTTAAATGCTTCTTCTTTCTTCTATCTTCCTTCATCTTCTGGTTCTCTGGTTCTTCTGGCTCTTCTGGTTCTTCCTCCGGCGTTCTCGTCCAGCATCTCCTCCGCGGCGTCTTCTATCTTCTTCTCCTCGGGCCGCTCCGCACCCATGGCATAGGGGGGAGGCTCCCGCTCTTCTCTTCTTCTTTTCTTCTCTTCTGTTCTTCTTCATTTTCTTCTCCGGGCCGCTCCGCAATCCATGCTGGCATGGAGGGAGGCTCCCGCTGTGTGACGGCGCTCCTCGTCTGACAGTTCTTAAATAATGGGGGGCGGGGCCACCCGGTGACCCCGCCCCCCTCTGACGCACGGTGACTTGACGGGACTTCCCTGTGGCATTCCCCGTGACGTCACAGGGAAGTCCCGTCAAGTCACCGTGCGTCAGAGGGGGGCGGGGTTCACCGGGTGGCCCCGCCCACCCGGTTATTTAAGAACTGTCAGACGAGGAGCGCCGTCACACAGCGGGAGCCTCCCTCCATGCCAGCATGGATTGCGGAGCGGCCCGGAGAAGAAAATGAAGAAGAACAGAAGAGAAGAAAAGAAGAAGAAAAGAGCGGGAGCCTCCCCCCTATGCCATGGGTGCGGAGCAGCCCGAGGAGAAGAAGATAGAAGACGCCGCGGAGGAGATGCTGGACGAGAACGCCGGAGGAAGAACCAGAAGAGCCAGAAGAACCAGAAGAACCAGAAGATGAAGGAAGATAGAAGAAAGAAGAAGCATTTAAATAAAGGAATTGTCAAAAACTGTCTCTTGTCATTTTTAACATTTTTGACACTTTTTTCGTGAAATGGTAGGGGTACTTATGTACCCCCTTACCATTTCACACAGGGGGGGGGCCGGGATCTGGGGGTCACCTTGTTAAAGGGGGCTTCCAGATTCCGATAAGCCCCCCGCCCGCAGACCCCCACAACCACCGGCCAGGGTTGTGGGGATGAGGCCCTTGTCCTCATCAACATGGGGACAAGGTGTTTTGGGGGGCTACCCCAAAGCACCCTCCCAATGTTGAGGGCATGTGGCCTGGTACGGTTCAGGAGGGAGGGGGGCCGCACTCTCGTCCCCCCTCTTTTCCTGCGGCCTGCCAGGTTGCGTGCTCGGATAAGGGTCTGGTATGGATTTTTGGGGGGACCCCACGCCGTTTTTTTTTTTTAAATTTTGGCCGGGGTTCCCCTTAATATCCATACCAGACCTGAAGGGCCTGGTATGGAATTTAGGAGGACTCCCACGTCATATTTTTTTTTTTAATTTTGGTTCGGGGTTCCCCTTTGGGGAATTCCCATGCCGTTTTTATCAATGAACTTCTATGTGTATTGTCGGCAATGCAATAGCCGCGGGTAGTTTTAAATGAGTTTTTTCCTTCAAAATATCATTTTGCTGTCAGACTGTTCTAAACACAGGAAACATGCGCCCCTTTACAGGCATACTATAGACACCCCCCAGGTACGAAATTTAAAGGGATATTACACTTTTATTGTTTGACTTTAAGCATTATTAAAATCACTGCTCCTGAAAAAACGGCCGTTTTTAAAACTTTTTTTTGCATTGATCCATGTCCCCTGGGGCAGGACCCAGGTCCCCAAACACTTTTTATGACAATAACTTGCATATAAGCCTTTAAAATTAGCACTTTTGATTATTCATGTTCGTGTCCCATAGACTTTAACGGTGTTCGCATGTTCGAACGAACTTTTTTCCTGTTCGCATGTTCTGGTGCGAACCGAACAGGGGGGTGTTCGGCTCATCCCTAATAGTTAGTAAGGTTGAATAAAGACACCAGTCCATCCAGTTCAATTTGAGTGAGTGTGGGTGTGTGTCTACAATTGTCCCTAACCCTGTACATGCCACACTCACATCAGTCCCTACCCTCAATCCAAGGTCCCCATTCATATACTAGGGCCAATTTTGGACAGAAGCCAATTAACCTACCAGCATGTCTTTGGAGTGTGGGAGGAAACTGGAGTACCCAGAGGAAACCCACGCGGGCACAGGGAGAACATGCAATCTCCAGGCAGGTAGTGTCATGGCTGGGATTCAAACCAGCAACCCTTTTTACTGCTAGGTGTGAGTGCTACCCACTACACCACTGTGCCGCCCAACATCTTCAATGTTCAGTATTGACTGTAATTTCTTAGTTACTGTTTTTCAGTTTTCCTCATTGCTAGAGGTTATTTCTTCTTGTTATTTTGCACTTATCAATTTGACTGTGTGCTGACGGGCCTAATGCCCCTAATGTTTTGTCTTTTTTATATGTTCCATGCCCCTCTGCTTTTGTGGTTGTGAGTGAGAGTTGCCTCTATAATTCCCTGTCTGGCTGCTCATTCTTTCCTTCCCCACAGGGACCACAGCAGTTTACTGCGTGAATGTTTTGTGATTCGCAGAGTCATAAGCTCTATACATCTGTCATACTTATTTATCTTCTTCCCTTCTCCTCCTTTCCTATTTTTGCTGGTATAGATGGTCCCGCGAGCTGAGAGCTCATGCACCACTGACACAATGGCTACTTTGAATGTTCTTTCATATAATGTAAGGGGTTTGAATTACGCCATGAAACAACACCAGGTAATGAGAGCGTTTTACATAGGTTGGACTTGATGGACTTGTGTCTTTTTTCAACCTCACCTACTATGTAACTATGTAAAACATGCTGCCTACTCCATTGCCTTTCTTCAAGAAATACGCCTAACGCACTCTACTTCTGTCAAACTTTCTTCATCCCAATTTCCAAAATGGTATTATGCTCTGTCTGATAACAATAAAGCTAAAGGAGTGGCTATTGGGTTTAGTGGGAGTGTGTCCTTTCAGCTTGATGAGACAATAGCAGATGATCATGGTCGTTTTCTTTTTCTTAAAGGGGTTGTAAAGATAAAAATTTTTTCACCTTAATGCATTCTATGCATTAAGGTGAAAAAACTTTTGACAGTACCGCCGCCCCCAGCCCCCCCGTTTTACTTACCTGACGCCTCGAATCTTCGCTGCTCGTCCTCATTGCAGCTCAGCCTGGTCGCTGATTGGCTGCAGTGGATGGATTGAAAGCAGCGCAGCCATTGGCTCGCGCTGCTGTCAATCACATCCGATGACGCGGCGCGCCGGGGGGCGGGGCCGAGTGATACAGCGAGCGGCTATAGCCGCCGGCTGTATCACGGGAGCGCGCCCGCAAGCACTCACCACCATGCGAGGGAGCTCGCATTAAGGTGGTAAATGCTTGCGGGGAGGAGCTGAAACAGCCGCCGAGGGACCCCAGAAGACCAGGTTCGGGGCCACTCTGTGCAGAACGAGCTGCACAGTGAAGGTAAGTATGATATGTTTGTTATTTTAAATAAAAAAAAAAATTACCTTTACAACCCCTTTAAGGGAACTATAGGCAACACCCAATGTAACTTGGCAAATATATAGTGTTCAAACAACTAGCCCGCCTATATGTCTCAAATCCTCACGAAACTGATTTCACCAAGGAGATCACTATCCTGGCAGGAGACATCAATATGCCGCTAGACCCCATTATGGATACCTCACAGGCAGGGTCGTTTTGGAATACCATTTAAGTGCTTGTCTTAAGTCAAAAAAAGACTCAATGACCTGCAATTGATGCCTGGTGCTTATTTCACCCCAAAGATAAGGACTATTCCTATTATTCCAAAACACACCACTCCTATTCAAGGATAGATAATATTTTTATGACCATTTCCTCCTTCCTCTCTTGCATTCTGCCTCCATATGTACTGCATCAATATCAGATCATGCACCTGCCTATATTAGTCTGCCCATTCCCTATTGTCACAGACCTAGCCAGAACAGAGGCTGTTGGAGAGGACTGTATGCAAGCCTGTTGCCTTTTGATTATGGGCCCTGGATTTTCAATGGAACAATACTCTTTGTGAGGTGAATGAGAAATCCAGTCTGAACTGTATTAATCGGACTCAGTCGTGTATATATGTATATATTGTATGGGGACTCCTTACTGTAGATTTGTGTCCCTGAAGAGGGAGGGGGGATTCCTCCAGCAGCCCCCTGCTGATAAGACTGATTCATTCTGCTGGGACACATCCTGTGAGGAGATGCTGGTGTTATCAACCTGTGTTTATGTTAATTGAGAGAGCTGATCACATTAGCCACCAGCCCTGGCTAGGAGACGAATGGTCTAGGCTGAGGAGGGGGGAGATTGTTGTTTGTATTGTTAATTGTAATTAACTCCAGCTATTGTGTTTATATTAATGTGTGAAGCTCGGTGCCCACAAGACTGTCATCTGGTCTGGGTACATTTTGTAGTAAATTAGCTCATGTTAATTAGGTTAGCTTTGAGTCATCCCTGCTGTATAAAGGTCTGTGAGATCTCAAAATAAAAGTAGTTCTGATGTACTCCAAGACTGGTGTTGTCTAGTTCTTGGGGTTCCTATAGCCAGATCCATTGGACTCGTGTTCCAGAACTTAGGAAGCGGTATATGACGGAAGCACTCAAGCGGAGTGTGGGACGTTCCGTGACACCTATCTAACCCCTTGCACCAATAATTGGAAACGTAATGATTCTCTCCTCTCTAATCCTACTGACATCTCCATCTTATCCTCATCTTTGACACAGTATTTCATAGAGAATATAATCTCCTGAAACTACCCCTTCTCTATTATGGGAGGCCCACAAGTCGACGATGAGGGGTAGACTGATTAAACTTGGTGCGAAGAAAAGAGAGGAGCGTGGTCAACACCTTAAAGAATTTTATGCAACAGGTTGCTGACCTAAATAAGAAACACAAATTATCCCTGCATACAACACACCTGGAGGCTTTTACACAAAAGAGAAGAACTCAAAGAAAAAAAAGAAGTTCCACCTTATCTCACAGAAAATGTGAGATCCCTTCGAGCAAAAAAAAAAAAACGCTTCCTTCATACCTAAAAAACTCCCCTCAGGTGAAATGCTCATGTTTCCCCCCCTTGACAAGGCTTTTAGGGAATTTTATGTCGATCTTTACAATGTCAAGGGTGACCTAGCATCTCTTCCCCGGCGGAGAAACGCAACTGTATATTTTCCTACCTAAAACAAGCAAAACTTACCAAACTCCCACGTAAGACTCTTAGAAAAATGGAAGCCGACTTCTCTGTCAAGGAATTTAAAAAAAGCATTAAAATCCACACCTTTAGGAAAAGCCCCAGACCCAGATGGGTATACAGTCTTGTATTATAAAACATTCAGTGACATCTTACTCCCTCGCTTAACAGCTTATGCCAACTCTATTTCTAATACTACAGGCCTACGTCTGGAATCCCTCTCTGCTCATATAACAGTTATTCCCAAACTGGGCAAAGACCCTACCAGCCTATTTCGCTACTGAACATGGGTACTAAACTATTTGCCAAAGTCATGGCCACTAGGCTACTTCCTCTTCTTCCCAAATGGATCACAGTGGACCAAACAGGTTTTATCCCTAATAGGGAAGCTAAAGATAACTCCCTATGCTCTCTCTCATTGATTCACTATGTTCACAGATATGCCCAGCCCACCCTTCTCCTCTCCACCGATGCTAAAAAAGTATGTGACAGGGTGCACTGTATTTTGGTCTGGGTCCCAAGATGTACCACCACATTTCCTCCCTCTACTCCCATCCCTCTGCACAAATTTGGATTAACGATCTACTAAGCGACCCCTTCACACTGCATAATGGTACTAGACAGGGCTGCCCCTTGTCACACCTACTATTTGCCATCCCATTGGAACCCTTCCTAGCCAAAATTAGACATAACGATAGCATTCAAAGGATCAAAGTAGGACGTAGAGTACATAAATATGCTGCTTACGCGGATGACATGTTCTTTATTCAACAGCCACAGATCTCATTGCCAAATTTAATGGCATACACTAAATCATTCTTAATATTTTAAAATAAATCTATCCAAGTCTGAGATCTTAAACATTAATGTTCTCCATTCGGAAGCTGACCAAATAAAACCTCTCTTTCCCTTCCATTGGCAGTCAGAGAACCTAAAATACCTAGGCATCCATCTTACCCCTCATCTCCACTCTCTCTTTAAACATAACTATATTCCTCTATTAAATAGCATGAAATCTGATCTCTGGAAATGGTCTTCCCTGTCCCATTTGTGGCTAGGTAAAGTAAACATTATAAAATTGAATATTTTACCTTGTATACTTTTTATTTTCCAAATGCTGCCTTTGGGTGTTCCTATAGGGTTCTTCTCTATACTGCAGACCATGATCTCTTGCTTTATTTGGAGGAACAGCACCCCAGAATATCCAGATTGATCCTATATCGCTGCAAGTGCTCTGGGGGGGCTGGCACTCCCAGACTTTAAAAAATACTACCATTCTATTGCTCTGTCACGTCTATCAGACTGGAAGTATGTTGGTAATGCCAAATTCTGGGTCCAATTGGAACATACTCTGAGTGGCACAGACTTATCCATCGTTCCATGGATACCCCGCTCCTCAAGAACTTTATCTTCTACTACCTCACTTCCAACTGTCTTCATCTTGGACATTTGGGACATTCTACACTTGGAACTATAACTCCCCTTTAATGCTGCTTCTACATCACAGCTACTTTCCACTCAGCTCCATGGACTCTGGCTTCAAATCTTGGTCACCTGAGGGTCCTCTTCTGCTTCATCACCTTCGTCAAACAAACACTCTCAAGCCACTTCTGAATATCTTAGGTCCAAAACCAATCACATTTATGGACAGTTGGAGGTATAATCAGCTACAACACTTCCTTCTTTACTTGCCTCGTCCACTACAGGGTCTACAGGATTTAAACCTAATTGAATCCATGTTTAATTACAAAAGATCCTCCATTTCACTGCTTTTCACAATTCTACAATGCTCTCACCAAGCTTCAGAACCCCTTATATCTGGATTACCCTGGTACATGGGAAGCCGACCTCAAATCTCTCCTTACCGACAAGCAAAGAGATAAGATACTGCAACTTGCTCATGTTTCCTTGATATCATACTAAATGGTGGAAACAAACTACAAATTACTCACCAGATGGCACTATACCCCAATTAAACTACACTGTATGTTCCCCTCTAGTTCTGCATTGTGTTGGAGGAATTGCGCAAACACTGCCTCTCACACCCATATTTGGTGGAACTGCCCTCTAATCCCCCCTTTTTGGGTCAGACATACTCAACCTCATAAATCAGATAGTGGGCCTCTCTCTCTCCCTTGACCCCTGGACAATTCTCCTTCATGGTACCCGAGAGGCAGTTGGGACATATAAACGTTCCCTCATTCCTCATCTATTGAACACAGCCAAGGCCCTCATACCTGCTTTATGGGGTCAACCTACAACCCCTTCAATGAAAAGTTGGCTACAAAAAGTTGGTGAAGTCTGCCTCTTGAAAGAACTCGCTCATATAGCTAGAGATAATGTCAAACGTCACACCACAATTTGGGCCCAATGGTTCGAATTGCACAGCCTAATGCAGTCTCTTAAGTAGGGGTGAGCTTTCTGTGCGGGTCGAACATGAGTTCCACTCGAATATTGGCTGTTCGCCCGTTCGGCGAAAACCGAACATTATGGGCCGTTTGAGCCAAATTTGAGCGGCGCGTAATGGCCCATAATGCACTGCGGGAGAGCAGTGCATTGCTGTATGATGATTGGCTAGAGCATGCACCATGACCTGCATGCTTTGGCCAATCACAGCGCCCTCAGCTAAGAGAGCCATAATTGGCAGGGTGCCTTTGGCCAATCATGGCTCAGGGGGACTAAGTCCACGCCCCACACTATATAAGGCCGCCTGCACGTTGGCCTCGTGTAGTGTGTTGTTGGCATGGATGGAGAGAGAGTGTCATTTAGATTGAGCAGGCAAGCAGATTATTTAGTTAGCTGCAGTGTATTTAATATATATATATATATATATATATATATATATATATATATATATATATATATCTCCACTGTATCCAGTTGAGCTAGATCTGACTGCAGTCCGTTCCTGGTGTCCTGTTTCTAATATACTTCAGGCAGGCAGGTGATTCAGTTAGCTGCAGTGTATTTAATATACAGTGGGGACGGAAAGTATTCAGACCCCCTTACATTTTTCACTCTTTGTTATATTGCAGCCATTTGCTAAAATCATTTAAGTTCATTTTTTTTCCTCATTAATGTACACACTGCACCCCATATTGACAGAAAAACACAGAATTGTTGACATTTTTGCAGATTTATTAAAAAAGAAAAACTGAAATATCACATGGTCCTAAGTATTCAGACCCTTTGCTGTGACACTCATATATTTAACTCAGGTGCTGTCCATTTCTTCTGATCATCCTTGAGATGGTTCTACACCTTCATATGAGTCCAGCTGTGTTTGATTATACTGATTAAACTTGATTAGGAAAGCCACACACCTGTCTATATAAGACCTTACAGATCACAGTGCATGTCAGAGCAAATGAGAATCACGAGGTCAAAGGATCTGCCTGAAGAACTGCCTGAGGAACTCAAGAGACAGAATTGTGGCAAGGCACAGATCTGGCCAAGGTTACAAAAAATTTCTGCTGCACTTAAGGCTCCTAAGAGCACAGTGGCCCCCATAATGCTTAAATGGAAGATGTTTCGGATGACCAGAACCCTTCCTAGAGCTGGCCGTCTGGCCAAACTGAGCTATCAGTGGAGAAGAGCCTTGGCGAAAGAGGTAAAGAAGAACCCAAAGATCACTGTGGCTGAGCTCCAGAGATGCAGTCGGGAGAAAGTTGTAGAAGGTCAACCATTACTGCAGCCCTCCACCAGTCGGGGCTTTATAGCAGAGTGGCCTGACGGAATCCTCTCCTCAGTGCAAGACACATGAAAGCCTGCATGGAGTTTGCTAAAAAACACCTGAAGGACTTGAAGTAGAATAGTAAAGTATCGAACCAGGCAGAACTTCAGCAATGCAGGTTTATTAACAGCTGATAACATACAGGTTTATGTTCAAAGTATTACAAGATACAGATCTAATTTATACAGTTTCTTAAAATGCAAGCTTATTAGATATAAATATTCTTATCCTCTAACCAAATTTAAACAATTGTGAATTGTTCTCACCTTGAACCAGAATGGGTCTTTTCTGCCAATTCTTGGGAACCTCTCACCTGATAGGGACCAGCCGATCTGCTGGTGGTCTGGTCCCCTCACAGAGTTCTGGGTTCCAGCTCGACCAAGTTCTTGAGGGAAATTCACCTGAGACCACATTCTGGAACAAGTTAAGAAGTCTTCTCTGACTCGTACGAGGAGACAAGTTATGGACAGATACTTGCCCATTGGTTCTGACCTCTATGACCCGTGCAATAGGGCAGCATACACAGAGTTCAGCCTTATGAGCTCCTATCTGACTTGTCCGAGGGGACAAGTTAGGACAGATACTTGCCCATTGGTTCTGACCTCTATGACCCGTGCAATAGGGCAGCATACATAGAGTTCAGCCTTATGAGCTCCTATCTGACTTGTCTGTCTAACAATTGCAGAGCTTGCATTTATATACTCTTTTACAAGTCTTATCTCAACTATCTGTCTTACATATGATTGGTCACTAAGATCTACGTCAAAGTAACCAACCATAAATCTGACACCTGTTCTACAACCAGATAAACTTAATTATTCCCAAAATTCCTATATGTTCATTAAAGTGATTTATAACTGTTTTTGTCCAATTAAAAACACCTGTATAGAGACAGTCTGGCACCCATCTGTGTTATCAAACTCTCTTTATCTTGTTAAGATTTAACTAGCTTCAAGGATGACAGATTTATGACATTTGGGAAAATGAACTTTCAATAACCCCACCAGATGTGTTATATGTCTCACTATATGTATGTATTTTAACAGTTTTAATGAGGGCACAAGCAGACCTTTGTTTGACCTTGTCAAACTTAATTTAATGTACTGTACATAACTTTAATTATTTCTAAACCACCTGTTTTCATATCTTTATCTGTCTTATTTATATGCATTTCAGACTTGAGACTTAATACATTTTCGAGAACACCTGTGTACAAGTACTTGTCATAAAGCAGAGGTCATTTAAAGTTCAACACTTATAAATGAAGACTTTCTAAATCTATGGAAAACACAGTATACATTATTAAAGATTAATAATTGTTGCTTTACTTATTGAATAATAATATTGATAAAACCACTACTATATAATAATAATAATAATAATAATAATAATAATAATAATAATAATAATAATAATAATTATCAATAAAATATATGCAAATCAATATATATGAAATACATTGGCTAATATGAGATTCCACAACAGACTCCAAGATGCTGACAAATAAGATTCTCTGGTCTGATGAGACCAAGATAGAACTTTTTGGCCTTAATTCTAAGCGGTATGTGTGGAGAAAACCAGGCACTGCTCATCACCTGTCCAATACAGTCCCAACAGTGAAGCATGGTGGTGGCAGCATCATGCTGTGGGGGTGTTTTTCAGGTGCAGGGACAAGACGACTGGTTGCAATCGAGGGAAAGATGAATACGGCCAAGTACAGGGATATCCTTGGCGAAAACCCTCTCCAGAGTGCTCAGGACCTCAGACTGGGCCGAAGGTTTACCTTCCAACAAGACAATGACCCTAAGCACACAGCTAAAATAACGAAGGAGTGGCTTCACAACAACTCTGTGACTGTTCTTGAATGGCCCAGTCAGAGCCCTGACTTAAACCTAATTGAGCATCTCTGGAGAGACTGTCGCTGACAGTCAGGAGCTTTTTTGCCTGTGAGTCTCACTAGTGTATCCCTAAATTTAGAGCCCAAAATAGCAAATCGAAGGTACACTAGTGAAGAGGCCTACACGTTTCTGAGCATGACAGATAGTGAAGAGGAAGTCACTCATCTGTCAGATTCAGGCTCAGAATACGATACTGTAGAGGACAGCGGCTCCATGACAGATAGCTCTGACGACGGAGTTGTGGTCCCTGCTAAGGTCAGGCGTACCAGACCCCAATCTTCTTCTTCTGTCCTTGAAGTGCAAGAACCGCAGGTCCCTCGTATGGAGCAGAGAAGTACTAGCGCCGCTATTCCTTCTAGTGAACTGGCAAGCACCAGTGGCCTAGTACACCCTGGTCGTACATCCAGCACTGCAGTAACACTTGGTGACGTGGCGAGTCCCATAAGTGCAGTTCAAGCTGGTGAGGTGGCAAGCACTAGCAAGCTGCCACCAAGAAGATGAACACAGACCCGTTGTGCCCATAGTGCCCTTCCTGCTGCATTCACCAATCCGAATTGGGTACCCACCACTTCTGCAGTACCCGTACTGCCCCCATTCACTGGCCAACCCAGAATTCAGGTGGAAACAGTTGATTTTACGCCACTGGATTTTTATTCACTGTTTTTCACCGAAGATCTCTATAGATCTATTGTGGACCAAAGCAATTTATACGCTGGTCAACACATCGCCGCTAATCCCCAGTCCTCCCTTACCAGAGATTGGAAACCAATTACGGTTTCCGAATTTAAGCTTTTTCTGGGCCTTTCCCTCAACATGGGCATAAATAAAAAGAGTGAGTTGCGGTCATATTGGTCCACTGACCCAATTTACCATATGCCCGTGTTCTCTGCTTCCATGGCCAGGGCACGATACGAGCAGATTTTACAGTTCATGCATTTCAACGACAATGAACTCTGTCGTCCTCGTGGAGACCCTGAATACGATCGGCTCTACAAAATTCGGCCCCTCGTAAACCACTTCAACCAACGTTCTGCGTTGATGAGTCCCTGATTAAATTTTCTGGCCGCTTGTCATTCAAACAGTACCTTCCCAGCAAGCGTGCCAGATACGGGGTCAAGATGTATAAGCTCTGTGACAGAGCCACAGGCTATACATGTAATTTTATGGTTTACGAGGGCAAAGATAGTCACGTAGAGCCGACAAACTGCCCTGACTACATAGGAAGCGCTGGCAAGATAGTGTGGGACTTGGTGTCACCCTTATTCGGAAAGGGGTACCATTTATATGTGGACAATTATTACACGAGCGTGCCACTTTTTAGTCACCTTTTTGATCATCACATTGGAGCATGTGGCACCGTGTGACCTAGTCACCGGGGCTTTCCTCAGCGGCTTGTAGATTCCCGTGGGGGAGAGAGCCTGCTTGCAGTGTAATAATTTGCTCGCTACGAAGTGGAGGGACAATATGAATGTTTTCGTTTTGACCTCCCTTCATGCAGACACGACGGTGCAAATTACTACGGCGACTGGTGTTGTGGAGAAACCCCTCTGTGTCCATGAATATGACCAAAATATGGGAGGGGTGGACTTCAACGACCAGTTGTTGGCGCCTTACCTAATTGCCCGTAAGGCCAGACGCTGGTACAAAAAAGTGTCTGTATACTTATTTCAATTGGCTTTGCTGAACGCTCATGTGCTATACAGAGCTTCAGGACGGACTGGATCCTTCCTTAAATTCCAGGGAGAGATCGTCAGAGCCCTTCTGTATCCAGACGGTGCTCCACCTCACCTTCCCCAACCAAATGCAGTAAGCCGGCTGCATGAGAGGCATTTTCCTTATGTCCTCCAGAGTACCCCTACCCAATGAGCCCCCCAAAGAAAATGTTGTGTCTGCAGAAAGCGCGGATTTAGGCGTGACACACAGTATTATTGTTCCTCCTGTCCTGGCAATCCTGGTCTTTGCATTGGTGAATGTTTTGAACGATACCATACACTAGTTGAGGTTTAGCGTAGGGTACAGCATTGCACAGACTAGGACACACTTTCACAGGGTCTTCCAAGATGCCATCGCATTTTGAGAGACCCAAACCTGGAACCATTACAGTTTTAAAAGTTACAGTTATAAAAAAAAATGTAAAAAAAAAAAAAAAAATACACAAAAAAAATATAAAATAAAAAAAAAAAAAAAATAGTTGTTGTTTTATTGTTCTCTCTCTCTCTATTTTCTCTCTATTGTTCTGTTCTTTTTTACTGTATTCTATTCTGCAATGTTTTATTGATATGTTTTATCATGTTTGCTTTTCAGCTATGTCATTTTTTTTATAGTTTACTGTGTTTTAACCATTTTTTTGTTTTCAGGTACGCTATTCAGCTGCAGCGCGGATTTATTTATCTTGACAGCAACAGCGTTTGCTCCCACGATACATAAAGCCGTGACTCCAGCGCTGTCGGAGTTGATTTCACCACCACAGTTACATACTTCAGCATATATGCCGAAGTGTGGGGGCAGCAGTGGGTGGAGGAGCTATTTGCTCCTGCCTTTTGCGGGAGGATGGCCCCATGCTTCGGCATGTATAAACGGTGCATGTATGCCCATCATTAGAAGTGGGTGGATGAAGGGAGGTATTCTAATGGTGGGCATACCCACCGATCAATATCTTTTTTTCGTTCAGCCCACAAGCTGCATGAAAAAAAGTTTACAATATATGCCCAACAAGGACCAGCAATGTACTGGTATGTTGCTGGACTTTGAGTGGTTATACCAGAATGATTCCTGCAGGTTTAGGTATAATCTTGGTATCATTCTTTTCAGCCAGCGGTTGGCTTTCATGTAAAAGCAATCCTAGTGGCTAATTAGCCTCTAGACTGCTTTTACAAGCAGTGGGAGGGAATGACCCCCCCCCACCGTCTTTTATGTTTTTCTCTGGCTCTCCTGTCCCAACAGGGAACCTGAGAATGCAGCCGGTGATTCAGCCAGCTCACCATAGAGCTGATCAGAGACCAGAATGGCTCCAAACATCTCTATGGCCTAAGAAACCAGAAGCTACGAGCATTTCATGACTTTTTGCCAGATGTAAACAGTGCCATTGGGAAATTGGGAAAGCATTTTATCACACCGATCTTGGTGTGGTCAGATGCTTTGAGGGCAGAGGAGAGATCTAGGGTCTAATAGACCCCAATTTTTTCAAAAAAGAGTACCTGTCACTACCTATTGCTATCATAAGGGATATTTACATTCCCTGAGATAACAATAAAAATGATTAAAAAAAGTAAAAATGAAAGGAACAGTTTAAAAATAAGATAAAAAAGAAAAAAAATAATAAAGAAAAAAAAAAAAACCACCCCTGTCCCCCCCTGCTCTCGCGCAAAGGCAAACCCAAGCGTCGGTCTGGCGTCAAATGTAAACAGCAATTGCACCATGCATGTGAGGTATCACCGCGAAGGTCAGATCGAGGGCAGTAATTTTAGCAGTAGATCTCCTCTGTAAATCTAAAGTGGTAACCTATAAAGGCTTTTAAGGGCTTTTAAATATGTATTTAGTTTGTCGCCACTGCACGTTTGTGCGCAATTTTAAAGCATGTCATGTTTGGTATCCATGTACTCGGCCTAAAATCATCTTTTTTTATTTCATCAAACATTTGGGCAATATAGTGTGTTTTAGTGCATTAAAATTTAAAGAACTGTGTTTTTTCCACAAAAAATGCGTTTGAAAAATCGCTGGGCAAATACTGTGTGAAAAAAAAAAAATTAAACACCCACCATTTTAATCTGTAGGACATTTCCTTTAAAAAATGTATAAGAAAACTGGAAACGGGAAAAGTGGGACTTTAAATGAGGTGTGCAAAGAGGGCCAAGGGATCAGTCACCATATAACAAACCATTTATTGATAAACAATAGCCTAGTGGCACAGTATTATTCCAAAATGTGCATCATACAATCAGGTGTTGTACATATACATCCTTATATATACACATGGTAAATAGAAATGACAAAACCCAAATGGTGCAGGGCAAGAGATGATTAAAAAGTTGTAACATCCATAAAATGCACACAATTACAGCATTAATATAAGGAAACCTATAGGTTTATAGCCCTGGTAAAAACATATTGATGTGGTGCATGTAGTAAGACCGACGCGTTTCGTGTATCAAACACTCTTCAGGGGCAATTAAGCACCAACATCTGAAGACAAAAAATAAAAAAAAAAGAGAAAAAAGCATAATAAGTAAAATTGATAGTGCATAAGGAAAAAGAGGTATGCATATAGGGGAGGCAGAGAGCCATACTTCCCCAATGTATACTCACTTAGCCGAGAGGTGCAAACTCCATGGGTTCCACAGTCACAGGCCACCGACTGAGTAAGGTCCGGGAGCTGAGGGAGGAGCACTCAGACAGGGGGAGAGAGAGAGCGCCAAGCACACACAGAGGTTCCCCATGGAGTAGTGTGTCCACACTGGTATGTGGGGGGGAGTAGGTCTGCAGTGATAATAAAAATAATGTGTATAAGGTATGCTCCTAGGTTAACCAGAGCCCCCAATCACAAAGTAAATGTGATAAGACATATGAGCATGTAATAACCCCCTTACCTATGGGTAGTGGATGCTAATCACCTGTATCCTACCCAGTGATGGACGTGCTGCCTGAAGGTGGACTAGCAAAGAAATGGGGGCCCCTTATGTGCACCTAGCCACTCCCCCCCAAAGCCGGGAAACTCCCCCCAGCGTCACTCAGTGCAGACACCAAGCGAACCGAAGCCTCCTCCAGCGCAGCGGCACTGGCCGCCCACAGCTGCTGGGGACGCCGCCGTCCACGTATCCGCACAGGAAGTAAACACAACACCGACAGCGGGACGGACGTCACGCGTATGGCGTGGAGGAGTGACGCCGACGCAGGGAGGGGAACCCGCCCCGATCCCCCGTCACCCACAGGGATGACGAGGAGAGGAGGGGAGGGGGGAGGGACCCCACCATGCGTCGCAGCTCCCGGACACCGAGACAAGGGGGTAACCATGGAGACGTGGACTCCCTGTCAGAGGTGCACTACAAGACTGCATCAAATGGGGAAAAAGGCATGTCGAGTCTATGGAATATTTTATATTGTGACACAAGTTGCTGGAAAAAGAAACATTTTTTTTTTTTTGCACAAAGTTGTCACTAAATGATATATTGCTCAAACATGCCATGGGAATATGTGAAATTACACCCCAAAATACATTCTGTTGCTTCTCCTGAGTATGGGATACCACATGTTAAGGACTTTTTGGGAGCCTAGCCGCGTACGGGACACCGAAAACCAAGCACCGCCTTCAGGCTTTCTAAGAGCGTAAATTTTTGATTTCACTCTTCACTGCCTATCACAGTTTCGGAGGCCATGGAATGCCCAGATGGCAAACCCCCCCAAATGACCCCATTTTGGAAAATAGACACCCCAAGCTATTTGCTGATAAGTATAGTGAGTATTTTGCAGACCTCACTTTTTGTCACAAATTTTTGAAAATTGAAAAAAGAAAAAAAAAAAAAATTTTCTTGTCTTTCTTCATTTTCAAAAACAAATGAGAGCTGCAAAATACTCACCATGCCTCTCAGCAAATAGCTTGGGGTGTATACTTTCCAAAATGGGGTCATTTGGGGGGGTTGTGCCATCTGGGCATTTTATGGCCTTCAAAACTGTGATAGGTAGTGAGGAGTGAAATCAAAACTTTACGCCCTTAGAAATCCTGAAGGCGGTGCTTGGGTTTCGGGGGCCCCGTAAGCAGCTAGGCTCCCAAAAAGTCCCACACATGTGGTATCCCCATACTCAGGAGAATCAGCAGAATGTATTTTGGGGTGCAATTCCACATATGCCCATGGCCTGTGTGAGCAATATATCATTTAGTGACAACTTTGTGCAAAAAAAAAAAGTTTGTCATTTTCCTGCAACTTGTGGCAAAATATAAAATATTCCATGGACTCAACTTGCCTCTCAGCAAATAGCTTGGGGTGTCTACTTTCAAAAATGGGGTCATTTGGGGGGGTTTGTGCCATCTTGGCATTCCATGGCCTTCAAAACTGTGATAGGTAGTGAGGAGTGAAATCAAAAATTTACGCCCTTAGAAATCCTGAAGGCGGTGCTTGGTTTTCGGGGCCCCGTACGCGGCTAGGCTCCCAAAAAGTCCTAAACATGTGGTATCCCTGTACTCAGGAGAATCAGCAGAATGTATTTTGGGGTGTAATTCCACATATGCCCATGGCATGTTTGAGCAATATATCATTTAGTGACAACTTTGTGCAAAAAAAAAAAAAAAAATTATCACTTTCCCGCAACTTGTGTCAAAATATAAAATATTCCATGGACTCAACATGTCTCTCAGCAAATAGCTTGGGATGTCTACTTTCCAAAATTGGGTCAATTGGGGGGGTTTGTGCCATCTTGGCATGTTATGGTCTTCAGAACTGTGATAGGTAGTGAGGAGTGAAATCAAAAATTTACGCCCTTAGAAATCCTGAAGGCGGTGCTTGGTTTTCGGGGCCCCGTACGCGGCTAGGCTCCCAAAAAGTCCTAAACATGTGGTATCCCCGTACTCAGGAGAAGCAGCAGAATGTATTTTGGGGTGTAATTCCACATATGCCCATGGCATGTTTGAGCAATATATCATTTAGTGACAACTTTGTGCAAAAAAAAAAAAAAAATTGTCACTTTCCCGCAACTTGTGTCAAAATATAAAATATTCCATGGACTCAACATGCCTCTCAGCAAATAGCTTGGGATGTCTACTTTCCAAAATGGGGTCAATTGGGGGGGGTTGTGCCATCTTGGCATGTTATGGCCTTCAGAACTGTGATAGGTAGTGAGGAGTGAAATCAAAAATTTACGCCCTTAGAAATCCTGAAGGCGGTGCTTGGTTTTCAGGGCCCCGTATGCGGCTAGGCTCCCAAAAAGTCCTAAACATGTGGTATCCCCGTACTCAGGAGAAGCAGCAGAATGTATTTTGGGGTGTAATTCCACATATGCCCATGGCATGTTTGAGCAATATATCATTTAGTGACAACTTTGTGCAAAAAAAAATTGTCACTTTCCCGCAACTTGTGTCAAAATATAAAATATTCCATGGACTTAACATGCCTCTCAGCAAATAGCTTGGGATGTCTACTTTCCAAAATGGGGTCAATTGGGGGGGGGGTTGTGCCATCTTGGCATGTTATGGCCTTCAGAACTGTGATAGGTAGTGAGGAGTGAAATCAAAAATTTACGCCCTTAGAAATCCTGAAGGCAGTGATTGGTTTTCGGGGCCCCGTACGCGGCTAGGCTCCCAAAAAGTCCCACACATGTGGTATCCCCATACTCAGGAGAAGCAGCTGAATGTTTTTTGGGGTGCAATTCCACATATGCCCATGGCCTGTGTGAGCAATATATCATTCAGTGACAACTTTTTGTAAATTTTTTTTTTGTCATTATTCAATCACTTGGGACAAAAAAATATATATTCAATGGGCTCAACATACCTCTCAGCAATTTCCTTGGGGTGTCTACTTTCCAAAATGGGGTCATTTGGGGAGGTTTTGTACTGCCCTGCCATTTTAGCACCTCAAGAAATGACATAGGCAGTCATAAACTTAAAGCTGTGTAAATTCCAGAAAATGCACCCTAGTTTGTAGACGCTATAACTTTTGCGCAAACCAATAAATATAAGCTTATTGAGATTTTTTTTTTACCAAAGACATGTGGCCGAATACATTTTGGCCTAAATGTATGATTAAAATTGAGTTTATTGGATTTTTTATAACAAAAAGTAGAAAATATCATTTTTTTTCAAAATTTTCGGTCTTTTTCCGTTTATAGCGCAAAAAAAGCTCTATTTGTGGGAAGAAAAGGACGCAAATTTCACTTGGGTACAGCATTGCATGACTGAGCAATTAGCAGTTAAAGCGATGCAGTGCCAAATTGTAAAAAGTGCTCTGGTCAGGAAGGGGGTAAATCCTTCCGGGCTGAAGTGGTTGAATAGGGCACCTTGCGCCGTGATTCGATGGCGTGCGGACATGCCCACGCTGACGTGCACTCATTCGTATGAGAGTGCTAACGTGTGTGCCTGGTCCGGGGCTCACTCGTTCGTGCCGCACGTCTAGCTGGCGCATGGAAACGAGCATTTGTAATGGTTCTCTGACACCCACTCTATTTTTGTTAATCAAAGGCTTTGTGACTTGGCTTTGGAAACAAATTTTGTTCCTTGTCAGCTGGTTTTGTGTAAGATGACATTAGTGTCCATGTTTACTCAGCTTCAATACAGGATTCTGTTTCTTGATTTTAGCCTTCCAATGGGTCATATAACTTAATCAACTATTTTTATTGGGAGGGGAAGTGCTCTCTTGGAGCGCTGACCCAGTTTAAAGTCTAAATGAAAAAATATGATATTTTGATGTGTCTCTGCCATGACAATAGGCTATCATGAGGTTAGCCCAGCAGGTTCTCAACCTGGGGGTCGTGACCCCCTGGGGGGTCAATTGCCGATTTGCCAGGGGATCACGAATGCTGGCCAAGATGGACCCGAAGTTACTGTGTTATGCCAGAGTCTGTCCGTCTCAGCCAGCGAGATGTCACTTCTGGGAGAGGAGAGACCGCACGGAAGTGATGTTCCGTCAGCGCCATCTTGGTAATCTAGTCCGCAGTCAGGCTACACTTAGAAGTCGGCAAGCGGACATCTTTTTACACCCACCAAAGTCTGCTTGCTGAGGACGAGTCTACCACAATGGAGGCAACGAAACTAAACACAGATGGCTTGCTGATTCTGACGGAACACCAGTGATCTGGTAAGTCTGAGATAGCATTTTTGTACATCAATTGCCGCCACTGTGCCATGAAACACCGTCACTGTGCCATCAAACGCCGCTACTGTGCCATCAAACGCAGCCACTGTGCCATCAAACGCAGCCACTGTGCCATCAAACGCCACCACTGTGCCCATCAATTGTCGCCACTGTGCCCATCAATTGCCGCCTTTGTGCCATCAAACGCAGCCACTGTGCCCAAATGCAGCCACTGTGCCAATCAAACGCAGTCACTGTGCCATATCAAATGCTCCCACTGGACCATCAAATGCTGCCCCCGTACCATATCAATGCTCCCACTGTGCCCCGCCGCCCGCTGTCTGCCCAGCACTTACCCTGTCTCTTAGTGGGGTATTTTATTCATTTGTATCTTATATGATAAATAAATATTTTGCGCTGTATATTACAGATTTTGTTTTTGTGATTAATCACTACGCTTTAAGATGTTAAATTTGTAGAAATGAAAATAAGTCCTGCATATCAGATATTTATATTTCGATTCATAACAGTCGCAAAATTACAGCAATGAAATGACCAACGAAAATAATTTTACTGTTAAGGGTCCCCACAACTTGGGAAATTTTATCAATGGGTCACGGCACTAGAAAGGTTGAGATCCACTGGGTTAAAAAAATGTCTTGTATGGTTTTGGAGGGGAATATCAGACCCTTATCACGGCATGCAGCCTGGCAGATCAGGAAGGGGCGAGTGAGAGCCTCCTCCCTCCTGAACCATACCAGGCCACATGCCCCCAACATAGGGGGTGTGTGTGTGTTGGCGTAGGGGGGCCCAAACCACCCCGGCCCAAAGCATCTTGTTCCCATGTTGATGGGGACAAGGGCCTCTTCCCCACAACCCTGGGCTGTGGTTGTGGGGGTCTGCGAGCAGGGGGCTTATCGGAATCTGGAAGCCCCATTTAACATGTAAATACGTATCGGGTACATAGTACCCCTACCCATTCACCAAAGAATGTCAAAAAGTAATAAACACAAGAGACAGTTTTTGACAAATCTTTTATTAAAAAATAAAAAAATAGTATCCCTCAATGTAAATCCATCATCAATCATGCCGCCCGCCTGCTCTGTGCTTTGAAATCTCTTATATATGCAAGGGACGGGGCCCACCTGGCTACGTCACCCAGTGGCCCCGCCCCCTTGTGAAGTCACATGCTGTTGGAAGGCAACATGGTTTAATATCATATTTCTGGTTGATAAAAGAAAAAAAACCCTAAGGTCAACGCTGCGCTAGATAGAAATCAGCAACTAAAAATAAATAATGAAAGTGTTATAAGTGTAAAGCAGCCAGGACCTAAAGTTCAATACCAAAAAACTTCCAATAGGATAAACAACACAGCAAGTGCAGCGCTAATAGTGATGTAAAATATGATATTGTTAGGATACTAAAAATTGTGGAATAATGAAAAAACAGTGATACATACAATGGTAAGTGAAATAAAAAAATAAAAAAATAACTATATAAAAAGAAGAAAAAAGAAAAAATATTTCAAAAAGATAAAAGGGAAAAAGAAGAAAACTAAAGCAATGTCCCATAATGATCAATGAGAAAATCCATAAGCAATATGCCTCCACAGGAAAAAAGATGAATTGGAGGAAACAGAAGCTGTGACACCAATCTTCCCAATGCAAAACCAATTTGTGTTCAGGTCAACACCCAAAGTGAGGTAGCTTGCTTACCAAAAAGCCATGACTGCTGCCAGCAGTCTCGCCCAGCACAGGGAATTTAAAAGTCTCCCCAGAACTTAAGATCAGCTGATCTTTCTATTGTTGTGTGTCCACCTGGTCTTCTCTGGTATGACGCGGTATGGTGTGGAGAAGTTATGTGAAGCTTGTTTTCATCAGTGGATGGGTATAATTCACTTCTGATGTGGCCGGCAAATCAGCAGCACCTCCTCGTTGCTGGTTGATACCAGGCCTGGAATGTAACAAAGTTGCACATCAAAGCTTTGTAGCATATCTGAAAGAAGAGATCAGGCCTCCATCAAGGCTGAACAGAGCTTGGCTCCGGACCGTCTGATGGTATAATGCTATGCAAGCAAGCTTGAAAGGGACCATAGCTGACAAGATGATTGATGAATGTCCTGCTACAGAAGATCAAAGGACCAAAAGGCATTGAAGATACCTAGCTACCCCTAGAGGCCAATACAGCAGGACGGACAGTAATATAATGTATTAAAAGGACTACCTCTTGACAATATCTCATTGGACAGGAGGCTAGTGGGGGTGGTTATGAATGGGTCTGAATGAATGTGTAAAAAGGGCACACAGGAGGGAAATCAGCCCCTTTTCGCTCTTGGCTCATGCCTAGTGGCTCTCTGAGCCACATGGCTAGCTCTCTACCATTTTTGAGCCTCATGGCTTTCTCGCTATCATCATCAGGAGACCGCGTGATAAGTATCTTTGATGTTCTTGTGTTATATGTTCTGATGTTAAATGCTTTGTAATATCTTTCTTTAGTATTTTCATGTTAGCATTTTTCTATTTTCTTGGGAAATAAATAAGACACTGTTTTATTAAGCAGTGTGCTTGTTTTAATAGTTAACCTTATATTATTGTGATATCAATAGTAACTATCAGAGTTTTAATAGACTAGCTAATTAGGACAGGCAAGTTAATAGGAATAGACAAATTAATACATATATGTAATAAATAGAGGGAATCCGTAATCACCCTTGAATAATAATATTTACCCGATACCCATTCACATGGGGGGGGGGGGCTGATCTGGGGAGCTTCCAAATTCTGATAAGCCCCAGGGTTGGTGGGAAGAGATCCTTGTCCTCATCAACATGGGGACAAGTAGCTTTGGGGTTGGGGGGGCAGCCCCAAATCACCCAACCTCTTTTGTTGAGGGCATGTGGTCTGGTATGGTTGGGGGGGGCGCTCGTCCCCCCCTTTCCTGACCTGCCAGGCTGCATGCCCAGATAAGACCTGCCAGGCTGCATGCCCAGATAATGGTCCGATATGGATTTTGGGGGGACCCCCACACCATTTTCTTTAAAATTGTGGCGTGGGGTCCCCCCAGTCCATACCAGTCCCAAAGGGTCTGGTATGGACTGGGGGGACCCCACACCGTTTTTGTATTCGTTCTTTCAATAACCAGGTGTCGACAATTGTAACTGCAAAAAATGTAAATGGGATTAGACTAGTTTTTTTTCTTGAGAAATGTCATTTACTTTTGCTGCAGCATGTTTTATGCATGCTACAGATGCACCACTTTATGGGTACATTAAGGGGACCCCTCAGGCACCATATTTAAAGGAACTTTTCATTTTTATTGTTGCACTTTAAACATAATTTTTTATTGAAACATGTCCCCCCAGGTCCCCATATCCCATTTATGGCCAATTACCTGCATATAAACCTTCAAAATGGGCACTTTTAGTTTTTCCTGTTTGGCTCCCATAGACTCCAATGGGGTTTGCCATTTGGGTTAGGGGTTGTTTGCCCATCGCTAATATAAACCTATTGGGATTTTTTTTTTTTTTTACCAAAGTCATGTAGAAGAATACATTTTGACCTAAATTTAATAGAAGAGAACTATGAGTTTTGGCTTTTTTGCAGATTCATGCTTACCTAGGTGGATGTAGCATCTGTCCCCCCGCGCCTTTGCACTGGGAACTGAGCGATCGAACACCATCGATCACTCGGTTCTCACACTTTCCCGAGCAGAGAGCTGCAGACTGTCAGTGACAGCTCTATGCTCTGCCCCCTCCTCGCTAATTGGAGAGCTGGGCTATGGAGGGCAATTGTCTTTCTTTTTATATAATAAAAAACCCAGTAGTGCCACCAAAAGGAAGCTCTACTTGTGTGAAAAAATTATATAAATTAAATTTTGGTACAGTGTTGCATGACCATGCAAGTTGAAGTAACACTGTCATGAATCAGGTGTGACCAGAACTGCGTGTACAGCAACAGAGGAAACCAAACGCATGTAAAGTGAAAATAGAGTAATTTATTAAAGTAAGTGAAATATAAAAACAAAACACCTCCAATACAACACAGTGCACAACAAACCAACTACCAGGCAGAGACCCACAAATAACAACAGTCAGACAGGTATATGGAATAAATGGGGAATACCAGAGTCGTAAACGTTGCCAGGCTAGGGTCATCAACGGGAGATCAGCAGATGGAGCAGGGAGCAAACAGGACAGGGAGAGGATGATTGGATCAGGCTGCAGGGCAAAGGTAAAGGTAACAGGGTCACAGGTTCAGGCACATGGCACAGGGTTCAGGTACCAGGTTCAGAGTCAGGGTCAGGTTCAGGTCAGGGTGCAAGGATGATACCAAGGCAAGTGTGTGTGTGCTTGTCGGGTAGTAATACACATCTCCTGCAATCATGCTCAGGTGACTCCTGATCGCAGGAGATAATGTTGGCTTCACACTGCCGGGAAACACCCGCTGGTGGACACCAGTACTGCAGCCCAAGGATCAGATAGTGCCACCAGCAGGTGAAACCTTTCCTGACAGTTGCAGACTGCCAGGAGACACCCGCTGGTGGACATCAGTACTGCAAGCCAAAGTTCCGACAGCGTCACCAGCAGGTGGAACCTTTCCTCACAAACACAGTGCCAAACAGCAAAAAAATATATCTAGGTCATGGGGGGGTTTAAAGCCTTCTGGAGGTCAAGTGATTAAGGCCCCAAGTAATTCTTGGGAACCAATGAGAAAGTATAACTTGATCATTTATAATGGCGTGGGATACAAAAGTTTCAAAAAGTACCAAACTAAATCAATGTGAATCATTCTTAGAACAGAAGAGGAGACATGTGCCAATCAAATGTGTGGCAAACTTAGAGGCAAATCAAGAATATATGACATGTTTTGTATATTTGTGAACCTTGCATTGACAAACCAGAGCAACCAACTATGATAGATTTACACAGGTCTGTGAGAGAACTAACAATGGAGATACATTTTACTTCCAAAAGACTCACAAAAGGGAAATGGTTGGGGCGGGTCTATTCTGTTGCAGTGCTATTTTAGAGCAGTTGAGTAAAACATGTTTTGAATTGTGGAAAAACACACCACGTTTGAGATGCCTTGAATGGCACCCAAACGTGGTGCGTTTTGCCACTATTGCAGGGCAATTTGGAATTGTGGACAGAATCGTGACAATTGTGCTGTGCTAGGGGTTAATTATTGTGCCACGCTGGGGATTAATAATTGTGCCATGCAAAAGCCTTAATTGCTGTGCAGTGCTGGGGGTTCATTATTGTGCAAAGCCAGGCTTATTGTGCCATGCTTGGGTTTTTATTATTGTGCCGTGCTTGGGGCTGATTATTGTGCCAATAATAAGTGGATAAGCTGTTGTGCTGTTCTAGTTAATTGTTATTCTACGCCAGGGATTAATTATTATGCCTTGCTGGGGGCTATTTATGACCCTGACATATGCTAGGTGTTAGCGTTACTGTCCACATTAGCTCTGTAGTGACAGCACTGTTGTCCTCCTTTATGTTGACATTTTTGGTATCCGGGGGGAGACAGATCACGGAGCACAGAGAACGTGGAGTCCGAAGACATAATCCAGTTTTTATGTTACCAATATTACATTTTAGTTAGTGTTCTTGATTTCTTGTAATAATGTTTAACATATACTAAGCTATCCTATATACAGTATATAAACAACCTTTTTGAAGGAGGGTTTAATCTACCACATGATGACCATGCATTTATAGCATGTACTGTATGCTGGCCACCATTCTACTCTTCCCCGTTATGAACACCCTAAATCAAAAAGTTAATTTATGGCATCTTATCAGTCCTTAGATATGGTAGCTGCATTGACTTTTTTTTAAGCCTAAAAACAAAACATTTTCAGCAAATACAGAAGTTATTTGCTGATCTTGTTATAAATACTGTGTCAGTTCCTGTGACCTGAACATGGATCCTGTCCTTATCTACAGAGCCCCATTGGAAGTCCATCTTATACCGAATAGAGAAACAGCCTTTTCCACCATCTCCACCAATGGTGTTGGTGGTTATTTACCTGAGAGATAAGAGAAAATACCACATATATTTTAACTGAGTGATGAAAATGTCAGAATTATATAGGAACACTTAGGAACAAGATCAATATGCCCAATCATGCCTGCAGCAAGCTGACCTAGGGAATCGATTAGAAGACCTATATGCAAGATCTAGTGATGCCCTGGTGGGGAGGATGGCAATGATGATGGATTGAGACCACATCAGAAGGACAAGGAAGTAGCTAGCCCAACAAAAGGATGAAGGAAAGTTGTACACCTCCCTGAAGTGTTTGATGGCATTAGTCATAACTTATTTGTGTTCCATTGTAGGCTTGTCTTATGCACCATCATCATTAGAGACTAAAGCCTCGTACACACGATTGGATTTTCCGACGAGAAATGTTCGATATCAGGCTGTTGACGGAAAATCCGACCATGTGTATGCTCCATCAGACAATTATTGTCGGACTTTCCGCCAACTAATGTTGGCTAGCAGTTTTCACATTTTCCACTAACAAATGTGTGTTATCGGATTTTCCGATTGTGTGTACACAAGTCCGTTGGATAAAAGTCTAAAGTACAAACACGCATGCTCGGAAGCAAGGACGAGCCAGAAGCGGTCGGTCTTGTAAACTAGCGCTCATAATGGAGAATTAACATTCGTGACATGGCAAATTATGAAATCTCCAAATGCAACGCATATTCTCTTCTTCTTTAATGGGATAATAATGAAGCTGCTTTACTGGTGATACTGATGGAGTTATTGCAAACACATTTTCAAAGGCTTTTTTTTCTAGTGATATCAAGAATAATAATTTTTATTTGGGCAAGTTAACACAATACCATTATCCCGTAGTTTTTAAGATCAAAGATACAACTATGTTGGTGTCCCTTGTCAAATTTACATTGCATTTTTTAAAATGTAACCGCCTACTCCCAAACTGTCATTTGAAGTAAAACACATAACCAAGTATTATTCTTCACAATTTTTTTACTGTGCATTAAAAAAAGAAAACAAATAAAATTAGACATGCTATCTGCCAATAGAACGTAACCAAAAAGTGTGTTCTATGCATCCAAAAATATAGAAAATATAACAAATCAAATCATTATTATTCAACCAAAAAATAAAATAAAAGCCTTATGCATGTGTCCTGCTTCTTAATATAGGGGGTCAGCAATGCCAAGAGTTGGTGAAAGCAGGGGTCCGTCATCCGGAGATAATTCCGAAAAACATCTGGATTATTCTCCTGGAGCTCCCGCAGCAAAGGCATAGGACATAATTGGTCACGATTAATAAAACAACCAATTTTTGGTCCAAGAAATCCTCCTCCTCCTGTTTCTGGACTGGACTTGGGTCAAAGCAATAACTCCAAGGCCAATAATAAATAAAACGTTATCTCCTCTGATTCAACAACATGGCTGGTTGACGAAGGGCCATTCAGAAACAAACTGAAAAGCACAAAATATCTTGTGATACACGCCACGATACAAAGGACCCCTATTATTATACTGGTCACAGTATACATCCCCCCGCCGGTCACGGTCACAGTATTTACTGAAATGAGTGCTAAACTCCCCTCCTTGCCACTATGCCCTACGATCATTATGGGAGATTTTAACTCGGTATTACAACCGTCTATGGATAGATTGAAACCTCTAATATCTAAATCAAAGTTGTTTAGCAAATAGTGTGAGGCATATGGTTATGTGGATACATGGCGCTGGAAATTTCCCACAGTAAAAGTGTTTTCGTGTCAATCTAATTCATATGGTTCTCTATCTAGGTTAGATTATGCCCTTGCCACTAAAGATCTTTTACCATTTGTTCAGGCGATCACATATGTAGTCCAGACTATATCAGATCATTCACTTATACAGGTTACTCTCACTTTGGGACATAGGCCTGCGTTTCGGGTCTGGAGGCTCAGTCCCCTCTGGATCGCCACACCTGAAATACAAGAATCTATCCCGACAGATATGGCTAATTATTGGGCTTCCAACTCGGACACTGCTGCAATGGGACCAGTTTGGGATGCCTTTAAGGCAGTGCTGCGAGGCTCCCACATATCTCGCATTAAACATTATAGACTAACTGGGAGGGCCTTGCAGGCTGCGCTTGAGAGGTCCCTAGAGGAGGCGAGATCCAAACATATGGCAAATCCATCCAACATAACCTGGGGGAAACTGAGGCCCATAAGGCACTGCAACTACATCTGGTTGATATAACAAAAAAGCAACAACTACATCTGTCTGCTACAATACATAAACATGGGGGAAAGAACGGGAGACTGCTTGCTTTTCTTGCCCATACTGAATACATAGACAGTTCGATACCTGCCATACAATTAACTGACAAGTCTATTACCTCAGATCCCTTGATTATTAATCAGGAGTTTGCATCATACTATGGGAAACTTTATGACGACCCTACACCCCCTTTAGAGACCACCTTCACAGGTTTTTTCTCCTCGCTAAACTTCCCCATACATAGTGGCTCTCACAAGAACCTTTTAGATCAAGACATAACAATAGAGGAGGTGGAGAAGGCTATCAGCTCTCTGTCACCCTCCAAGACCCCAGACCTAGATGGTATTCCTTCTGCATGGTATCAAACATACACTGAAACGATCGCCCCTAAAGTACTAGCCACTTATCACGCATCATTGGAGCAGGGAATTCTCCCTGATTCGATGAATGAAGCCTTAATTGTAGCTTTACCTAAACCTGGCAAGGACAAGTTACTATGTGGGTCATATCGACCTATTTCACTTTTTAATAATGATGCCAAAATTATAGCAAAAATACTGGAGAGTCGCCTACAGAAAGTAATACTCCCTCTAATATCACCTGATCAGTCAGGATTTATGCCTGGTCAAAACACTTTTGATAATATCCGAAGACTGTATCCGCATAGTCATAAAGCATCTAAAGAAAAATGTAGTGGACCGATACTGTCATTAGATGTGTTGAAGGCTTTCGACACTGTCCATTGGACATTCCTATGGGAAACCATGTCAAGAATGGGTTTCAGCCCACATTATATGAGGTGGGTTCATCTTTTGTATGCAAGCCCTAGAGCTAGGGTCCATACTAATAGGGATGTCTCCTCACCATTCTCACTAAAAAGAGGTACTAGGCAGGGGTGCCCCCTGTCCCCACTTCTGTTCGCTCTGGTCATTGAGCCTTTGGCTCTGGTGGTGCGGCAGACGTCTGGGATAGGGGGCATCCATTGTGGTGCTCTGGAAGAGAAGATATCTTTATACGCAGACGATGCGCTTTGTTTAACTTGATGGCAAAGAGAGCTCCTTTACTAGTCTGATGCAGGTGGTGGAGTTTGGGGAAGTGTCTGGACTGAGGGTCGGGTGGGACAAATCCATAGCTTTCCCTATTGGTCCCCCTCTAGCACACAATTACTTGAGTACCGTATTTATCGGCGTATAACACGCACCGGCGTATAACACGCACCCCAATTTAGGAGGGAATTTTAAGGAAAAAAAACTTTTAGGAGGGAAGTTGAAGGGAAAAAAACTTACATTTAAATGCCCATCATTGCAGCCTTCTCAGTGCAGCCTTGCCCCAGTGCAGCCTTGTCAGTGCAGCCTTCCCCAGTGCAGCCTTCCCCAGTGCAGCCTTGTCAGTGCAGCCATGTCAGTGCAGCCATGTCAGTGCAGCCTTGCCCAGTGCAGCCTTGCCCAGTGCAGCCTTGCCCAGTGCAGCCTTGCCCAGTGCAGCCTTCGATCCCCTGTCATCAAAATTGCCGACCACGATTTGAAAATGGCGCCGCCGGCGCCGAAATACACAGAGCCGGTCCTCGGCTCTTTCCGGCGGCTCTCGTTCACTTTCGGCTCTCGTAGTCCCGGGACTACGAGTGGAGCCGAAAGTGAACGAGAGCCGCCGGAAAGAGCCGAGGACCAGCTCTGTGTATTTCGGCGCCAGCGGCGCCATTTTCAAATCGCGGTCGGCGATTTTTAAGTTTTGACAGCTCAAGATCGCATGGTATCGGCGTATAACACGCACCTGCGACTTTCCCCTGATTTTAAGGGGAAAAAAGTGCGTGTTATACGCCGATAAATACGGTAATTCTAATCTTCAGACGACCCAAGCCTTTAACCACTTCCCGCCCGCCCTATAGCGGATTGACGTCCGAGAAGTGGTTCTGTTATCCTGACTGGACGTCATATGACATCCAGCAGGATAACATGCCGCAGCGCACCCCCGGGGGCGCGCATCGCGGCGATCGGTGGAGCGGTGTGTCAGTCTGACACACCGCTACACTGATCTTGGTAAAAAGCCTCCGGCGGAGGCTCTTTACCACGTGATCAGCCGTGTCCAATCACGGCTGATCACGCTGTCAATAGGAAAAGCTGTTGATCGGCTCTTCCTCACTCGCGTCTGACAGACGCGATTAGAGGAGAGCCGATCGGCGGCTCTCCTGGCAGGGGGGTCTGCGCTGATTGTTTATCAGCGCAGCCCCCCCTCAGATCACCACACTGGACCACCAGGGATCGCCACTAGGACCACCAGGGAAGGGGCAACATGTGGATGGCCAGGTATGTACCCCATGGCCATCCACATGTGCCCAGTGTGCCAAATCTGTGCCAATCTGTGCCCACAAATGGGCACTGATTGGCACCATTATGTTGCAGTGATGCCCAGCAATGCCACCCTTAGGGGCATCACTGCAAACAAGCAGTGCCATCAGTGCCACCCATCAGTGTCCATTCATGCCACCTGTCAGTGCCCATCCGTGCCCATCAGTGCCCATCTATCAGTGCCCATCCATGCCCATCTGTGACAACTATCAGTGCCACCTATGAGTGCCCATCAATGCCACCTATGAGTGCCCATCAATGCCACCTATGAGTGCCCATCAGTGCCACCTATAAGTGCCCATCTGTGCCACCTATGAGTGCCCATCAGTGCCGCATACCAGTGCCACCTATCAGTGCCCATCAGTGCCGCCTATCAGTGCCCATCAGTGCCGCCTATCAGTGCCCATCATCAGTGCCCGTCAGTGCCACCTCATCAGTGCCACCTCATTGGTGCCACCTCATCGGTGCCCATCAGTGCTGCCGTATCAGTGCCCGTCAGTGCCCGTCAGTGCAGCCATATCAGTGCCCGTCATTGAAGAAGAAAACGTACTTATTTACAAAAAAGTTTTAACAGAAACAAAGAAAAACTTGTTTTTTTTCAAAATTTTGGGTCTTTTTTTATTTGTTGCGCAAAAAATAAAAACCGCAGAGGTGATCAAATACCACCAAAAGAAAGCTCTATTTGTGGGAACAAAATGATAAAAAATTTGTTTGGGTACAGTGTAGCATGACCGCGCAATTGTCATTCAAATTGCGACAGCGCTGAAAGCTGAAAATTGGTCTGGGCGGGAAAGTGTCTAAGTGCCTGGTATTGAAGTGGTTAAGTATTTGGGTATTCAGATACATAATGAACTTTCAAAATATGAAGACCTACAGTAAATGTTACCCCCATTATTAAACAGATGGTGGATAGACTTCAAACATGGTCAACACTCTCCTTGAACCTGATAGGTCGAATAAATATTTTTAAGATGATTTATCTGCCAAAATGTTTATATTGTTTTAGAGCTGCTCCAATTTACCTTCCAAAGAAATTATTTTTGAAAATTGAATCCACCCTATCTTCGTTCATATGGAGTAATACCCAACTACGGATTGCAAAATCGTCCCTACAAGCATCCAAACTAAAGGGAGGTCTTGCCTACCCAAACCTGCATGATTACTTTATAGCCTCCCAACTTACCTATGTTTATGATTGGCTATACTCGGATCCTCAGTCCCCTTCCACAGCTCTTCTATCGACATTTTATAGCCCGTCTGTTTCTTTTCAAGATGAACTACATAGGGCACTGATATCCAGATGTTCCCGATGTTCCCCTATAGATGTGGGTTTGTTGGCATGGAGGGAGGGGGAAAAGATGCTTACGACCACGGTTCTGGGGAGGACACCACAGACTCCTCTCTGGCACAAACATAGCCTCCCTGAGCTCTATGGGCATCCAGACTCAAAATGGTGGACCAGCTTACAGATCACACATCTTCCCCATGTAATTAAAGGGAATATTTTTGAGTCTTTTGAAAATGTATGGGGAAGTTATGGTATTGATCGTAAATTCTTTTATAAGTATTTACTTCTCAGGCATGCCATTCGGGCTCAGTTTGGGTCATTGTCTATAGAGCTCGAGGAGTCTCCAATGAAGATCTATTATCCTATCCTGATATTACTAAATTAGTAACTACCTCCTATGGCCGTCTCTCTAGGGCAGGGGTAGACCCATTTCAAAAATCCTTTCTAGAATGGAGACTATTAATGCCTGAACTTACAGAAGAGGGCTGGGAAGAAGTCACTGAGGTAAGAAGGGTCACTGGTTCGAATCCCAACCACGACACTACCTGCCTGGAGTTTGCATGTTCTCCCTGTGCCTGCGTGGGTTTCCTCCGGGTACTCCGGTTTCCTCCCACACTCCAAAGACATGCTGGTAGGTTAATTGGATCCAGTCTAAATTATCTCTAGTATGTATAAATGTGAGTTAGGGACCTTAGATTGTAAGCTCCTTGAGGGTAGGGACTGATGTGAATGTACAATGTATATGTAAAGCGCTGCGTAAATTGATTGCGCTATATAAGTACCTGAAATAAATAAATAAATACATTAAACTCTAGCTAAGTTGAACCGTATGGGGTTGGGTACTAATGCAGCATGTACCAGATGTAATTTGAATAACGCTGATTTATTCCACATGTTTTGGAGCTGTCCGGGACTGGCCTCCTATTGGATGGACTTATTCAATTTTTTTGACAATCAACTGGCTCTACCGGTGCCCCAGACACCTGATGTGGGGCTGTTTGGCATTTTGAATGATTTTATACACAGTGTGCCTGCCCGGATTCTAATTCGATCTGCCCTATTCTATGCACGTAAAGTGATACTGTTACACTGGAAAGATAGTAACCCTCCAACATTACAGTCCTTGTTCCGTATTATTAATGGGGAGCTTCCCAAATTCAAAATTATCTATAAGAGTAGAGCATGTTCCAAAAAATGTATTAAAGTGTGGCAACCATGGATGGATGTCCCCAACTCCTATTGGGGCACAGTTATATCTTCCCAACTAAACTGACAAGATAGTTTATAAACAATTTAGGATTGAATGTGATGGAGACAGGTTATATATAATGTGAAGAAAAAAGGAACTGTTGTGGAAGATATAAGCTATGTAATATGTTCTATATCTGTGGTAGAGATGGGTCTCACAACAAATTGAGATATTGGTGGGATTTAGGTTGGTATGAATGGTGTGTGTATGTGTTGTATGAGTGTTCATGTTTTTGTTTTGGTTGTTTTTTAATCATTGGAAATGTACCCTCCAGATATGGCCTATGATGAATCCCCCATCCCTGACTGTCACTAGTTTGGCTTTTGGGGAACGGGTGATATTGTTTCTCCTCCTTAAGACCTTCATTATAACAAAATGGCCTAGGAGATATGCAAAGTATGGTTTTCCTATGTTAAACGCCTATTGTATCCATGTTGTGTGCTATACTGTTATGTTGTTGTATTGCTGAAAACTAAATAAACACCTTTCAAAAAAAAGAAAAGCACAAAATGAAAAGTGTGAACTGAAAATCGCTAAATGAAAAGCACAAAATGAAAAGCGCGAATCAACACTCACCAAACTTTTACTAAAACGAAATTAGCAGAAGGAGCCCAAAGGGTGGTGCTAAAGAGCTGAAAAACCATGTAGTACGTCAGTACGTTCATGTTTGTTGGCCGACAATTCCTTGCCATTTGTATGCAAGACAAAATCCAGGCACACTTCTTCAGACAAAAGTCAGAGGTTTTGTCTGCAGAAAATCTGATCATGTGTACGAGGATTTACAGCTAAATAAACTCTACTGCCAGGCAGCTTAGAGGTAGCAAACATCTTTTCACCAACAATATTTAGCAGTTGAGGAAGAAAGGAGGCTACGCATATCCACCCACCATCAAAGACAGGCAGCTGGAGCAACAAGGAGGTCTCAACAGTCTACTCACCACCAGGAAGTCAGGACATAAAAGGGACAGCAACAGAGTTACAATGTTAGGGCAAAAAAGGTCTTTAGGCTCCTCATCATATTTTTTTTTCTCTGCAATAAATACTGTCAAATGGGTGATAATGGAAAATTCCTATCAAATACCGTAATTTTCCTTTCCTGATGGACTCCATGGCAGCAACGTGTGGGTTTAGTCCCGCCTTCACTACTACCCTACAGTACTCTACTCCTATAAATCTTTGCTGCCAACCAGCGGCCGTGTTCGATAACTAGCCTACTCCAGCCACTGGGAGGGAACTCCTGCTGCCATGGAGTCCATCAGGAAAGGAAAATTATGGTAAGTATTTGATAGGAATTTTCCATTTTCCTGACAGACTCCATGGCAGCAATGTGTGGGAAATAACTCGCCAAGCACACCCGGGTGGGCAAAATGCTGAACAAAGATTTAATTAACACCGTCAACCGACAGTACTTTCAAACCAAAAATGACAGAAGACAGAGTAGCTGGTTCAACACAATAATGAGACATAAAAGGATGGATTGATCACCAGGAAGCTGCTCTGCAGATCACTTAAGGCGCGACATGACATGAGGCCGCCCATGAAGTTGAGAGACTTCTGGTTGAGTGCGCTGTTACCACCTCAGGGGGAGCCAAGCCCTTCTCTTTATAAGCCCATTGGAGTGCTTGAACAACCCATGCAGCAATGGATCTGACGGAAGCCTGGAGGCCCTTGTTTTTCCCATGGAAAAGGACAAAGAGGTGCAGACAGTCCCCGATTTACGAAGTCTCCTACTTACAAATGGCGTCAAATGCCGGCCACTTGTGCTCCACGCTGGTCCTGGATACCTCCGGACACATCCCATACTGCAGTACTACATGTACTGTATTGTCAGAAGAGCCCCAGATAACATAACAAGCACCCGGAACATCCTACATCCATGCACAGGCGGATGTTACAAATGCAGTGTTCTGACTTACAAATAAACCTACAGTTCTTATTGTGTTCGTAACTCGGGGACTGCCTGTAATCAGATTGTTGAAAAGAAGCTGTAGAATCCAGGTACCGCTTCAAGGCAACTACCACATCAAGGGGCTGTAGCTCTAGACTTCCAGCTGAATTAAAGGTAGGAAGCGTGATTTCCTGATTCGCGTCAAAAATTGAGGTGACCTTGGGGTTTGTCCCTAGCATCGGGATTAGAACCACTCTGTCCGGAAAAAAGGTAAGAAAGGGCACCTTTGACCCTAAAGACTGAATTTCAGAAATCCTCTTCGCCGAAGTTATGGCTACCAGGAAGGTAATCTTAAGCGTAAGTTCTCTGATCAAGAGTGGCTTGTCGAGTTGCGAGAAAAAAAACAAGGACTAGTGGAAGGTCCCATTTGGGGAACCTATCTTTCCTCTGCGGTCTGAACCTAACTGCCACCTTGAAGAACTGTTGGACCAGAGGATGTTTGGCCGATGACACCCCAGAGAAGGCTGAAATCACTGACACCTGAACACGGAGTGAACTAACAGAAGATATCCAGTCTCGATTGCAGGAAACTTAAGACGTCCTGAACTGCCGGAGCACTACAAGAGTTGGATCTGGAGGACATGTGGCTTGTGAATTTAGCCCAAATCCTTTCATATACCCGATTGGTACTTCTTCTTCTAGCACTGAGGAGCGTGGGAATGACCTCTTTGGGGCAACCTAACACCTCCAGCCTTCCCCTCTCAAAAACCAGGCCCATAGGCACAGGTGAGCCGGGCAGGGATGTAGTCTAGTGCCCTGAGAGTGGGAAGGGGACTGGTTCCTGGACACTGAGAATCATTAGGAGGGGAAACCAAGGCCTGTTTGGCCAGTAAGGAATAATGGCTATCACCTCCTCTACTTCCGACCTGAGTCTCCGCAGGAACTGGAGAATAATGGGGATTGGTGAGAAGGCATAAGCTCTGCGGAACCACCATCACTCTGTCAGGGCGTCTACCCTGTAGGCCTGATTGTCCCAGAACCTCAAGTAGTACCTCACCAGTTTCTTGTTGAAAGGGGAGGCAAAGAGATCAGCTTCTGGGGAGATCCCCAAGGTTACGATCCAACTGAATACCTCCTCGCAGAGAGACCACTCGTTGTCTAAAAGGACTCGAGATAGGAAGTTTGCCTGGACATTCTGGATCCCGGTTACATATGTTGCTGTTATGTTGACCAGGTTCCTCTGAGCCCAGGTCATAACTGGTTCTACCTTTTGAAGCAGGGACAGATTTCCTTATGTATGCTACCGCCATCATGTTGTCTAGTCTGAGTAGTACAGAGGCTCCTGATATCAGATGGCGAAATGCCAGAAGTGCCTGGAACGCTGCCCTTAGCTCCAATATGTTCGACACTGTTCCTCGGGGAGGAAAGTCCCAAGAGCCCTGCGCCACCTCTGCCAAGCAATGGGGGCCCTAGCCCCTGTTGCTGGCATCTGTCATTATCGTGACTCATGTGATGGGAAGAATGGAGTGACAGTTGCATAGGTTTTTCTGCTGGAGCCACCATGGAAGGGAGCTCCTCATGGCCGAAGTAATGCAAATAAGCTGGGCTTTGTTGCCTGACCATTTTTGGAAGGGTCACATCTTCCACTATGCCCACTTCACCATCGGTATCGTGGCCACCATGGTGCCAATGATCCTCAAACACTGGAGGGCATGGAGATGAGAAGCAAAGAGAGCCAGACGAATCCTGTCTCGGACTATCGTAATCTTTTCCTCGGGTAAAGAGATAGTGCCTTCCGAAGGGAAGGCACGTGAACTGTAAATGAAGCTTGCCTACGGAGAAGAGAAATTGTTGAAAATACTCTGCCACAGAAACATGAAAATAAGCATCTTTGAGGTCTATAGAGACCATCCAGTCTCCTGATTGGACCGACTGCTGGATTGTGGACAGCGTCTCTTGAACTTTTCTTTTTTGATAAAACGGTTCAGATGGGTCAGATCTATGATGGGCCTCCATGCACCGTTCTTCTTTTGGACCATAAAAAGAGGAGAGTAAATTCTCATGCCTCGCTGGTTGTCTGGGACAGGGATAGCAGCTCCTTGATCCTTCTGATTCCTCCTGTATTGATTTGTATTGTAAATGTACTGTCTGCCCTCATGTTGTAAAGCGATGCGCAAACTGTTGGCGCTATATAAATTCTGTTTATTATTATTAATAATAATAATAATAAAGATTTTATGTAGGCTAACAGAATCAATCTTTTTTCTTCTGAGACCAGAAGAGAGGTGGGAACACACCAGAGTCTGGGAGCGCTGCTGAAGGCCAGGCATGGCCTGAAGAGACCATCTTGATGGTCCAGAAGTCCTGAATTGAGGCCACCCAGACGTGCTGAAAGTCGAGAAGGCGAGCCCCCACCTTGCCTGTCTGAGTGGGCCCAATCGCAAAAGGACTTGGTCTGTTCCCTCTCCCCCGTTGAACTGCTCTTGGTTGGTTTTTTGAAGGATGACTGCCTTGACTTCCATGACCTGGAGAATTCACGGCCTGGCCTGTAGCTACAAGCTTCCCTGGCACGTTCCTGGCACTGTTTCCTTGGGAAAGAGCTTCTCTGGCCTTGCAAATGCTGATCCTGAGGAAGGAACCCCGACTTACCACCAGTTTCCCGGGTTATGACGTTATCCAATTTGTTGCCAAAAAGGGAAGACCCTTCAAAAGGAATTCAGCACCACACCTGTTTATATTCTGAGTCAGCCAGCCAAGGACGGAGCCAAAAGGCACGCTTGGCGGTGACAGCTGAAAGCATAACCCGAGCCACCAGACGGATGATATCGATAGAGGCCTCCCCCAGAAAGGCAGATGCTAGCCTC